>NW_020450937.1:186336-369614 GCF_003343035.1 Apteryx rowi
GCAGCAAAGGGCTGTAGTGGGGAAAACCTGCTTCACTACCACTGGCCTCGCAGTCACCTCGTCTTTGGGGTGCACACGGATTTCCCTTCTCTCCCCCCCCCCGGGCGAGCGCAAAATTTAAGCTCCTACCCTTGAATTGGATGTGGATTTATATATTTACCTTTTCCTCTCGGTATGCATGCACGCGAGCACATGCACACGCACATAAACAAGCACGTGTGCTCGTGTGTGTGTGTGTGTGTGTGTGTGTGTATTTTTTTTGCGGACTACGGAAAAATATAACCTACCGCCATGCAATAAAAGTAGGAATAAACACACCCATAAAAAGAAACTAAACGCCTATTTCTACATTTTTAATTCTTAATGAAATGCACATGCCTTGGCTACTGATCTTTTTTTAAAGGCGCTTGATTTATGGAACCACGTTAGGTTTAATTTAGTGGGATGCTATTGATTATACCAAATAGCCAGAGCTGTCGGTTTCTATTCACAGGCGGGATATGTCTGCTGGTAGGTGACCACTTGCTTGTAAAAAAACCCTGCAATGCTATCTTATTTTTTAAGTAGGGGGAGAGAGTTGTAATAAATAAATAAATACACCCTTTTAATATAAGCGCAGCCATATTTTTCTCAAAACCGTAGGAAATTAGTATCCTATAAAGTTTTCCTTCTATAAATAGTTCGAATCTTGAAACAAAAGTTTTAAACCGCACACCAGATGCTGGGATGCTGGCGGTTTCCCTTGCTGTGTGACATAATTATAAGGTCCGAAAGCAAAAGCTATAGAAGTATAATAATAATACTAAGGCGACTGCTGAGGGGGAAATACAAGGGAAGCAATGCCTGCTTTATTTAGAGCCAACTGCTCGGAGAGCTTTGGAGCGCCGGTCTGCGACAATGGGAATTTGTCGCGGGTAAATAGCGCCTTTCCCTGTGCCATGGCCAGTGTATCCCGCCGGGGCAGGTCGCTGCGAGCCGGGCTGGCGGGGCCGCAGCCGGCAGGGCTACTGCAGCCCAGCAGAGCAGAAAGCAGAGGAATCAGGGGGGCGAAGCGGGACAAAGCGGAGCCCGAAAGCGGCGCGCCCGGCCCGGAGCCGGCACCGCGGCGGCCCGGAGCCGGGCGTCTCCCCGGGGACGCAGCCGCCGCCGCCCTCCGCGCCCCTCCGCGGGCCCCGGGGCCGGGGCTCGCTGCGGCTCAGCCCTCGCCCTCCGCCAAATGCGGAGTCCTCAGGCAGCGAGAGCTAGGCACGCCGCGCTGCTTCGCCTTCCTCGCGTTTCAGAGTTAAAAGAGAGGAGTTATTTCAGTGCTTAATGGATAGTAGCCTAGCGAACTTGTGGTATTTATCTTGTGGGTAAATATACTTCTCTGGCTTACTAATGGTAGCTCTTGAAGATTAAAGCATAGTAGAGCCTGTTCGAGTATTATCTTCTGGTGTCTGTTTCTGCTAGCCCTCGCTCTCTGGAGGGGAGGATGCTTCCCAAGCTGCTATTTAGTCCACTCTCAGGGACTGTCAATGGTTATGTTAATTTTGCCTGAGATCTCGATCGTCTTTTGGCTCTGCGAACGACTCCTCATCTTCGGAGCTGCTGGTACTGTAGCGATAAAAACTAAACCAAGCCGGAGAATTTGCAGTGGACGCGCAAACGGAGCGCAGGTGTTCCGTGCGCCGCCTGCGCCTCTGCGTGTGAGTGGGGCGGAACAGCTCGTTTATTCTGCTGAAAAAGCTGGAAAGCAAAAATCCCACCAGAGGATTGAAAAAGACACCGGGGCCTCAGTGTTTTGCATGCGATAGTTGAGTAGAAAGTGAAATTATAAGAGAAAACAGCCGTAATTAATTTCAAGAAACAAACTCGCTTACAAAATCGATTTCTATATTGGAAGTATGCTATCTGGAAAAGTCATCTTTTTCGGCGTGCTTGCCTGCTAATCTTTGGCCCTCTGAGCCACTGTAAACATTTTTACAACCGGAAGCAATTTGTCTGTGACTTTTTGAAAAAGAAGACTGACTACAGATAAAATAGCTGGTTGTAGGATGATTGATGCATTTTAATGCTCTGGACATATTTTGGTAATCCAATTACATATTTAAAGTATAAAACTGACATTTAATAATATCAATGTAATTAGTATAAACGTCTAAAAACCAGGATTATATATAATACAGTTTGGCACCGTTTCTTGCAGTGCATGTTTGAGTGCGCATGTGTCTATACACATATATAGATATATATTTAGCTTCTTCTAAAGAAGATGATGCTACTCTAACTTTCCGTTTGTGTATGCCTTTCACTGTTCATCTTCTGTAGGGTTGGATGCATTCATTAGCAACATGAGATTCAGTTCTTAAGAAGCTTATTTTGGGGATTAGCTACTGGTATATAGACAGAGTTAATTCAGTTATTTGCTAAAAAGTGATTGGGAATAACCAGTAAGAGAGAGACTGCACATACATAGCAATAGCTGCATAAATTTTCAAAGCTACTACATATTCTAGCATAACAATACAGCAAATAATGTATATTAGTGAGCAGATTATTTGTACTGGCTGGTTACAAAATGCAGAGGGAGAAAAATGTGTCTGTGTTTTGCATCTCTTCTGTTGATGCTCCCATCTCTACACTAATTCCACTTTACAAGAGCGGCTTCTCCACACTCGTGGGAAGTGGGTTAGAAGAAATACATGTTTTTCATGTGCTTTCGGGAAAATACTCTTGCCTAATCCCTAAAGATTAGGACTGCTGGAGGCAGTCCCTAAAGCTTGTCTTTCGATCTGTGCAGGGCAGGAGGGAGCTGCACAAACAGAGAAGGGACAGCATGCTCTTAAGTCCAGCCCCCTCAAGAGGATGGTGGACACAGCATCTCCATTAATGCCGATCCATGCGATGGATGCAGCCGTAGTCATGGCTACACCATCCGGCCCACTCTTCCCATCCCAGTTAGATCAGAGCTATCTCCACCTCTGTGATAAAATTGGCTGTTTCTGGAACTGGCCTTGGCCCTGGCTCAGTCACTGGACTGTGGTGTAACTCCAGCTGAGCTGCTTCACCTCATTTCCCTGCTCTTGCGCCTTGTTCAGCTCATCAGCTGAAGCTGTGTGCTCTTTAGGGCAAGCTGTCTCGCTCTTCATCCCTATTTCTGCAGTGTCCAGTGCACAAGGAGAACTCCGTTGGGATCTCTACTGTTTCTACATGATACTATAATAATAGTCATTTATAAGAGGATTTGGAACAGGACTTCAACTCTAGTGTCCCCCAGAGATGTGCTGGCTTAGAAACAGAACAGGTGAACCTCATAAGGATATGGAATATTTCCAGGATCACCTAAAATTAAGGCTTTTTCTCAGGAGGAACAAAAAGGATGAAGAAGACCTGTACATTGGGCTGTCAAAATCATTGTGAACTTGGCTTACCTGTCTGACACAGGCTCTTTGTACGTATCAAAGCTACCACACAGTAGAGTGTTGGTGATCAAGATATGGCTTCTAGGTAGCTCTAAAGGATATGTCCACCATTTCTCTGAGAGGTAGCCCAAAACAAAACTCCCTGTCCAAAACCTTAGAACTTTTGTTCAGCTCAAACCTCATGGTTTGTATCCAGATTGTAAACATCTGATGGGCAGGCCTTCAACCTGGCATGGTCTAGGCCAGATACTCATGTTCTGAATATTCCTGAATTCAAATGCAACTGGATGTAGCTGCCTTTCTCCTTCCTTTGTGGCAAGCAGATTTGGGTGGTTAGATTTCCAGCACACCCTAAAAAAAAGTAAAAAGTCATGATTTAAGTCATTACTAAGAAAGGCGGTATGCAGAATCCAGAACTGGTAGGATGACAGCTTGGAATTATGACATACATTGCTTTATTAACATAACATTACAAATGGGTGTAAAGTAACATTAAATATTCAGATGAACGAGTAAGATGAATTGCAGATATCCTAGCATATTAAACAAAGGACAAGGCTAATCCCTCAGAAGAAAATCTTTCAAAGGAGGTGTTAAAGAGCTAAACAAAGCAAGCTGCAATTATATAGTTAAACTGAAAAATACATTTCACGCAACTGGAAAAATATGCCACGTGTACCTGGCAATATGGCTTTTTAAAGGGAGGATGATCCTAAGTATTTTCTCAGTGCATGGGGCTGCATAATTTAGACTGAAACACTGTCGGAAAGATTCCTAACCCCCAAAATACAATTTAACCCCTCAGTCCTCCCAAATCACTGCAAGCAACAGAAAACTGGGAAGAGCTATAGATCAAAAGTGTTTGCAGATGTGCTGACACCCAGCATTACAGAACAGGTTAATGTTGCAAGTCTGATTTCTTCAGCCTGTAACCTTTTGCATGTCATTTTACCCTCAGTGGACTCTCACCAGTGTGTCTTTCACACGTGCTCGCAAAACACCTCTACCTGCAGCTGACTGATGGCTTTTTGCAACTCAAGGTCCATCTGTCTGCTTGATTCTTTTCATTTTTTTGTTCTTCCTTCTCCTTGCTGCTTCTTCACGAGTCATCCCTGCAGCACTACCCCAACCTGCCTGAGTTCAAGCATATGCCTTTCATAGTATTATGTTAGCAATTTACACGGAAGAGCTATGGAAAATCCCCCCAAAATAACAATAAAATACCCCCACCCAGACTCCTTCTCTGCAGTCTTAGAATGGGTCTGGGCACTAACCAGGCCTTTGGTCATGAGAACAGTGGATCCCAGAATATCCACGTGAAAGCAAAATATCCATGACTTCTGGGCACTGGGGTTTTGCTGTGCACATGTGAATACACTGGCAAGGAGCTGAACAAACGTGTCACTGGCTGCTGCAGATTTACAAGGTCAGAATCACTCAAGAGACTCAGAAAGATCAAGAGCTCGGGGGCAGGAGTGCTTTGGAAGGAAAGCCGGGGATAGCAGCCTCCTGGAGAGGTTTCTTCAGTCCTCTAAGGGCTGGTAGCTCTTTCTCCCTCTCTTTTACTCTCAGTTCAATCCTCCCCCAAAGGTAAAAGGATACGTTTTCTCCCCACTGTGGAGAATTGCATAGGACTTGGTGGTTACTTCTTGTCAAGACAGCTCCTATGCATTTGCTTTTGATAAAATCATGCAGAGGGAGTATGACAAATACTTTGACTAACGTAAATGTGAAGAAATTCTAGATACAGAGGGTCCAAGTATTTTCTTAGGACAGTTCTCTGCCCATATGTGATATACTTCCGTGACTTCTGTCTTCTGTTACTGTCTAAAAGTTGTTAGGACAAACCTTTATACAAAGCACTAAATTATCTTTTCCACACACTTCCCTTAGGCTTTATTTCCCCCCTAAAAAGCAGCTTTCTTGACAGTGCAATGAAGCTGAAAGTTAGCTACCTCATTCAGTTCTAATGAAATATAGACAGTTTTTCTAGAATTAAGCTAGCTAAGGCCAAAGCAGTTGCTCTCATCATAAAAAAAATTTATTCCACTAGGATTTGACAGCAAGATAATTATCACCTATTAATTATTTTACAACAAAATCATGCCTTCTTTAGGCAATCTGAAGACAGGCTAAATTAGAGAGTTGTTGTATCTTTTTCTGGAAATAATCTTAATAGTACATACAGTTTGTACCCATGTAGTAGCTACAGTTTTGAATATTTATTTTCTTTTCAGCCTATGCCTGTGGATCAGATTTCCCTGGTGGCAGAAACCCACAAAGGATAAAATTCACGTTTATGCAAAAATACCACTTAATCATCATAGTCTTTGTTCCAGCTCTTTGTCCAAGGTCAAATTTCACCCTGAGTTCCTAAGTAATTAGGAAAAAGGACATCCAGTGGTATTGCAAGTGTGCAACTGAGGGCAAAAGCTAGCCTCGTATGTTTAAAATGTGGCATAGGAACTTTCCTCTGTGAAGTGCCACAAAGTCCATTCGTGACTGTACTGTGTCTCCCAAACTGTTTATTTGCGCTATAGCCACCCTGCTACTAATCAGTGGCATCATTTTCAAAACTGCATGAACTCCAGGCACTTTACTGGCAGATTTGCAGTTTCATTATGGAAAGATGCAAAGGCAAAGATGACACTGATGACTTGCTTCTTCCATCTGGACATACCTGGAGTGCATCACCAAGTCATTCAAAAATATTTTCTTCTGGAAGGTCATCACTTTAAATCCGTGCAGCATTTTGGCATGTTCTTGTATCTCACCTTTTCAGGCCCAAAGGCGCCTCTTGCTGAGGGCTACATCCACAGTCCACTAAGTTACTAAAGTGGGAGCAATTCTGCTGAAGTCAACAGAGTGACTCTGGTGCAAGTGAGAGGAGAGTCAAACATGAAGCTAGCACAAGTCTTGTTCTTCCAGTATCCATTCTAGCACAGCCTTGGCACAGGCTACCATATTACGCAATTTAAAGGGAATGTGGCCATATTTCCCAAGAATATACAGTGAAAGCAATATTAATAGGAGGCTATTCCTCCATGTCAAACAAAACCCCAAATCAGTTCTATGGGCTATTGAAAGAATCATTATGGCCTCTGGTGCCAGTAAGAGCTGACATAAAAACAAAACATTATTTATTTTTTGAGGGGAGAAGCACTTCAAAAGTACTGTGGCATTTGCTTGTTATTCGCAAGGCATTGTGGGGCAGCCCAGCTTTCAAATCTGGAAGTAAGCATAAGCCATAAAGCTATAAACCACTGCCTGCCTGCAAGTAGGGCCTGGAAAACAATTTGAGGTGTATTTAATTTAAAATTGTTTAAGCACGGCAGTTCTGGAACTGAATATCATACCCACCCTCCTAATCTGGCCGAAGTGGGACATAACTATAAAATGTGACTACTATTTAATAATAGTGTCTTTCATTCAGGGATGGTAAGTGAATTAATCCTCCCGATATTCAAGTGAACTGGGCAAGGATCATTTCACTCACTGCTGGGGTGGATTGCAGCAGCTGCCTAATGGCGCGCAGCAGAGCTGTATGTGCATGCAGGACCAGAGCTGCTCCTGGCAGCCCCAGCAGCCGCCCAAGAAAGCACCTGGAGAAGCCCACGTCCATCTCTAATTGAGCTGGAGCCTGGCCAGGGCAGCGGGATAGCCCCTCTGCAGATCAAACTTTTCTGGGCAGGTTTTGTTCTGCAGTGAAGACAGACAAGCTCTGAGATTGAATGGATGCCTCTGATGTTGAATAGCAGTAGCTTGACTTCTGCCCGCCTCAGTTTCCCACAGCTTTAATGGGGCAATAACAAGGCTGGCATAGCTAGGGAGCAGGGGAGGGGCTGGGGAATGAAGGCTGCCGCAGCACTTTGCAAGCGGAAAACGCAGCCTAAGTGCCATGTCATGACTTTCAGCGACTCTTTTCTGACCACAAGCAGCAGAGATGACATGACTGCATCTCGTCTGAAACATGGCATCACTACCAGCCACTGTGCCAGCCTGGCTGGTGTGGCAGTCCAGCCTCGGGGAGCGGGCAAGGGGAAGGCGCCATGTACCGAAGTCGTGAGCGTCATTTGTGATAGGGCCTTCTCCTTCCACAGGACCGTCCATCCGTCCACCCATGGGAACAGTCAGGTGGGGCTTGGCAGAGGACAGCTGCTGGCGTTGGGGTGTGAGGTGGCTGGTGGCAGCCAGGGCAGGAGGCAGGACATGGTTAAGGGAGTGTGGAAGGGAATGGCAGCATCTCTCATGACTCTTTTGGCTGCCTGCCAAGGAGCCATGTGACTGGTTGGTTAAAAGAGTCCTCTCAACCATGAGATACCTTTTTCCCCCTCTGGATGTACCTTTTCTTTTCTGAACTTAAAAGAAAACAAAATGTACCCACAAAACTTTCCATGTTAAAGTTATATTGCAGACTGACGACTCACAGTGGGAAATTCAAGGGGAATGAAGAGTAAGGGGAACATTTCTGAATCAGACTTGTTGTGCTGAGCCTTAAAGGAGAGGAAGATTTGCTGGATGGAGAACAGCACTGCTTTACAGCACAGTGAACAGACAGCAAAGAATAGGGCTTAAACCTATTCCCTGCTGCTATGGGCTAAATCTGTCAGGGTAACTTCAAATACAGTGGACTTTGATGCTATCATAAGGGCCAAAGGTAGGGGTGCAAAAAAACAGGGCTTCTTCTGATTCATAGTAAAACCCTTTTTCTCCACTCCCATGGTCTAAAGGGTACATCATCTAGCTTTACAGTTTGGGGTTGTTTTCTTTTATTGGCACCTCTCATCACAGTATCCGAGCACCGCCCATAATAATGAGATTGGCACATCCCTAGTAGACTTCCTGGAGTCTTTTGTTCTTTCCTCCTCTGTCTCGGGGAAGCTCTGCTGAGGGTAGGTGCTTTTGAGGGGAGGGCTGGGGTCAAGTTATTGTTGTTAGTGTCATTCTGGTTATGTTGCAAAAGATATATCAAAGAGGAAGTTCTTGCACTGTGACCTAAGGTCATCAGAGTCTGGATTAGTCTAATCTCTGAAAGTTTGTTCCCCAGACAGATCCTTTCGACTGAGAGTAATTTACCTCTGGGCTCAGAGCTTTGTCCTGTGTTTTACGATACACATTGCTCCAGAGAAGCTCAATGGGCTTGGCAGAGGCAGAGGTTTGGTCTCTCTGCTGTTGCTGGGCCACAACCTGCTAATTGCTGTAGAGGTTAGGCCTCATGCCTTGAACTGGGGATGAAAGAGGAGGGGAGCAGTGGGAAGGACTTGCATGCAGAGGCAATATGCACAGAGTAACCTGGACACATGCTGCCTACCTTGAAGTCTGCATGCTGTTTTCATGGTCAGACCACTTTGGTAGTCATAAAGCTTGTGTCTCACTTTGCCTTTGCCCTCTTTTGGGAGGGAAGGGCAAAACATTTTGAAAATTGCCAGCAGGGAGCTCATCCACCTCCTTGGAGCCTCTTGTAGGCTGCACTGAGTGGTTGGAAAAGCTATGGCTGGAGAGTGACAACTTCAGAGACACCGTAGCTGATGTAATGCAACCCCCAGTAACACCCAGTAACACCCAATGTAACCTGCACTGAGGATGTGAGGGATGCAGGACAGGATCTAGAAGAAACGTTTTGCTCCTCTGTAACTCCCAAGTGCAGCTGGGCTTCTGAGCTGAACCAAGGCACGGTCTCCGTGTAAATACTTGATGTTGAGGAATGCACTTGGGACAAGTGTGTGTGTGTGCCTGTCCCAGAGTACTCCCTTCCCCACCTCAAGCCCGTGGTGTGCCAGAGCCAGCTCCTCAGCAACAAGACTTGGCAGGTGGCCCCTGATGAGATAATCATGGCCCTGGGGCATGAGGAGGCATGAGGTGCAGCCAGGTGCTCCTAATCTGTCCATGGGTGTGATTTTCTGTGGTAACCACACCCTCAAGTGTTGTCTTACTGCAATTAGGAAATTTGTTCAGTTTAGGTCAAGTACTCATATTAGGGTGCTCTTCACATCTGACATGTGTTGACACAGCAGGAGCGTGTGGATGTCCCTGGTCAGGCAATGCATGGTGCTAGGTTGTATACCTGCAAATAACAGAGAAGAGATCATAATTCTCATCACTTTTTTCTGTGATTATTCCCAAGCCTGGACCTTCCCTTTCTATTTCCTCTCATGAAGACTCACCAACTTGAGCATTAATTCCAGCACAAATAAACAAATGGGAATGGTCCCTGGGACCAGACACTCCATTTAAGGTGTGTCACAGACAAGTAACCTTTCAAGAGTTTGCCACTTTTGCTTCCCGGAATTTCCATTTTACAGGGAATGCTTTAAAGAAACAAAACGCACGAACACTGCACTGCAACGAAGACCAAATGGCTGTAGATAGGAAATGCATTGCTTTTGTAGGCTGGCTTGCATTTCAGTCTCACTAGAGGCAGGTATGGAAGCTATGTGTTGCAATCAGTCAGGTAGAGAAGAACATCAGACAGATATTCATGCAGGTTCCTATCTTCTTTTTAAAGACTTGGTGTTATAAAGTTCCAAAGGTGATGAGGTTCCCTGGCTACCACTGAAGTGAATAGGAAGTGGTGGGCAGCTGCTTGCAGAATTGTTTCCCCATGTCTTTACTTGGGCAGAGCTGCCGTTGCTTGCCATGTCTGCTGTAGTATCATAAGATGTATAAAGAGAAACAGCACAGACCTTGCTTCTAATTCCAGTGCTGCCCAGGTCCCTCACTACATCTTTGGGGAAATCTTTCTGCCTGTGCGCTGCCGTTCCTACTCCAACCTTGCCCGCTTAGGCTGCAAGAAGGGGATGATCTCTCTCTACACCTTTGTACAGCAAAACATGTGCAAAATTTGTGCAATTTGCCCTCTACTCTGCCTGGTTAGGTGCTGCCCAATACACATATTTGTAAATTTTGTCTCCATCCAAACTTTGCCTAAATGACTACAGGATTTGGCTTGCAGCACCTTGTTAAGACACTGCTGTTTACTGGAAAGAAATAATATAAGTCCATCAGCTCACTGGGGAAGATCGCCCCTGTTGGGTAAGGATAAACAGAGAGTATTTTACCTCTTTAAAAATAAAACCACTTTCAGTGGTAACAAAAGTCCTCAGTTTGCTTCTCTTCATATGGCACAAATATGTTTTCTGAGGTGTATCAGATCTTTGCCTACATGCTAGTTGCTATTGTATGCCTAATTAGAAATCAGCTCTAGCTTTCTGACAATAGCTGGCACAGATTATGTTCACTCTAAGACATCTTGTGAGATAATTAAAGTGATGACTGACAACACGACACAGCAAAAGGAATGTTTCTCAAAGTGGAGCCACTTCTACAGGTTGCTTGTACATATTTTGTTAAATGCAACCCCAGTATAACTACCCTGACTTCAATGAATTCCCCAGGAATGAATGTAGCCCCTTGTTTTTCTGAGAGCTAATCCTGAAAATCTCTCAATTTCTGACTCCTTTTCAAATTCATGTTTAAACACATGTACATGAATATAGTGCTCAGGAAGGGTGCCTGAATCACAGCCCTGGAAAATGAATTCCTTTCCTTAGCCACAAAACCAGTACAGCACAAGCAGAGGGTGTGTGAGCCTCCCCACTCCACCCCATCCTTGTGTCTCATCCATGACCTAGAGGGGCAACCTCTAGCTAGGCATAAGCGGGTGGCTTAGTCTCTGTACTTATTTAATCCTTAGCCAACCTGCTAAGGCTGCCAATAAGGGTGCCAATTGTGGTGGTGGTTTCTGTGATGTGGATAGTTGTCCACTGGGAACTGGATTAAGACCATCAACTCATTTCAAATACTCTAGGCCACAAAGCATCTGCCAAACAGTAACCATTTTTTTGGTCACTACTGACTTGGGTCATGTTTGGATCAGCGATGAAAGGCTCCATATCCCAATACCAATCCCCTGAGCCATACAGTTTCCTGGAATAATTTTTTTTCAAAGAAGGACAACATTTTATGTTGTCCTAAATTCCCCTTTGATCTGCTGTTTCTCAGTGTGCAGATTAGCCCTTTAAGGTGTATAATCTTCATGACTTCGTTCTAAGGGATTCAGGCACAGGGAGAGATTTTGGAAGATGGCAGGTGGCAGATCCATGCATTGTGATCCAAAAGGAACTCTCAAAGATAGGAGACATACTCTGGCACCTCAGTTGGTTTTGTATTTGGATCTAAATCTGATCTTACACCTCCACACTTACTGAACAGCTCCTCAGCAGGGAAACCATCATTAAACTGAAGATCACATTGCTTTCTTCTTTGCTCTTGTTCCTTCCGAGATACCTAGATATCTATATCAGATCTATGGCATCAGCTAACTTTGCTGGTAGATCTTCCAGCTGCTGCTTATATTGTCTGTGGTCCCTCTGACTACAGTCTCTGAGACCATTACAAGATTTAGCACCCCAGGTTGTAGTGAAATGTCTTATTTCACAGATACTGAACTCACTGAGCAGAGACTCATTGAGCATTTGGCTCAAATCATGCAGGCAAGGGAACCAGAGTGGAGTTTTCCTGATCGCAGCCTAGCCCCCAAGCCATTATGCAGTCCTTCTCCTCAGCATACCTGAAAGCAGAGCTGGGGCCAGCTGAAATTCTTAATTTAATTGCCAATGAATATTATTGCCTCCTTTGGCTGCATGTGGATGCTCAAAAGAGAATTCATCTGAGAAATTCATCTGGAAAGGTGATGGAGCAGCTCATCCTGGAAGCCATCTCCACGTATGTGGAGGAAAAGAAGGTGATCAGGAGTAGTCAGCATGGCTTCACCAAGGGGAAATCATGCCTAACCAATCTGATAGCCTTCTATGATGGAATGACTGGCTGGGTAGATGAGGGGAGAGCAGTGGATGTTGTCTACCTAGACTTCAGCAAGGCTTTTGACACTGTCTCCCATAGCATCCTCATAGACAAGCTCAGGAAGTGTGGGTTAGATGAGTGGACAGTGAGGTGGATTGAGAACTGGCTGAATGGCAGAGCTCAGAGAGTTGTGATCAGTGGCACAGAGTCTAGTTGGAGGCCTGTAGCTAGCGGTGTCCCCCAGGGGTCAGTACTGGGTCCAGTCTTGTTCAACTTCTTCATCAATGACCTGGATGAAGGGACAGAGTGCACCCTCATCAAGTTTGCTGATGATACAAAACTGGGAGGAGTGGCTGATACACCAGAGGGCTGTGCTGCCATTCAAAGAGACTTGGACAGGCTGGAGAGGTGGGCAGAGAGGAACCTCATGAAGTTCAACAAAGGCAAGTGCAGGGTCCTGCACCTGGGGAGGAATAACCCCAGTCACCAGTACAGGTTGGGGGTTGACCTGCTGGAAAGCAGCTCTGCGGAGAAGGAGCTGGGAGTGCTGGTGGACACCAAGTTAAGCATGAGGCAGCAATGTGCCCTTGTGGCCAAGAAGGCCAATGGTATCCTGGGCTGCATCAGGAAGAGTGTTGCCAGCAGGTCGAGGGAGGTGATTCTCCCCCTCTACTCAGCCCTGGTGAGGCCACATCTGGAGTACTGCATCCAGTTCTGGGCTCCCCAGTACAAGAGGGATGTGGCACTACTGGAGCAAGTCCAGCGAAGGGCTGCAAAGATGATTAGGGGACTGGAGCATCTCTCTTATGAGGAAAGGCTGAGAGAGCTGGGCCTGTTTAGCTTGGAGAAGAGAAGGCTGAGAGGAGATCTTATCAACGTGTACAAGTATCTGAAGGGAGGGTGTTGAGAGGATGGGACCAGACTCTTTTCAGTGGTGCCGAGTGACAGGACGCGAGGCAATGGGCACAAACTGAAACACAGACGCTTCCATCTGAACATGAGGAAAAACTTTTTCACTGTGAGGGTGACAGAGCACTGGAACAGGTTGCCCCGAGAGGTGGTGGAGTCTCCTTCTCTGGAGATATTCAAAAGCCGCCTGGATGCAATCCTGTGCAATGTGCTCTAGGTGACCCTGCTTGAGCAGGGGGGTTGGACCCAGAGGTCCCTTCCAACCTCAGCAATTCTGTGATTCTGTGATTCTGTGATAAGAACCACATGGTCAGCATGCTGAAGAAATGTCATTCTGATCTTTCTTGGCTAGTATGAAGCTGTACAGTACTGTCACCACCTGAGGTGAAGTAAACCTGAAGAGGTGACTGTTTTTTTTGTGTGTTTTTCTTTTTGTTTGTTTGTTTTGTTTTTTTTCCTATGGGGTAATTTACATTTATGATAGCACTAGGGCACTACTTTGCTTGCATTAGTTAATTCAGAACAATGAGTCACCTACCATCTTCCCTATAATATGTGGAAGTTAAGCATACTGTAATATCAAAGGAGTGACTGTTAAGATAGAAAATCCTGGGCAGATCCATTAGAGTTATGCATGATCAGATGCAGTACACAGAGGGAAAAAATTGATAAGCTATACTAGGCATGGAGTTAACTGCGAGGCCCTGGTAGAATCTGATTTCTATCACACAAGAAAAGTGCCAGGAGCATATGCGTAGATATTTCACAGCGGTTTATTGCTATTAGACTGTGAAACGTATATTTTAGACTTCCTTTTATTTTGTTTAAAATAATAAGCAAAAAATTATTTTATTCAATGTATCCTTCCACTGTGAAAAGTTGTTTCTATTAGGAGAAATAAAAGAAGCTGGAAAGAGTAGGGAAAAGATTAGCTTTGAAAGATTATATACAGAGATATAGATATGTATAGACTACATAATTCTTTAATTCTTAAAAAAATAAATGTATCACTAAAAAGCCCCCTCCTTTTAAGTTTCTCTGCTTATTTGGAGTCCTTTTATGTTCAGTTTCTATTTTCAGAACAGAAACTTCCCTTTCAATAGCAGCTGAGGATCAAATACAAGAAAGCACATGGAGAAATCTAAGCATGCTGGCTTAAGAGAACTTGTAGTTGCATGCATGTATTTAGGCAGACCACTACCCAAATCTAGAAAACATAGGATGTATGCAGTGCCAGCACCCTTGTATGTTCTTCGCTGAATACAAAGGGATTTCGACACATGATTAACTCCTTCCTAAACCAGGTCTTAAATTTAGGTGGTAGCTCTCAGTTTTACTTTTTTACTAGCAAACACGTGAAAAGCGAGCTAAAAGAGCTGAAAGCATACAGTATTGGTGAAATTTCAGCTTGGAACTATGAGTTTATATATGGCAGTTTTTTCCTTTCAGCCTTTTCGTTGTGTACAAAGAACCAAACTTAGTGTCCCAAGAGCTTAGGGATGGTGTGTGAGGGGAGTGAGGGAAAGCAAGCGTGGGGATAGCAAGGGCTGGGGACCTGCACATTCCCCGTATGGAAGAGGAAACACAGAGAAGTGTGGGGTGGAAAGCAGAGTGAGTGAGCAAATTAGGAAGAGGAAAGGCGACGAAGTGCAGTAGCAGAAAGGAAGACAATTGGAGGTTGGGGAATTATGAAAACCAGAAAAGACAGAGCTGGAGAATGAAATGGGCTTTAGGATGGCTGCCAGAGACAGAGAGGCAGTTCTCGGGAAGTTCAGCTTCTAGCCTAATCATCATTTAACCTGTGTATTGGCCAAAGCCATGGCCCTGTCAGTTGATCTGAAGTTTAATTACCTGAGAGCACATTTTTGCGACTCAGCATCAGGAGCGTAGCCTGGAAAGGAGCATAGTCTGGAACTGGGAGACAAGCACAGAGCTAGGAAATATGAGCAGAAAACATGAGCAGAGCGGCTCAAGAAACCAATATCTCACCCAAGAGATACTTAACTCCACCGCTGCTGCTGAATTGTCCCTGAGGAGGGATGTGACTGACCATCGCTGAGGAGCAAGAGAGACAACAAAGGCCAGAGCAGACTACTTAGAGGGCTAATTTCAGTAAGCAAAGGATGATCCCCTTTTGAGGAGGGAGGGAGGGGGCAGAGGAGCAGGAGGGAGAATGTAAAAGAGGTGAGAGACAAAGCACAGTTTACATCAATAAGAGAATTTGGCTTTGGAAGAAGATTTTCTGCGTGGCTGCTCCACATAAATTGTGCTTAGCTCTATGGTTGCAGGATTTGGGAGTCTGGTAAAAGGCTCTTGAATATAAACTCTCACGGACAATTTTACCATTTAGCATCCCAATACCCTATCACCCACTAAACCTAAAGTCCTAATGTCTTATGAAGGTGCACTTTGAAGTTTAGAAATGCAATAATGATACAATAATAATGGGGGCATGGATTAAAGACTCTGTTTACAAGATTTCATTTGTGAGTATAGGGGTACTAGGGAGAAAATGCAGTTTTTAACCTGAGATCCCAGAACAGTAGTGCGTAATGTGAATACATACTATCACAGTTCTTCAGTCACAGCAGACACTGTGTAATACTGATGTGCAAGTGTGAACTCAGACAGTCTGAGGGATGCTCTGCGTTTTCTTCCTCTAGAGCATGAATTCATTTCAAAAACCAAGCTTTCAGAGGGTATAGCATTGTTTGCGTGCAGCCAAACCATGATTTCTTCTCAAATTAAAGTCAGCTCCTTTCTTGCCATCTCTAGAACTCTCTTGAATATTTAAGCTGACTAGGTTCCTGTTTTTAAAATATATATTGGAGCTATTGCTTGTCACACAACAGAGACCTTGGCTTTTATAGCATCCATTTACTATTGTTTTAGTTTCTTACTTTGTAAAGTATTTTGGGATATACCTTTATTTATATAAAACTAAGTTCAGTACCATACATTTTCTTCTTCTTTTTTGTTGCTTTCCTCATGGGGACACACACACACACACACACACACACCCCTATATATATATATATATATATATATATATATATAAGGGGTTGAGAAGCTACAGAAAGACTCAGGAGAGGCACTTTATGACTTGGAGTGATTTTTGGATATT
The DNA here is from genome assembly GCF_003343035.1 of Apteryx rowi. Taxonomy (NCBI): domain Eukaryota; kingdom Metazoa; phylum Chordata; class Aves; order Apterygiformes; family Apterygidae; genus Apteryx; species Apteryx rowi. The sequence goes on from NW_020450937.1 coordinate 202,573, forward strand.
CTTTTTTGCCCTGTTTAGAATTTTCCTTCCAAAGTTTCACCCAGTATTAGCTGAAATGGATGCCTCATACACACATATATTATTTCAATATATGTCTTACAAGCCTGATTCTCAAGATTTCACTCAGCAGTTTTCACTAAGGACTTATATGCACAGACCTAAGACCAGGCAGATGTTATTGTAAGCTGGCTATTTTATCTCATCCTTTTGAGGAGCTTAAATTAAAGTCTTTGAGACGAACTGAGCCAGATTGTCATCTGAAGCAAACTATTTCACCAAAATTAATCCCAGTGTAGTTATGCCAGTTTGAATCTTGTCCCCTATCATACAATCACAAAACTGCATTTTGCTCTTTTTCCCTCCCCTCCATCCCCTCCATCATTTTCTCTAAAATAAAATGATTAAGGAAGGAGATAACTGATAGAGAACCACCCAAAGCTGAAATGAGGCTCAGAAACCACTTATGATCTATATCAATGGATTCTGCTCTTTTGAATAAACCTGAAGTCATCCACTCTCACTGAGATGTGAATGCAGAGCTATGTTACCCAGAGATTAGGAAGCACAGTCTAAATACCTAGAGAGAGGCTCATGCATGTATCTAGCAACACACAGTTGCACGCATGTGCAGTCACCCAGGCAGAAGAGTAAATGCTAGCTCTGGAGCTTCCAAGCTGAGAACACATATCTGGGCAAACATAGGTTATTATAACTCTGGACACCAAACCACAGAGGCATTCAAAAAATCACCACCACAACATTTTGCAGAATATTATTACAACTGTCACCATCAGTTCTGTCAGAAATCTGAAAATTGCAAAGGACAAAATTTAACTACTGAGAGGCAAGGAATTTTCAAAAATTGCCTGGCAGTAGGCAGGCACATTTCAGACCAGATAGAAAAATGCTGGGCTTTGCTGCTAACCACCCTGCAGAGCACAAAGGCAAAACTAATGTCAGAATGATACTCGTCTGCAGCTCTTTCTTTAAGACGCTGTCTACACACATTCTCATCAGTATTTGTACGTCCGCTTTCACTCTCCCTCTGTATTGCACCACCTCTGGAGTTGGACTAACTCCAAGGACTAACTTTAACACAGCCCTTTGTCAAAATCTCCAGTCTTGCTAGGGCTGTAACTTTGGAAACAGGTTTGAATTTTATGAGAGAGAAAATAATGGAGTGGATAGGCTCATCTGGCCTATATTTGCAGCAGCACAGGCAGGTTGCCTGTGAATACATCACAGTATCAGTGGTACGTTGCAGTTAAACTATGTTAAGAGACCTGGTTGTACCTGGCTTCTTGTGTGGTTAAAAGGCTTATTTTATGAATTTATATATTCTTTATTTTATATATTCTTTATTTTATATATATAAAATACATGGTATTTTGCATTGCTCTGGATTTTCATTATGCAATATTAACCCTTTCCCCTCGTCTCCCTAACACAAGAAGTTGTCAGAGGACAAGCAGAGATTTGGACACAGGGATATAGAAGTTGGAGCTTCTGGAATCTGGGAAGCTTTCCCAGGAAATGTTTTTGGTGGGTTGAACCTTTCAGACACCTCCTAGAGAGGAAGTGGAGCCAGGTTGTTGTACAAAGGCAGAGAACTTGAATTCCTTCTTTCAGTCCCCCAACCAGCCACAGTGCTAAGGAACCTTCCTGTTCTGCACCCATTTTAGCTGCTGCTTCATCCAAAAATGATCTGGAAGCACATTGTCTAAAGCTTCTGATTATAGTATTAGGAGTGAAATGCTTAAGCACACCAACTGCCATTTTTCAGAACAAGCAGATCTGTAGGATAAACTGTGCGGCTCTCATTTCTCTGAGTGTGATTGTTTCAGCCTTTTTGCAGGCTTGAGGTAAAAGCAAGGTTTTACCTTTCTTTTTTGTTTGTATTTTGAAAGGCTAATGGAATAAATATATTCAGGATCAGAATGGTGCTGCAGTTTCCAAATAATGAGCAGGGGCATGTTAATGTCGGTGGCCCCAGTCACTGCCTATGTGAGAGCCTGCCAATGCATGTGCACAGTGTTACTGGATGTGTGTAAGCTTTTGCCAGCAAAGCCTTGTTGCCATTATCAGCATGTATTGCAGGCATGGCTTTCCTGGAGCCCCTTGCATGGGCATGAACAGATACTCCTGTATCTTGCAACAGCATTGTAGCCTGACAATGCCCAGAGCAATACCATGGCCGGGTCTGCTCTCTGTGTGATGCCTTGCACGGAGAAAGATTTATCCCAGAACTATCTATCTGAGAGATTTATAAAATATATTGTTTTTACTATTGGCCATGAGCCATTTTTTAAAAAAATACTATGAATTCAGGTACTTTTCTGTACTCCAGCACTGGCATTGTATTTGAATCCACACTTGACACTACCCGGACGACATGGCAATTAGTGCAGATCAGGAAAGCGAAGTTCAGCATCACATCATCTCACCTGGTGGCAAGATGCCACACAATGTGGGATGCGATATTTTGTTATCTAGTGTAATTGTTGGCAACTATGCTAAAATGCTATTACCTTTTTGTATGAGTAAACAAGCTCCTACTGCACAGGGCAGAGCAAGAATGAAAACATGTCATTAACAGGAGAACTCCTCTTGAGGCAATCTAAGGCAGCTAGCTATACAAAAGTGCAGATTCCCCCAAAGCCCAGAAGTAAGGTTGTATGAGGCCTAGAAATGGCCAGAAGACAATTCCTAGCTCCTCGGTGGTACAACACACCAATTTCTAGTGGTAATGACTTATAAGATATTACACATCAAGCCTGTCAATGGTCCAAGCCTGACTGTTGCATCTCTGACGTGGGAAATGCCATATCTGGGGGAAATATGTTTATTTATGTACCAGTGGTTTTATAACTGCTGCTTAGGTTAGGAATTTTAGAAGTTGCTCTAGCAAGCCTGGGTTAATGGACTGAAAGTATGAGAGGTGCAGGATAAATAATGTATCTGGATAAATAATGTTCTGTAGCTTAGCAGTTGATATTGCCGCAGTGTAAATGATATCAATGTATGAGCTGAACAAAGTAATCTTTATATCAGGTTCCCACCTAGCTCAGTTCTGCATGAGGCTGACGTTTTGTGGACTAAATTCAGCAAAGTACTTAAACCTGGGAGTATCCCCTTGACCCTGATTTGAACTCAGTAGGAACACAAACATGTTTAAAAATTTCCACACGCTCTTAAGAGCGTGTCTAAAGTCCATACCTAGTGTGCTCCGTGGGGCAAGAATGAAAAATCTGAGTGTCGCCAGCAACCATTGGTGACGTGTGCTTCAGTCACAGCGCACTCCCCAGGGTGGGCTGTTGCTTCACCAGACTGTTTTCAGTTACATTTTTTTCTTCCGACCAGGGCCATTCAGGTCATTCCTTTGCTCTCAGACCTTTGCTTGGACAGTTTGGGTCATATTTTTAAGAGCTGCACGGGTTCAGACCTCTTTGGCAAATCTGCCTGCAATTATCAAAATGGAACGGGACAGACCTGAATGTGCAATATTTGGAATACGTAACATTATTCAGATGCCAAAAGGAGATATGAACTCTTTAGGAAATCAGACTGCTCTTGTGCTGGAAATCTGGCTTTCAACTCTTTGGAAAATCTGGGTGATAGACAGACTTCCTTTTAATAATCTTTCTCTGCTATCATCCTTGGCACTGTTAAAAGCTTAATGAAGGTAATCGTTTTCACTGAAAGCCTGGAGAATATTCATTCACTCACATATGTGTGCTACTGTCTGTACATCTAGTTGAAGATGTCTGCATTTCCTGACTACACTTACAGTGCTGTCTCTGTTCCCAATGCCTCATCTGACAGAGATGCATCTGCAGCTGTCTCATCACACCATTAGATGTGGCACAACCCTTTATTTTCTGTCTTCTCCAGATCTGCTCTAGGGAGAGTCACTCCTTTCCCTCCATACTGTCAGTTCCCAAAAGCAGGAACCGTTCATGGTCATTCTAACACTTGGTATGTCTTTATTTTTAAGCTGGACCTCTGCTATGTGACTGCCTATGGAAAGTAACTTCTAGCAGGGCTAATCACTAGCACTGATGAAGTTCTTCATCTACAACCCAACTGCTAATCTAGCACAGAAGGAAAGGGAAAAACGTGCACGCAGGCACAGTGCTGTGCAGAACAGGGATGCTAAGACAACCCCGGTGAGAGTTGCTACTGACCTCAGTTTCCTATATACATATTGCCAGGCAACTACTGCAATGAGGACAGTTATTTCTTTGGAGTCCTCAGAGACTCCCATAGACTTAAACAGACTTTGGATAAGGCCACATTTGTTTGATACAATCATTTGCTTTAATGGGGTGCATCAAATTACTCCAGTTCCCTCCCAGTTTGAGACACAGCTGATTGATGTGGAGGGTGAGGAGGTTGCAGAGGGATGGAGAGAGAGGGAATAGTCAGTCTCCTTTGAAAGCAAATAAATGCTACCACTTCTGCTAATTGCATAAAAGTCAAAAGCTAAGCCATAAATGATAGTGCAAGTCTGAGATTACTCGACAGCCCTATTATTCAAATGCAGAATGCTGTATGAGGCAGATATAGAAGAGCTTAGTGTTAGAAAAGGCTCTTATCTTCACTTGTTAAACCACTCGTGTTATGACAAGTCATCCCCAGCCTAACAAATGAAGATTAGCGCACCAAAAGCAGCGTTAAAAAGTAGAGATACAGAAACTGTAACAGTGGGCCCAAATGGCCTCTGATCTTTGGAGAGCTGACACCTCAATCCAGTCTTGGTTCAGGCTCCTTTCTCATGAAAAGTCTGAAATCCACCTGTCTATCATGTACCAATGAACATGGAAAGTAATTTTTTGATGTGAGAACTGACCTCCCAGTCCAATTAACCTAGTGAAAAGACTCCCGCTGATTTCAATAGGCTTTGGACCAAGCCCAGGGTGGCTGATAATGCACAGAGAGCATTAACATGCCCCAGAAGGATGGCAGATATCACAGCTTCTGCTCATGTTTGGTAGCTCCTATTTAAGCAGGCTGCCCAGGCATACCAGAGGGGCTCCTCAGAGATGACTTGCTGTGGAGTGGCAGAAAATTGGCCTCTGTGTTAATATCCAGAGTTTTCAAAAGTGAACTGGAATACATATTTGTGCGTGTAGAATTTTTCTTTTGAAAAATTCAATATATGGAAACCACAATTGCTCCATGATAAGAGGTTAACAAAGAGAAGAACAAAAGGAACTATCAAAGGCAGCTGTGTGTTGCAATCCATTTGAAGGTTTATCTGCAGCAACATGCAGAGGTGTATTCATACAACAAAATTTAGGCAACTAAGAGAGGCATTCAAGTTAGGAGCCTGGTCTTCCTGGATGCCTTGTATAGTTAATAGAGAAACAGGCAGGTCTGGGGGGTAATTCAGTCCACCTCTGCTCTGAGTTATCTCAGGAAGTGGCTAACTCTTTCCTTGGTGGCGGAGGGAACATAAGGCACCTGGGTTGCCTAACTCAGGCACTGCTGGCAGCACTGTGAACAGCACAGAAAATGGGGCCCAATACAAGGCCACCAAATATCTCTGTTAAATTCCTGTTGAAATGAATCAGACCTACCCTGGGTACCTGGCATGGTGAGATGCAAGAGAGCCAGAAGGCAGCAAATGGGAAGCTACAGAGGCAGAGGCCCAAACTCTGCTCTGTGCCCCTGCAGAGATTCAGGACAGCATGTGGATGCCAGGCAATGTAGGGAAAATGCACCACTGACAGTCTTGCGCTGCCCGGATTTTTGGATTGATAAACAGGAGCCACAGCATAAATTAAAATAGTCCTGCTGTGTTGCTCTAGTGGCACCCCTCTTTAGGCTGTTGGACAGAGGAGAGTGTTGGTGGTGTTAAAAAGCAACATTTCTTGGAAGGTGGGATAGTGAAGACCCACTTATACCAGTCCACTACCGTTCCTGAAGCAAAGCAAATTCTCAGCATTTGTTATAGGTTACCAACACCATGGTCAATGTACAGTTGAGGATGCAGGCAGAACAAACCTGTTTTCTAATTAAGGTAAAGGATTTGGCAGCAATATGGGGAGAGGGAACACAATCCCTAGAGCCGCCTAAGTATGCTTGGGACTTCCATGCAGCAAGAATGAGTCACAGGGTGGGACAGGGAGAGAGAAAGAGAAGCAAGCTCAGATCTGGGAAGGTAGAGAGTGTGGGTGGAAGGCAAATACCATGGACAAGCAGAGCGCTGCTGTATGAGTCAACTGAATTCTATAGATATTAATATTTATCATAAATACCAAAGAGGTTTTAGAAACCACCAACGCAGTAAGTAGTAAATCACAACTGTTTCTTGTGGTTAGAAGAATAAGAGAGGAAGATGTGAGCGAAGGAAAAAGAGATAACAGGACTGCGAACACAAGGGAAAGGGTATTGTGGAAGATGACATAATGGAATATAGATTAGCAGCAATTATGTGGCATGGACAATAAGATCAAATGATTAGCTTTTCCAGAAAGATGCCGTGTCGTTTTTTCTGGTAATCTCTTATTAAAAGGGTGCTAGAATGCATGAACAATACAAGAAAAACCCTTCTTACTCTAGTGGCTTTTCTTTCCATAACTCCATAGGTTTTGCACATAAAGCATTGCATTGCAGGATACTTTTTTTTTTAAGTGCTATTTCATGCTAGTATTATGTTGCTTCCTTATTTTAGTTTTTACGCAGCACCGAATATGAGGCTTGCAATCTATGCAGAAGTATTTTTAACTCTAAAAGTTGCTTTGGGGGAGCTGGACTTCAAACCTTCTCAAGTAGTTTCACCAAAATCTACAGGTTTAGAGTACTATTCAGAATGGATATAGGGGTGAGAATCTGGGCCATAGCTGTTGTAAGTTAGCACAATAAGTACTAAGTAAGTTAGTACAATACATAGTAGCTAATGGAGAGAGGGAGAATGTTTACTTGAAGTTATAGGAGGGGTTGTTATCCATTTAACTTGGCTGAACTTCAACCAGTTGTGTTGGAACTTTTCCTGTTATGTGATTGCCTCCCTAACTTCAGACAAGATAGTTCAGATTAATCTTAGAAAAGGCTACAGAAAAAGATACTGCCTTCACTGTTGTGTTCACCTGTCTTCACCACTATTTCATTCATAAACCCTAGAGTGCTCTTGAACAGGTATTCGTAATTGGTAACAGGATTGTGCCCAAACTGGCATTTAAAAGCTCCAAGTTTGCATTAAAATTTCAGTTTAGGAGCTAAATTTTCTGGAGAACTGCCTATGAATCCTCAGTGTTGTTTCTGTCTGAGTATGCATTAGCATATGGTCTTTAATTTCATGGTCTCATTCTTCTACAGGATCCCTTCCTCAGCAGTGTATGCTCTGGGGAATTTACTGAAAGTGCCTTTGGGTGTGAAGGATCTCCTTCACAGGTTGCTGGAAAGGAAAGGTGTGTTGGATGAGCACAGGATTGTGGGAGAGGAGAGGGAAGGTCTTGGGAGTGCAGGGTTTGAAGGCTGCTGCTGGGAGCTACATTGTGTTCCTTCCCCTATCCAGAATATCCATGTATCACTAGTCAAGTCATTTAAACATCTCTTTTTAGTTAGAAGTAATAGCTGGTCCCCGTATTTGAGTGCTTGATTTGGATTCCTAGGATGTGATGTGCTGAAGTGGGGAGCAATCACAGCTGCAGCCAGAGCCAGTGGGATCAGTATTTCAGACAAAGAAGTATTCCTGAAACTGGCATCCTAAGACACGCCCAGTTGAGCTCCTTGAATCAGGGAATGCTTTGTAGCTAAATCCTGCTAAAACTGTAAGGTGGGAATAATCATACCTCCTCACCTCAGAAGGATGAATAGTAGTGAACTGAATTTTTTGTGATTCTCTCAGAAGTTGCATTGATCAGCACCATATGAAAGCCAAGGTGAAGCTTAGGATTCATCAGTAAAATGGAGTTAGAAGCGCTAATAAGGCCTGGGGTGTACCCAGGGAACAACGATGAGAAAGTGAAACAGAGCAATTGCTCATCAAAGGAGTCCCATCCGTTCCTGTGCGCTAAGTGCAGAAGGGGTCCTGTGGAAAAAAATGTTATGTTACTATTGGATTGAAGGCTGTGTCATTGTACACACATAGAAGACAGCCGAATTAAAGTTTTACTGGCAGTCTCCATTCTGGCATTTCCTAACTTTCAAATGCTTGACCTCACAACCTTAAAATGTTATTTTGGAGTAGCTTTCCATCAGCTGCTATCATATAATGCTTAGAGTGGTTAAAATGGAAAGATTGATAGAATGATCCAGGACAACAAACTGATGTAAATTGTCCTTCATTTGCATTTCAGCACAAAAGTGCTGTTCATATTTGATTTTCTGAGGCTTCCTATATGACTTATCACAATATATTAGCTCAATCACTCTTAAATTAGCAAGCTAATTGAAGCCTGCTAAATCCTAAAACTTAACAGTTTTGGATTTTAGAAGCATTGCCCAAATTCATCCCTCATATTACTCTAATGACTTTGGTATTTGTCTTATTGCACCCCTTTCATTTTGGAAGGTTAATTCTGCTAGCCTTACTCACAATAAAGAGATACATAGACTTGGCTTATTACACTGGACTTCTTTGTATCTACAATTCAGTAAGCAAAGAGACATATTTGGATGCCTTTGCAGGGTGAAAAAGAACTACTTTGTGCATTGCAGAAGAAACAGCAGCTTTCACAGGGCAAATTAAAGCTTTGCCATAGAGCTGATGGAAAACTGCTAAGTGATGATTTCACATGACAGTTTGTTAAAGACTGCATCACGCTTACAAATTCTTGGTTAAATCCAGCATAGCCCTTAAACTATAAGTAAGTAAAGTGTAAGTAAAGTATTATTAAAGTAAGGTGTATTTTTAGATAAAGACATTAGACCATGTTGTAATTTCTATAGCTGGCTACACTGCTGAGAAACTGTGGGCCAAACCCTGCCCTTTGCAGGAGAGAGAAAGCAAGGTGTGTGGCTGGGTATGTGTGAGTACAGGTATGTGCAGGTGTTTGTAACAAAGGCAGAATGTTTTGCTTCTCTTTTTTTTTATTTTTCAATTTTTTTAAAGAAAAGGCTTGTAAAAGGTGCAGCCTGCAAACCAGTTTGGCTCCGTTAGGCCAGGGGAAATAAAAACGGGTGACAGCAGAAGCAGGATATTGTGGAATATGTTTAATGGAAGAGTGATGGGCTGAGGTTGACCAAAGCTCATGGGACAGAGATTCCCTCAGCTTCCTAGTGATCAGTCCAAATTCTGTCTAGAGCAACATTAGTTGGAAGATGTTATCACATCACGACTGCCTGGTGGCTGAGGTGAAAATGAATGTGGTGACTTGACAGCAGTAATTAACACCCCTGTTGCCAGTGGCAGCGCCGAGGCGAGGAAAAGTTAACAGTTCCCCCTCAGAGGGGCCTCAAGGTTGTGGCTAAACTTGTAGAGAGGGTACTGCAGTACTCATCATGCTTTGCAAAATAGAGAGTGGGCAGCTGGGAAGAACCTATGCCATGGGAAGCAATGGATTAAATTCACTATCTTACTGTTTAGCTAGCCAGAGGGAAAGCAGCAGGGTTAGTGAAGAAAGAGAAGGCAACTGTATCTTAGGATGCTACCGCTAGGGTCATAGGGCAGAAAAAATTTCATGCTGCAGAGGTTTCAGTTTTCTTTTTGACAGTCATTTGCCCTCCTGTGACAAACATTAAGGTCTGAAACAACGACTGAAAGCTGAAAACAAAACAATTTCAATTTTTATGACAGCTAACATTTTTTTGTAGTAGGAGTGATCAATCAATCAGGAGAGCAAACCACTAAGGAAAGTGATGGGCCATTCATCTTGGCAAGCATTCACATAAAACCTGGATGCCTTTCTGGCATATGCTTTAGTCCTAGGTTTCTCAAATGAGTAGTTCATGAGCTCTTTGAGAGAGGTCAAAAAAAGGATTCAGATGGTATTGCAAAGTTCTGCAGGGCAGCATGCAGCCACTGAGTCCTCCCAAGACGGAGGAGTGTAAAGCAGCCACAAGCACTGGCTGCAGGTGGTTGTGCTGACCACGGCATCGCTGAGTAGCTTCAATTTGTTGGCAAGAGCTCAGCTCCTCCAGATTGGTGGGAGGACTTGCAGCAAGCAATGAAGGAAAGGAGAGCAAAGCAGAAGAGAGGTGGGTTACTGCCAAGTAGGGAGTCGATGCTAATAAATTCATCAAACTTCTGCTGCTTTTATACTTGAGCTGTACCTATGACAAGACTCTGAGATATGGGATATCCAATATGTCTTCCTTGTCTTTAGGAGATAATCAATTCACAGGATAATAGTTATTTTAATGTTAGTGTTAGTCTGTTTAACATATTTTAATATGAAAATGGTCCTTAAGATGGTATTGCTGAGCCACTTGAAGGAGATATTTAAAGATTTTAACACCTACACAGGTGGACCTTCTCTGGAGCTGGGAAACACTGACATACCTTTGGAAAAAGCAAAGAGGATGGCTTGTTTTAGAATTACTACCTTGGTAACAATGTCAGTTCAGCTAGGAAAAAACATAAAGGCAACTAGCAATACAAAACAAAGCCCATACCCAGCCTCTCTTTCCCCCCAAAATGAACAACAGTAACAACAACAACAACAACAACAACAAAGATCAGGATTATTAAAAAGTGTGTGAAAAAGATAATTTGGACGGCAGAGGGAAGCACTAAAAATGACGGTACTCTCTAATTCCCTTTGCTGTCAGCTTGTTCATTACTGACAGTACATATGTGGGAGTCAGTTGGTATGTGCCTTCCAATTAATATTTCACTACTAGATTAATGCCTAGCACTGAGACCTTACCATGATAGAGATTACAAGAACAGGCAAGTCACTGTCCTGGCCCACATACAGTCTAGGAAGACAAAACAGATGAAGGTTAGGAAGCAAGAAAGAAGCACAAAGCAGTGAAGCAGCTTCTACAAAGATCCACAGCAGGTCAGGTCAGAGCCAAAAGTAGAAGCAGGTCTTGTTATTTTGGTCCAGTATCCAAGCCACTAGAGAAGTGGCTCTCCACCTCTCCTCTGTGGACCTCCTGGGAGAGCAGGTAACTAAGGAAAGCAAGCCCAGGCTCCTATTCACAACCATGAGACTCTAGATACCCTGCATCCATCTGATGCCTCGCTCAATGAGCCTGACTTGATGCTCATGCTGCTCTGTTCACGTCTTGGGCATCAGCTCACTTCACTTGTTCACTGCTTTAAAGAGGTCTCCTACTGTGACCTACCCTGTTTAAAGTGCATTTCATAATGGGGCTAATAATTGCCTGACTTTCTATGAGTCTATGACTCCTGGGGAAAATCTCTCAGATTCCTATTACAAATGCTAAAAATATGGGATGATCTGCCCTATCATCTCCCAGATATGACATTATAGTACTAAGATACCTCATTCAGAAAGACAATAGGAAGGTAAATGAGATAAAACACCACACTGAGTATGCCAGGGAGACTGACCTATGCCATTTAGAAGTTGTAAACCTCTAAAGCATGGAGGACATTCAGGTAGACAACTAAGAACTTAGTCCAGTGTGCTGCACCTGTTTGGTTTTGATCATGTCTAAAGGTGTACCTCTATTGGAAACTACAGCTAACAATTTTCTACAAACTGCTGTGCGGGTCTGTGACCCCTTCCTTTTACACTGTACTATAATAGTCAGATTCATTTAACCCAGAAAGGGAGAGGAAAATTCTGCAAATTTCAATAAGCACTGAGGAGCTGAGTAAGAGTTAACTTGACAAAGAAACTGAATTTCAACAAATTTCACTAAGTTAAGAGAGTAGAGATCCATTTAAGATATTTCTTCTTCTCCAGTGACAGAAAAAAACCCTTTTTCATTTAAGGTTCATTCAAAGCTTTGTGAAGTGAAAGCTGTTTGGGATGAATTGCCACATTCAAATTCAAAACAAACAGGTTTTTGCATAGTTCTGTGCCTTAGTATTTGCATTTCTAGCAGTCCCACATTCTCGTCTATTGTTACTGCTAGGAATGTCCAGGCCCTGCTGTTTAAGAGCCTAGACTTTTCTTCATTTCCTGTAAGACAGGTTCTAAAAATGACTTGGTTTGCTTGTATAGTGTTTCACCATGCTCAGAGGAAGATTCAGAATGTGTTGGTGGATCCCACCGATATAGCCCATGCCATTTAAGAATAGCTCATAGAAAATAACTCATTGCAGCAAGAATAAGTTTAGTGTTGCTGCAGCAACACTAAATTACTTGATAAAGTTGCCATACAGAAATCACAGAAGTTTCAGTTCCTGACTACAGAAACTCACAAGATCTTCACAAGGACCTACTTCTCCATGTTTTTTCAGTCATCCTTACCAGCATCAGGTTATGATTTGGCTGCTTTTTACTTAACTTTCCTTATGACTTAACACAGGCCAGGACAGCTTAAGGTTGCAAGTCAGCAATTTACAATCAAACCCAAGGATCCGAGCCAGTAGGAAGGCAGTCTGTCAACAAGGGAAAAAAAAAAAAGCCTCCCAACAGTCTACCATGCTTCAGAGTAAGGGGAATTTAATTCAGGTTCTACTAGCTTGCAATAAAAACAGTTTGAAAATATTAGGTTAATTCTGTGTGAGTTCAAGAGAAATATAGTAGCTTTGAAGTACAGATGATATTGTTTAAGTCAACATTTACTGCAGAAATTTAAATCCGTAAAGATGTAAGGGCATCACAAAGAATCAATGACCAAGAAGACAAGTTGCTAAAGCAAATACAATACAGCTTTTTATTTCATGCCGTTGATTTAATTCCTGATGAAGCTAGTAGTTAAATGGTCAATGTGAATGAGCTTGATCAGCACTGGGATAATTTCTAGGATCCCAGAACACCACAGCTGCCAGTATCTGCCATTGCCTTGTTGACAATTTCCACACACAATTCAGGGACTGAATATTAACATTTCAGTCCGGGTTTGCTGCAGACTTCAGTCAGTAGAAGTGACTGTAGTGGGCTGCAATATGTTAGGATCTTGTACCACACACTTTATTTTATTTCTCTCTTTTGGATTTATGTTTTCCTTCTAAATGACTGATTTTATGTCAAGGGAAACATTTCTTATTGCTGATGATTTTTCCTCTGTGGTAATGGTAGTGTGTAGAGATAGAGGATTCACTGTGCTGAACACTGGACAGAACTGAGACTAACTCCTTCGCTAAGAAACTTACTGTCTGGATTTATGTCTTTCACTGATAAGGTACAAGAGTGGTTCTGAGATAAATAACCTAACTGGCTATAGAACTGGTCATGAGATTTGAATATAAGATATATCTGTCCATTCTGAAGGAGTCCTGAAACACTTTACAGTTGCAGGCCTTGTTCCTGCCAAGGTTTACACATGTGCTTAATTTTATACTCACAGGGTTGTCCCACCGGGCCTTAAAGTTAAATACCAAACCATACCTAAATTTCTAGGTAGAATCATCCAATTCTGAATGGGAAAATATCAAAATGCAAATTTTATTGCATCTATTTGAGTAATTGCCAGGTTTTCTGCCCCCAACCTTGCCAGGAAAAAGCTATGTTGGTCATTAGGCACATCTGTTCTCAACTACTAGTAATCTATTGCTTCCTACCGGGGTGTGGCCATTATATGTGCGAATGCAGAAAAACAGTTTAGACAGGAAGGGAAGAATATAATATACAGTTAATCCTTGCAGGAATTTTACACAGACAAATATAATTATCTAATTTTTCATCAGCCCTCTGTTTCCAAAAAAATGCCAGAGAACTTTTAACACCACAAGAGATGAGGCCCTCTGCTGCGTCTCTGAAAATGCAACATCAAAATGTAGTACATGCATAATCATGCACCACCATCTATTTTGACTATGAATTATATCATAAAGGCATTTGGTATCTCCAGAGGAACTGGATTTTGGGTTAGCAAGAGATGATTGCATTGTTTTGTTCTACAACAAAGACACTGATTCTTGTGAGCTTTTGGGAGTTGGTTTGTGATGTTTGGATTGTATTATCAGGATAATATACCATATGGGTTAGTTATCAAATCCTTCATGAAGCTGTTTTAACAAAAAAACAAAAGGGGTGATTTTCTTACTCTTGTACTTATGTAAGGCAGAAAGAATGCTGTGGATTTTTTTTTCCCTGGGTGAGGGTAAGTTTTGAAGCATAACAAACAAGATGCTTAAGAGGGATCTAAAGTATACTTTAAGACATGGCATTAAGGTACTGTTTTATAATACCTTTTTTGTGAAAGCTTTCAAAACATTTTCTTCTATTTGTTAAAGTTACTTACTGAACAAATATGTGTGACATTCATCCACTGCATCTAGTTTTTTCTTTAAAATAAAGGTAGTACAGCATTCTGTAAGTATTTCTTAAAACACATGAGAAGTCACAATAAAAGCAATCAACTTGGAAAACACTAACCACCACAGAAGGAGCCTTACGACAATCTAGTTTGAATAGCATGAACTGTGATTTTGCAGTTTCTGGGGGTCTGTGGGGTGGGCTTCCCCACACAGAGAGACAGCTTGTGTCTCATGGTCAAATTTTCAAAATAAGTAAGATTTCTGTTGACCCTCCAAATGGGTGGCCAACTCATCACAAAGAATTGTCTGTTGACTGAGTAGATTTGTGACGGGGTGAGTGGTCCTACTTATGGACTGAACCCATGACCTTCTAATCCTATCTCATAGGTAGTGCCTGCTAGATTGCTCAATGGTCATTAGACCTGGGTGAACAATTTGGAGGAAAAATTGAGCCAATCTGGGGATTAAAGATCCAAAGAACCCCAAATGCAGCTCTCAAACTTATTTTTGTCTTTCAGCTTCCGCGTAATTCTGTATTTCAATGATGTGCTTTCCTGTGCTACATGCTTGCTTTGCCCTGATGGTAAACTTTCATTCTGAATTCTGTAGGCTAAGCTTGGAAAGCTCAAGGACACAGCACGAGTCCTTTGTCTCTGAGCTGCTGAAACTGGAGTTTAAGGATTCACTTTGATGCAATAATGTAATGGTAATCCAATCAAATCAGGCAGTTTGATTTTTTTCTAGGGACGAAATGCTTGGAAGTTGAATTAAAAAATGTAAACACTTTTTTAATTCTAGAGCTGTTGCTTAAAGTTGTATCAGAGAAAAAGTTTTGTACCATATTCTGTAGAAAATCCATGAATTAGAGCACTTTCAGAAGAATCTAATGATTTGGATGCTTAAATATAACTCCATGGGCACCCTGAGCATACAGACTAGCCTAGAAATTAAACAAAGAGAGACTGCTTTTCAGCCTGAAATTGAAAGACACTTTTCCACCAATACATGTCAGTCCTTACAACAAAAACAGACTTTTCTTTGACTTTGTTTTGAGACACAAGAGAAAGTCCCAGTAAGGCTGGAAATGATGCTACCTCATTTCTCTTAACCATTTGACAAATCTCCAATTAGAGCGATTCCCATCTGTAGTTATTCTAATTCTCTGATGTGCCATGAAAGCAAAGCACATCAAGCCTAATTTTGCTATGGCTTACTGGGAAACTCTTTTCCTCCACTGTAATTCTAGATATTCAATACTGCACTAAAACTTACTTTGGATTTATCCAGTATTGGTGGGAGCCAGCATATGTAGTATTTCTTAGACTCTTAAAATAGATGTTTTTAAAACATGACCTTTTGGATTTTAAGTATTTAGCAAGGATATTTTTACTTGCCAGAGGTTATCCTGTCTCAGACAGTAAAGGTTTTAATGTAAATATCAGGCATAATCTATGCAAATTGTGTTTCTACACTTTTTTACCATACTTCCCCTCCATCTGCCCCACATTTTCAAAATCAGAGGCTGCAAGTCCCCTTATTTGCAAATCAAAGGAGTGCTGATAACTGGATGATAATTGCACAACTGCTACTGTTCCATTAATGAGGGGGTGAGACACAAGTTCAAAGATTCAAAATATTTTTGCAGGGTCAGTTTTACACAGCTACAAGACAGCCTTAACACTGGTTCTGTGCAAGAACTGGCAAAGTCAGAAGCAAGAGAAACTCACAGTAAAGTACAGAATAAATAGTCATTTTTCTTCAAGTCTCAACTCTATCTCTCTCCTCCCTGCACAGATACCTGTTTTCAGATTTGGCACTGTTTTGCTTTGTTTTCCTCTTAGACTGCTTATGGATGAGGTAGAACTAGAACAAATCCAATGGGAGCAGTGTTGTTGCCTTTTCTGCTACATGCCATTTTGGACTGTGATATGAAGGAAGGATGAATATTTTGGGATTTGGTCTGGGATGTGGCATAGGTGAGTGAGGAAGGGTAAGCGTGTGATAGATAAGAAATCCACTGGTCCCAGTTGTAGTTGGGTATAAGGTCATTGCCTAAATTAGAGCTAGCAGGCAGCTCAGGGTGAGTAGGTAGCCACTAGCATCCAGAATGGCACGAAATGTATGGAGTAGCAGAATCAGTTATCTTATTTTTGTAGCCCATTAGGAGGTGGGGAGTGTATTTCTTTCAGTGCCAATCATGATATTCAGTTTAGCTTCTTATGCAAGAAAAACATGGACCAGGGAACACTGAGAAGAGCTATAAAAAGGATCAGAGGTCTGAGAGGAAAAGTTGAATGAGTTTTGCATGTTTGAGGAAAAGCTGAATGTTTTGTTCTGGAGAAGATTTATCAAAAATGCAAAAGATGGTGCGAGGTGTCAGCAGACAAAGTATTCTCTGTCTTCATGGGGTGTCAGAATAGAAGTATTGAGCTTTAATTGTAGAAATGTAGGTTAGAGTGTAAGGGAAAATAGGTGTTTTAATGGACAGTAAAGTCCTGGAGTGAATTGTTTAGGAAAGTTGTGGTGGGATCCCCATTACAGGTAGTTTTTAAAAGTAGTGCTAAACAAACATCTGTCAGGAGTGAGAAAGGTGTAGTTGATCCTGCCTCAGGGAAGGTGGATGGACTACTAACTTCTTAAGGTCACTTTCTGTCCTATTAGCTTGTTTCTGTTGTTAATCATATGCTGTCCCCTCGCCATTCAGAAAGGAGTGATTACCACATTCAGTCTCCAGCATTTGTGGTCTTGTAACATCCTAGCAGAAGTCTTTCACTGTAAGCATACAGGAGCCAGTTCTGCACACTGCTGGCATACTTATTGCATGCCAACACAGTGCATTGGCATGTACTTAGCTTATAGATCCTTTGATATATGCATTCTGCTGATATGCTTAAAGATAAGCATATGCTCTGGTTTAACAGGGTTGGCTCAACACCTTATGCAATGGGATGTCACATCCTCTAGATACCCATTGGGGGAAACTAAGATTGCAGGTTACAGATTTCAAATCTCAGTGCCTGCCCGTGACTGTCCTTGGCTATAATCATGCCCATTGTTAACTAACCTCGCTTTCTGCATTACATGGTTACAAAGTCCTATGCCTCATGGTACAGCGAGTGACAGTGCCACAGTGCCAGAGCTGGGCCCAGAATCCAGGTGTCCTGACACTGCATCCAAAGCCACATCATCCAGATAAAAACTACCTTCCAGTACCCATGTCACATCACTGTGAAATTCAGGAGATAATTGAAAAGTGACATGGAGTTTAATAATACTTAAATCATAGGCTTTTATATAAAGTTAATAAAGTTTCACAGACTTCAATATAATCTAAGATGTTATTGTTTAAGTTTTCCTTCTGTAGGATGGTTAAACATAATTCAAACACAAAAGTTACATTTTTCTATTGAATTCCACTGCATTTAAGGGTAAACTGGTTAAAAAAAAACAAATCAGGGTAAAAGAATGACAGTACTGGGAAAAAACATACGGAATATTTCTGTTAACCAAGAAGGATTTTCTAAGAGCATGAGGCTGTCAGGAGATGAAGACTAGCGTGTGGCTCAGAGATTACAGTTTTGCCAGTCACTCTGGTTCCTCACCAGGATTTTTGGGCATTACTGACCCTGCCCTGGGTGCTTGCGGACTGACACTGCATGTGCCACACCATCTGGGTATATACCCAGTAGATTACATTTGCCACATTTTTATGTAGCTGTTTTAGTACCATCTCTGCTGGCTCTGCTGTGAATCCCGAATGATTATTATCACTTACCTCTTCAAATACATTCATCCTTTGGATTACATGGTTAGAAAAGGACCTCTTTAAATTATCAGTTACGAAGAGAATCAAAGAAAAAGGCATGCAATATACAGCATTAGAAGAGGCAAACTACACATAGGAACCCATAGCCAAACAGCATCTTCAGTATAAAAACAGGAAGAAGCTGAAGTGGAATGAATATATACCATAAGAAAAATGCATATAAATGTAAGGGGTGTGTGTATGTGTGTGCATGCATGCAGGGAGGGAAGAGCTCAGAAGAAGGACTACTCTATCCGGCTGCTTTCACAAGCTTATAGTGATTTGCAAAAACGCTGGTCCCCAAGGACCCATCCGACTTGGGCCATTGGGATAGTAACACAGATGCAGAATTTTTATGCCTGGATCAGAGAAAGCACACTATATTTAGAAACTCCCCCTGGAAAAGCAACTCAAAATGACTTTTGCTAATTCTTCTGAACACCTGGAATAAGCTCAACAAGCTAGGGAACTAGAAAAAATACTGTATGGTTTACCATGGCTCTTACATCACTCAAAATTAAAATTTTGAAGCAAGCAGCTAAAAGAAACCTTAGAAATTCATGGACAGCCTGTTGGGTGTTACATTGTTTTGTGCCAGTGTTGACAGCTCAGATTACACAGAAAACACAGTGCTTCTGTTCACAGAGAGTCCACATGCTGAATATAATAACATTTCAAATGTTTTGAATTCTACATAGGATATATATTTTTTATATTCTACATGATTTGGGTTTTTTTTTCTCACATTTTTATGTTTTTTCTCTGTAAGCATTTTATAGTAATGTCCAGCTTCTGGAAACAGATCTAAATGTCTGACAAATCTCATAGTGTAATAACAACTAAGTCCTATTTAGTTCTCTGACTAACATGAATAGCCATATGTACATAAACGATCTCACAGCTTCAGTGGAATAATTCATGTAATCAAGGTAAGCATAAACTATCTTTTTGATGGATCAGAACTTCACTTTGTGTGATAATCAAAAGACAGCGGGAGCTTTGCTAGATGCAGAGAATGCAGGCCTACTCCATAAAAACGGTAAGCAGTTTCACTTACGGTTAGTTATGATGTTGCAGAAGGCTGCAAATGATTTTGTCACTCGGAAATAAAGATCACCAAACAGACTCTGAAAACAAAAGACAAGATCAATTAATGCACGAATAGGCTATTAAGAGAACATTTATCTTTTACAAGGGCAATTTAGTTTGATATTTGCTCAAAAATATGTTCCAAACCATTTTTTTACTTTTTGTTTTTGGAGAAATATTTGTTGAAACTATATGAAAACTACCTAATGCAGTGTTTCTATGTTCTGTAGTTCTTAGGTACCTGCTTTAGTGCAAAGATTCTATATTTTAGCTATATTTGAGGATTTCATGTTTATTATTCTTTATGTAGGGATGTATTCTGATACATTTGCTTTGGCTGACTTGCGGTTTAACAGCAAATTTCCTATGAAATAAATAGGACTTCATGAGAAGGAAAGCATGAAGGGTGGCAAATATGCATGTGGCATATTGAAACCAGTGATAGATCATTTGTATTCAATATGCTTGTCCTAACAGCATTTCTCTTCTTGAAATCTAGGCTTTGCAAGATATTATCTGAACTATGCTGGTTGAAAGGGACTTTCATGGCACCTCTGTTTCAGCAACATGCTTATGTTGCAGCCACCTAGTGAGCTCATTTAAAGCATAGCAAAAAACTCATGGTTGCAAAACCTGTCAAGCACCCAGGCAATCAGCCCATGTTGAGCTCCATTCTGTAGTGGCTACACTGCAACTTCTGAAAGGTCATTTAAAGCTGGTTTGGGTAGGTCTACCTGACACTGAGGTTACAGCAGGATGATGACGCAGAAGTACCCTGGTCTGAGAGACAGGTTAGCTGTGTAAGTACACTGTACATCTGCGACACCAGGAACAGGAGAGAAGCTGCATCTGCCACTTCATTTAAAATTAAAGAGAGGCTATTCTGCTGTTTAAGCAAGCTTGTGCCTGCATAATTATGAACTCTCTTTTCGGCTGTGCTAACCTGTCACTGAGTAACATGTGATACAGCGTTTTACATACTGGTAGCAACCTGATGGTACTAACCAGAGAATGTGGAGGGTCTTCTCAATCAATAGAAGAATATCAGAAAGGGACAAACCAGCTTGATTCTAAAACTGGAGTGCCCAGGAGAGACTGCGATGCAACTAATTGTTCTGAAAAAGGGCAAAGAATACTGGCCTTCATACCCAGCTAGGTAAATGGTTTACGCTTCTGGGACTTCATGTTTGTTTCCTAGTTTTTTCCAAATCTTGGAAACAATGTCAGTGTCTTCACTGTAAATGAGTGTTCACTGGCTAGTATAATTTGAGGGAAGGAGGGGAGATGAAGAGAGAAAAGGGGGCCAATGATCAGAAAAAACTGCAGGGATCAAAGCTCTGCAACCAAACTGGGAATACGCCAAGAAGCCAATGATCTACCGGGTACATTTGGGCGCTGGTAGGGAACTGTCCAGTCCTTGCACCTCCTTCCTTACACCCTCTGTACTTACAGAGGAGAGGCTGCTCTTCTCCTGATTGTGCTGTGATCTCAAAGGTTAATAACTGTTCAGAAAAATCAAGAGAAGACCTTATGATCTTCATCTCCTGTGTTCCTTAAATGGGATGATTAGGACAGTAGAGCAGAGCAGTGCCACTATTTTGAGCAATACACTCGTTTTAGTAATAGAAATATGCCAGTGAGTAAACCTGACAGCATAAAGCATATGGGGGTCTTGTTTTCAATTTTGTTTGCTAATGTCATACAATTTGATACTCTGATGTTTCATGGCAGTAGCAAAGATTTACCACCAAATGAAAAGAAGAAATAAATCGTGACTCAGAGTTTATTGGTGTATTTGGTGTACAAAAAAATTAATGTCACTGACAAAGGGAATGTAATTTTTTCTCTTCTGCTGCTAGTTCAAGACTTCTGTCTTAAAGAGTCATATTGGTGTCAGGCAGATAGCTTGATTTGTGGTCACATATCAGTGCAGAAATAGCAACCTCCGGTGGTCATTTAGTCCAAATTACATGTTGTATGTGAGGTCAATATGGCCTCTTCACTTTGCTTACTTGAAAACACCTCTTAGACTACTTTTTGTGCCTTCCCAGTTGTAGCTTAAAGCCACATACATGTATCTTCACACTTTATAGACACTGCAACATAGTTTTAAAATTAACATAAAATAGTAAGATTTCCAACAGAATGGCTCATTTGGTGTAAATCAGTAGAAGTTCACTGAATTCAATCTTACTGACTGCCCAGATCTTGGCTAACAGAAATGAATTCCTACCCGAACCACCACAGCAGTAAAGCCAGATTATTTCCTTTTGGAAAGCAGACATCTTCCTTTCCTGTAGATCCATTATTAGATACATTCCTCTTTCACTTCATGTATCATGTCCATGGAAGCCCTATGCATGCAAAGTCAAAAAATTAAGCTATGTCCTATACATAACTGTTAAATGGAAAATGTAACAAAAGCATATATTTTTAATAGGTTCCACCAACAGTCCATCTTTAATATTTAAAAAGCACAGATGCATACCCGCTACTGATTAAATGATATTTTAGAGTGAACTAGCCAAATGGAATATGTGTTTCTGCCCAGCAAAACCATACCAGGCTTCAGAGCCACACCATGACTGGGTGCGGTTTCATCAGATCTCACAAATTAAGGAGCGCATAGTCTAGCCAGTTCTTGGACTGTGCCTGAAGGACTTCCCCTTTATCTTCCCCTTTTTTTAACTTTTTCACAAGGGAGAGCAGTCTGACAAACTCTGGACAAAGCCAAACATACACTCCAGTTATGTTTAATTAAGACTTGGAGCTGATAAAGTTTGGAAAATGTCCATATTCATGCATATGTAGTGGAAATAATTCATTCTTTCATGTGTGTTATATGAAAAATATAACAAAAGCATGGAATTTTACATCTTGAAGTGTGAAATTTTTATTTTCCCCTAATACTGAATTGTTTTTATGTAGACACCTGTGTGGCTTATCTCTTCCAGCCATTTCAGTATTCCAAAGTTGGATTACCCCACAGTGGAAACACAGTATCTCACCAGTGTTATTCTGCAAGGTAATTTGCTTTCTTCTGTGGTGAATCCAGATTCAGCAAACAACTCCTTAATTTCCTGTTAGATATCAGCATGATTCTTTGTAGTGATAAAGGAAAAGAGAAATGGGTGCAAGGAAGTAATAACCCTAAACAAAATTACCAACTGCAAGTGCTCAGAGCGCACCTTGGCATTCAGGAACGGACATTTTTGTTACTGATGATGGAAGCTGCTCAGTACTTTGCAGGAGTGATAGCACGTAACAGAGGTGTCTGGATGCTTTCAGATCTAAAATGGTAGGTCCTGTTAACAGTGTGTGTATATAGTCATAAGAAGAAAACTGTATGAAGCAGAAGTATTTCAGTTTGATTTCAAAATCTGATAAGGTCTGGGGTTTTCAAAAGGAATCAACTAATTCTATATCAACACCATTTTTCATTACATTTAGTAAGATAAGTTCAACTACCTCATGTGTTTCACCATCTCCATCACTGCAAAGACCCAGGTAGGAATAATCCAGCCTTTCACAATTTGCCTTGTGCATTCCAGGACAGCTGTTGCCTTCTCTGCAGCTTCTGACAGAGGCCACAGATTGCTAAGACCTATCAGTTTACTCTAGTTTAGCAAATCAAATGCTTTTTGAAACCCAAATTGCTTTGAAATCAGTGTTTCCCACACTTCAGATTTTTTAACATCCTATTTTAATTTTATGATTTTTATATATACAAGATGTGAATATTTTCTGACATCTAACAAAAATGCCCCTAAAATAATGTGAGTATAGACAAAAAGGAAAGAGCTAGTTATATAGGAGTTTGTTGTGCAAATTCAGAATGCCCGCTGTAAGAGAATATCTAAATGTCCAATTCTGCAGTGATCTATATGATAGGAGATATACATACCTGTGATGGAATTTCTGTCTTCTATGAGTCTTCTCTTGCTGTAAGCATTTTCTTACAGACATCAATGTGGAAGAATGGCTCCTAAATTACTGCATGATCACCAAAGATTACTATCTCCTTAAGATTATCAGGACTTCATACCAGAAAGGCCTGCTTTGGATCAAGCCTTCATGTTGGTCTGTTCTAAACATAACTGAAAAATGAGAAATAAACTCATTACTTTTTTATTTTTAATAATTTTAAGTAATTCTTTTGGAGAAAACATTAACACAAATGAAACCAGTGGCTAACACATCCTGAAAAAAATCAATAAATTGGCCTCATATATAACGAGATAGTAGCCTGAAAGGAACTGAATATAAGTAAACTGGAGATGTAATGTGTTTCCAAAATATCCAGTCACATAGCAAGTGCTGCCTCACGGAAGGATAATTAAAAATTATTTTAGTGGACTAGCCATGGATCAAATTAGCTATGGATTAATTTACAATCAGACTGGAATGTCATCTTGGGAATAATTCTCAGGGGACATCCTGCCAGAAATACTTCTCAGTCATAGATGCTCTTGCTTTCTCTCGCTCTGGCATGATGAGTAAGACTTAACTAAAGGCCAGTGCCAAGCACTAATGGTATCTATGACAGCTAGGTGAGTAGGAGAGTCAATTTTTGTCTCTAACCACTCCCATCCCTCCTATCTTGGCATAGTAATACCTAGATCAGGATTAGCTCAGGAGCTAATTGAGCTTCAGCTACCTTGCTTTAGGAAGCAGAAGTGAGTCCTGCCTCCCAGTTACCCTTCATTTCAGGCTCAGGACGATTGATATTCCTATGATTTTGCACACTAACTAAAGACATACAGTGCAAGCTACAAACTCCCCTTCTTGTTGAAGAAGGTGCTCTATTGAACCCAGGCTAGGCTACAGTAACGGGGCTTTTACCATGTCCATTTTGGCCAATAGCATTCACACCTGGACTGCTTCTGACACTCCGTGTAAGCTTTCTTTTTGGTAACAGATTCACCAGCAAACAAATGGGGTAAACACAGCGTTGGAAGGCACTGCCTAAACGTGTCATGTCCAAGGAGCTGAAAGCGCCGGGCCCTGAGCCTACCTGTTGCCAGCGCCCGTGCTTGCTGCTGCGGTGCAGGCTGCGAGCCTGGGCCCTTGGCTCAGTGCGTAAGCCACAGTGCTGCCCACTCTGCGACCTGGGGACACCTCTCTGCTATGCAGTTTCTGCCCTCCTGTCTCCAGAAGCCTAATCATTTTCTGCTGGCTTCATAGAAGCAATTTTGTGCCTCTCAGCTGGCAGGTAGGGAACGGCATGAATCCAAGGCTTTTTTACAGTCTCCCCCATCACGGTCCCAGACCAGGATGTAATGTGGATCCTTGTTCTCAATCCTCCCTAGAGCATTTACTTAGTCCAGGGCACAGCGAGACCTTCGATGAGTCAACCCTCAAGCTCACCTATCCTACCACTTTCATTTCTTTCTTGATTGTGCCATCAATCACACTGTATAATCTAGATGGCTCTTTCTGACGTCCTCCAAGAAATCTCTGCCTGTCATTTAATGTGAGTGATCGCGTTGCTATCAGTGGCCCACAAGTCCAAAGACTCGGCTTGGGACTCCAGCAGAGATCAGTGCACCACGGGGCAGTGCCGAGCAGGCTTATTTGATTTCCATTTCAATAACACATGCACTGAACAATGATTTCTTAAAGCCCACTGTGGAAAACAAAATTGAAAGCATAAACATATGCAGATGGAATTCAGAGCTGGGGAAGCTTCTGCCAATTTCTGCAACTTATGCATGCTCAAAATATTTACTTAGGAATTCTTAATTAAATAAACCATTCAGTAGTGGTATACCGTTTCAGATGTGTCACAATGTCACCACAAAATATGTCAGTGGTTCCTTTTAACAAAGATTCCATTATAGAGCTTTTTATCAGACACTCTGGGGTAAGTTTTCAGAACAGTGCACAGAGATTTAAGCTGTGCAGCTCCTCTTCTGCTAATGGGATTCGTGTGGCTAAATCCCTTCATCTCATGCTGAAAACGAACCCCTACCCAACAGCAACTTAAGGTGAATATCGAGTAGCACAGCTAGGGGTGACATCACGGTAACCCTAAGCGCGCTTTTTCAAAGGACTTACAGTAAGGCTGTCTCAGCAGCTTGAGGGGAAATGTGCACTGCACTGCTTTGCGGCCAGGAATACAAATTAGCAAGGGTGTCGGAGAAGAAGGTGTAGCTCCTGATGCCGCTCATGGGCCGTAATAAAATGTTATTTGTGCAAGCAGCAAACACAAATTGAGACAAATTTTTAGGGCAGATGTTTTTTAAAATCAACTGGATTAAGTGCTTCATCTGTACAAAATGACTAGATAGTTAAACATCTCTTTTCTACTTCTCCTTTTGTTAAATAATTGTCAGAACCAAATTTTAAGGTCTTTGGAGAAATCTCAGTGCACACCTGTGTCTGTATTGGAGCTTGGGGAGAATTGTGAAGACTGGTTAGTTACTACCATTTATCTATAAATACTTACTTCTATTTGATCATTTTCTCAAAATTCAGGTTCTTCTAAAAGAAAACATAAGAATTCTCCTCATATAGTGCGTGTGGTGGTACAACTATCTGTCACAGGGATTTATTTTATATCTATATATTTTCCGCTTGTCCAAAGATTCTAAGTGCTTCCAAAACATACTGTTTAAGTGACTACCTTTATATATGTGATATTCATCTGAAGTTGCAAGGGCATAATAATATTTGAAATCAATGAAATGACTGATTTGAAGTCAGTTAAGCAAACACATACATTTGTAAATGCAAAATAAGGACTCAAGAAAGCTATTTATGAATAAGAAATACATTTCTCTTCTGACAAGCAATACTGCATTAAATTTTATGTTATTAATATTCACATATTTTTAGGTCTCAGTGTTTAATTTTTGAAGAATTTTCAAAGATATTTCACTTTTATGAATTGCTTAGAATATATAATTATTCACATTATTGTGATCTTTCAATTTTTCCAGATAATTTTGTAAAAAGGAAAGCTAGAGCTGTGTAGCTCCTGGAGAGAACACACAAGCATAATGGGGAATATATTTTGAAGAAGAATTTTCACTTTTTGCAACAATAGTTATCTGCCTTTGCACACTTAAAAAACAAGCACTATTTCAGATAATTAGCTGGAACCTTGTCTCACACTGCCGCAGATTTTTGCTTATATCCAGACTATGACTGCAAATGTAGCTATTTTTTCAAAGAATGATAAACTTGACAGTTCAGAATTGAGATGCAGAAGCCAGGCCTTCCAAAATATCACTGCTTGCATTTGGTTTGTTGTAAGTTTGAACTGCAAGGTCCTATCCAAACCCTGATTCAGATCTTTGGGTTTTTTTTTATTTTGACTTTACTGTTTATAACTATAGCTCAGTTTCAGTGCTGGCATTTCCCTTGGATTAATGACTGATGATTAAGAGAGGTAAAGACTCTTCATAAGGCAGCCACTACCATTAATTACTTTGGAAGTACAACATGGTCTCACTAATATTGTTTAACTGGATAACCCACGTGGATGACCCAGTGTACAACTCCAAAATGTGCTCAGGCTATTGCAGTGTGGTCTGGTCACAATTACAGTAAACTGCACGAGAAATCTTAACAAAACACTGCACTCAGGATTTCCTTGTGATAAGAATCAAGGGAATTTGCACCACAAAGAAAGATTAGATGGGAAAAGATGCCAAAATGTGGCTTGCGGATCTGTCTTTTGACAGTTATAAAGCAAAGCATTCTCCATCTAGTAACAAATGTAGCCTTCAACCTGCCAAGGGCCAGGAGCGCAGCACAACCCTTCAGAATGTGTGACAGACACACAAACTGAGGGATGCCGCAAGAAATAGCAGAGAGGAAGCTTGAAATGCTGCTGGGTGCATTTCTTTAATATAAATAATGTTTTCCCCAAACCTCAGTTTCATGATTCAGCATTTCTATTGGCATCAAAATTATAGTAACAATTTAAAAACAGGCTAAACAAGTCTGAGGGAATATGCTGGTAAGTTCAGACCAAAGAGGAGGAACTCCCTGGAACAGTAGTAGTAATAAATAGTAGTAATAAAAAAACTGAGACCCCCCCCCTTCCTCCAGTAATTATAGTTTAATGCTTTTAATAGGAAATATCTTAAAGCACTTTGCAAACAAGCAGCAATTACGATATCCTCACAATACCTTCTGAGGCAGATATGATCACACTTATTTTATGGATGAATAAACTGACCCACTGTATTAAAATACTTTGACCAAGGCCTGCCGGAAAAACAATGGGAGACCAAAGAATACACTCTTTAACTCAATTATTAGACAGTAGCAATGTGCATGGAAGAAGCAACCAAACTGAAAATTATACACGGGGTAGCTTCTGTAGCCAACTCTTTCCTGTTTTCCTTTGTTTTGTAAGTCACAGGTGTTTGCTGTCCAACTTGAGATATAGTTTGTGGGAATTGCTGGTGCTCAGCAGTTTTTAGAAAAAAAGATGTCTAAAAGCTATCTCAAACTGGTTTCTAAAGATGAAAAACACTCAGAGCCACAGTCCTGTTACTGGCTAATGACAGCCAGCCACCAAAGGTGGCCTCAGCAAGTCACTGATGATCTGGCACCCAGCAGACCAGACTTGGGTACCACTTCTTGTGTACACCCACAAAACGTTGACTCAAGTTATGAACATTTGCACATGTCCATTCCTGAGGACCCAACTCAGGTTCCTTCAGGCTTAGGTTTTCTAGACAGGTTGGTGACTGAAGCAGTGTACCGCAAGGGGTCCTCTGCTGCAAGGCTGGAGCTGGGGCGGTTCCACAGGCTGACTCATACAGCTGCAGCAGGCCTGGGAGCTTGCTCCATCCCAGAGATGCAGTCAAAGCCATGGAAAGGGCACTGGTTAGAGAAGGGACACAGCCTGGAGAGCTGCTCCATATGCTGAGTCAATGACATAGTCTGGAGTTTTGCTGCTAGGAAGCCCTGGCTGCTCTGGAAAATGAATAAAAATTCATCCTTTTTCTCAGCTGATCCATTTTCTGTGTTTATGTAGACACATTCTGACAGACACAATATAACTGATCTGTATTCCTTTCGGACTTCCTCAATCAGAAGAACTGTTGACTAAATTGTAATTACAGAGTCCCATGTCATCCTAGCTTCTTCAGGTTACACTTGCATTTATTGACTGCATTTATTGCATTTATTGACCGTGCTGTTAATTAAACGTGGGAGGGCTGCTCCTGCATCATTTGAAACCCATCAGATTGCAAGGGTAAAACTGATGGCAAGGAGGAGGAGGGCACAGCATTAGGAAGAGAAGTTTTATTCCTGGTGGTGGTGATATGCAACCCCAGAGAACACAGCTTGACATTCAAGTCCTGGGATGAATTTGCAGAGCTAGTAGTTAAAAACTTACTTTTCCTTGAAAGCCCAGTGAATTTGCTCAGAAATCATTAGGACAAATAAGCGTGGGACCTAACAATGTCATTTACAGCAGAGCATTTCACTTTCGAAGCACAACTGCATTTGTGAGTTGACCTCTCTACTGCCTCCCTGTAAACTGAATCCCCTCTGTGAACTCTTCTACAGTCTGTTTGTGATCCATCATGTACAGTGTGTAACTGCATTGCTAATTTAGTTTACTGAGAATTCAAAATATAATGTTTTCTTAGTCACTGAGAGAGGCATCCAATTACTGCTCTTTATATTAAAAGGTGTAATGCTGTAGGATATTATGTGGCTGGATATACTCATACTCTGTACAAAATATCTTTCTCTTATCATCACTTGAAAAACATAAAAGGAGCAGACCTGGGTACTAACATGATTCAGAAAAGGATCCTGGCATTTTAAAGTGATCAAAGAGTGTATGTTTCTGAATACAATGCGTCAGCTATAAAGGAAACATTTTTCTCCTCTTCACTCTTTACTGCAACATTTTGAGAACATGCATCCCACATTCGGTGGAGAGTCCCTGACTCAGAGAGAGAAAACTGCCATGAACTATGAAAGAAAAACAACACTCATACTTTCCAGTATTGAGAAGAGCCTGATTTTTTAAAAATCAAATGTTGATATTTTTCCCTATGATTTTCAATATACTTTGAAGCTGGAAGTTACTACCTAATGCATCATTGTACAGGTCACAGAATCTCATTATCTCTACATCAAATTTATAATGTTTTTTTGAACATTATCATATCTCTTGGAAAGTTCTGATCTAAAGACATCATCATTTAAATATTTTATACTGTTATTTAAGTAGAGGTGGGCCAGAAACAAAATCTTAGCTCAAAACCTGCATGAATCTTGGTGACTCACTGGTTCCAATTTATGCTCCAGCTTTGTTCCTCAATACCCAGAGGAACATGAATCAAAGCTAGAGGTCCGAGCACTCATATTCCAACCACTGTGAGTGGTCAAAGCTGCAACTACATTTTGTTCTTTTTTTTGTTTAATAGGAAGTACCACATGGCATGCATGCTCTGTGTTAGCAATACCTTGTCTCTATATATATAAAACCCCAAACCATAAATAAAAAAATACAATCGGCAAATTTTTCATAGATTGTTAACTTTGGAAAAGATGCACAAATACCTATTAAAGGCAGAGTGAATCATCATGGAATTTCCATTCCACAGTAAAACTGGTATTTCATTTTGACCAGGGAAGAGTTCTTCGTTTCACTCTTTTTGCTCTGGCTTTATTGAAGTTTATCGAAATGGCAAAATGAAACACTCTGATTTTGTTGAAATGCATTTATGTAATTTTTCAGTTACCTTTAAGATGAAGTCAATAAATTCTTATAAAATGCTTCAAATTTGTTCAGTCAGCATTTTCCAAAAAGAGCATTTCTAGTGGGATATTTTAAACACTAACATTAGTGGCTTAAGTGTATGTTCAAGATGGAGTGAAAGGTAGTGGGGAACTTGCTTTTTATCCTTTTATTAATCTATACATATGGCAACTTATGTTTACTGGGAAGCTTGACTTAAACCCAAAGTGCTGCAGCCCACACAAGCTGGGAAAGCATCTTTACACTTACATTATTGAGAGAGTCAACAACAACATTGGCTAGGAAAATCTAACTACCCATACATTTCAATATTCTGTTTGGGACAAGCTAAAGGGGGGAGCAGGTCTGCAGAGCTACTGCACTGCAGCCAACAAGGATCAGGCGAGGATCATAAATAGCATCCCCAGGCATCATGATGGAGCAGGACACCTCAAGCCCGCAGCAGTGTACTGGGCAAGGCCTGTTTTGCTAATGCAGCTGTACTACTCTCTCCACTCTTGCTAGCTTGTTCAGAGGCAGTTCAAGCATCCCTGCATGGTATTGGATAGATGTGACCTGAGGCATTACTGAATGTGTAGCCACGTTGTCTTATTTTTCCAAAATACTATTACTTAAAACATTGCCTGTAAAGATATTGAAAAATGAGCCTGTAAAGCTGTTGAAAGTGAGCTGAAAAATGAAACAAATAAATGCACTAAACTGAAAACATATGGCAGGTGCAAGTTATATGCAAACTTTATAATTTCTGAAAATATACTTGAAGAATGAGAACTACAAATGTTTCTGGTCTGGATGGCACATATTAAAGATCACTTATATGTGCTCTGTGATATTTGCCAGGTCTGAAAGTACTGTTATGCTAGTGAACTTCCATTAATTGCTCAGTACTCTGAGCGTAATAACAGGCAAGAGGGTTGGTAGAGTCAAGTCATTCTCTAAATTGCGTTCAGTGGTTTCAAATGAAGGATGGATGAACTGGCTGCAGTAATTAAAATGCTGAGCATGAATCTAAGTAAGCCATTCAAAGCAGACCTGAGCTTCAGAGATCTGCAGACTTCAATTATCCATATCCATTATTTTCTGTTTTTAAATATTGCTTGCTTTCTGCATCTCGTTAGTTCATGGCTGTGTGTAGGACTGGAAGCCGAAGGGCCAAAATTCCATGAGGGAGCCTGTCCGTGTGGTGTTTCTGGCACAAACCAAACTAGGAATTACTGCAAGATTTCCAAACCCATTTGCCAGACCAGAGAGGTTGGAATAAGTCTGCATAATTATAGGAACCAAACTTCCAGCCCTTCCCTGTTTGTCCAGTGCCTTGCCTGCCACACAGCAGTGTGCAGCAAATGCAGTTAACGGTCTCAATTCAGTTCTAATGTATCTTTCTGCTTTTCTTCAGAGCTTTGTCATCTGTGGTGGCTTTAGGAGCTAATATAATCTGCAACAAAATCCCAGGCTTGGCCCCTCGACAACGAGCGATCTGCCAGAGCCGCCCCGATGCCATCATTGTGATCGGAGAAGGGGCACAAATGGGAATCAATGAATGCCAGTACCAGTTCCGGTACGGGAGGTGGAACTGCTCTGCACTGGGAGAGAAAACGGTCTTTGGACAAGAGCTTCGAGTAGGTAAGGGAGTCTCTAAACAGTGCTAAAATGTTGCATGGGGACTGTTCATCTTTTAGCTTTCTCACTCTGGTCCTGCAAAGGTTTATATTCGTCAGGTGTTTGCTTACTGGAGTTAAACAGTGATGCTCCCAGAACAATGGTGGTCTTTATTTTATCTTTTCACTCACTGAATAATATTTTGCAAGAGACAAGAAGTCTTTACTGCTTTCCAGGTTAAGTCTTCCATTTCTGTGTGATTTAACACCCAGTAACGACCCAGATGCCTGCACAGGCACATAAGGACACAGCCATCACACTCTATTCTGTTGTCATGACAAGTGTGGTGCATGTTGTGGCCTGTCAAAATAGAAATAAGATCAGCTCCACAGACCCCCAAAAGCTTAAGCAGTAGGAGAGTCCCAACTAACTGATAGAAGTATAGTGCACATGACATTGGCCTTGCAATAAAAAGCAGCGATACATTTCCATTGTAGTGTTACTATCATATTGTAAAGAAAATATTACAAACAATTTGAGGTGGGAAACACATTCAAAGAAAACAATACAGGATCTTGGCCTGACAAACTTTTAGCTGGCAGAAATTGAATGATCACTTTCTACTTACCTTATGTCCTATATTATTTCATAGGGAAGATTATGCAAAATTTTTCCAGCACAGAGAATACTATTTTCCTCATCACCTGGTTCAGGATTCTGACCCCATTCCCTGCCTTCCCTCTCTCCCCCAAAAGGCTGCCCACTTACCCTCATCCACGCTCTCTGTTGCTCAGCATTAGAATATCACTTTGTGCTGTGTGGCTCTCACAAGGGTACTCAGAGTGATACAATTCAATTTCCTTCGTGGAGCTGCAATATGCTCATATTGCATCAGATTCTTCTTTGGGTAATTCTTTCTTGAATTCAGTGGTTCAGGTGAGTCTTCTGCCTGCAACACAGTTGAATGTGGTCAGATGTAAGATCTCTTTAAAAATGCATGAAAAAATGGCATAACATTTCATCCCATTTGTGCAAAGAGAAAACTGCTTACATGGTGCTTTGGCTGTTACTGGAGATCAAGGCTGTGATTTTTTTCTAGCACAGCCATGAAATGAACGTTAAAAGGTGAGGTATGCTTAAGATAATGACTGAACTGAGTATTTTTTTCACCAGTCTGAGAGTCTGACTGAAGCTGGGGCATTTTAAGGACACAGGGACTTAGTTGTAAACTGGTGTAGTTGAGTAAGTCTATTGACACCAGAGGAACTGAGTTACCCCAGCAGAGAATCTGTTTTATAGTCTGCAACCATTACTCCATACTGAATCACAGAAGTGGAGACGGCTAAAACTAATAATAATCCCTTCCCCTCCTGCTCCAAATTAATGGCAAAAGAAAATGCTGAGCTTTTTGGTAGAATTTTGTTTTGATACTGAAAAGCTGGTGGTGAGGCAGGAATTTACTAGGCATTCAATTTTGCTTGTCAGTGTTTCTTTCCACATTTCTCTTGTGAAATTTCTAACTCTGTTTAGAGAATGCTTCTTGCCCAATTTTTTTTCTTTAAAAGACTGTAACTAGAAGGCATTAAACATCCTCAAGATACTATATACAGGAAATAACCTAACATTTGACTTTTACCTTCAAATTAAATGAATCAAAAAAACCTCCCCAAACCACATTTAGTCACCTGTCCTGGCTATTAGAAACACAGGTCTGGTCCTCCTTGGCTGATTTTATGCTTGTCTGTCTTCAGTTGAAAGCCAAACTTGGCAGAGCTCAGAGAGTTGTGATCAGTGGCACAGAGTCTAGTTGGAGGCCTGTAGCTAGCGGTGTCCCCCAGGGGTCAGTCCTGGGTCCAGTCTTGTTCAACTTCTTCATCAATGACCTGGCTGAAGGGACAGAGTGCACCCTCAGCAAGTTTGCTGACGATACAAAACTGGGAGGAGTGGCTGATACGCCAGAGGGCTGTGCTGCCATTCAGAGAGACCTGGACAGGCTGGAGAGGTGGGCAGAGAGGAACCTCATGAAGTTCAACAAAGGCAAGTGCAGGGTCCTGCACCTGGGGAGGAATAACCCCAGTCACCAGTACAGGTTGGGGGTTGACCTGCTGGAAAGCAGCTCTGCTGAGAAGGAGCTGGGAGTGCTGGTGGACACCAAGTTAAGCATGAGGCAGCAATGTGCCCTTGTGGCCAAGAAGGCCAATGGTCTCCTGGGCTGCATCAGGAAGAGTGTTGCCAGCAGGTGGAGGGAGGTGATTCTCCCCCTCTACTCAGCCCTGGTGAGGCCACATCTGGAGTACTGCGTCCAGTTCTGGGCTCCCCAGTACAAGAGGGATGTGGCACTACTGGAGCAAGTCCAGCGAAGGGCTGCAAAGATGATTAGGGGACTGGAGCATCTCTCTTATGAGGAAAGACTGAGAGAGCTGGGCCTGTTTAGCTTGGAGAAGAGAAGGCTGAGAGGAGATCTTATCAACGTGTACAAGTATCTGAAGGGAGGGTGTTGAGAGGATGGGACCAGACTCTTTTCAGTGGTGCCGAGCGACAGGACATGAGGCAACGGGCACAAACTGAAACACAGACACTTCCATCTGAACATGAGGAAAAACTTTTTCACTGTGAGGGTGACAGAGCACTGGAACAGGTTGCCCAGAGAGGTGGTGGAGTCTCCTTCTCTGGAGATATTCAAAATGCGCCTGGATGCAATCCTGTGCAATATGCTCTAGGTGACCCTGCTTGAGCAGGGGGGTTGGACTAGATGATCTCCAGAGGTCCCTTCCAACCTCAGTGATTCTGTGATTCTGTGATTCTGTGAAACTAATGTTGCTGCCAGAAAATGTATCAGTGCCAAGCATGCTACGGTTGTACTTTCTTACGCTTCATTGTATTGATCTACCAAAGCCTGTACACATGCCCTGACCATTAAACAAGTTCTCCTAACTTACAGGAAATCATTTATGTCCTTGAAAAGCAACACACTCTGCACTGCCATACTGTTGTGTCATTGCTAAGCTTTTTGGTGAAAATATTTTCACCACTTCTGCTTTCCTCTTTAAGCTGAGAATCTTGTGAAGCCTCATCAGTTCCATATTCATACTCATGAGCAACAACCCTCTTCACTGCTGAGGCAGTCCTTTTGTCCGCAGAAAGCTTGGAAGCGAGCACAGTCAAATGTTTAAAAAACACTAGTCGTGCCTGTGTTTTTATTCTGAACATTTCTATACAAAAGAAGAGCCACAGGAACCAATAATGACTTGGCATAAGGACAGACCAGCTATCAGGATGGTCAGACTATACAAGGCTCAAAACCAGGCTTTTCTTGAGCCATAGTTCAGGTCACGTTTGCCAAAATGTTCACCAAATTCCTGACCTCTTCACCGAACCTGGGTGGTTTCTTGCAATTCTGAAATGACTGATGTGGAATTTGGTGAGTTCTTTTATGACTTAACCCAAACACAGACAAAACTTGGCAGTTGCAGCTGAGTTTTGCTTTGACATTTGTTGGGTGTGAAACCACACATACTATAACCCGTGGAAAAAGTTTACATGACCCCTGCCAGCTGAGCCAGATGAGTTCCATGCAGGTCTATAAAGGCTTCCATAATCCACATGCCTTTATTTGTTTTATTAGTGGAGTAGCACCCAGAGACGATGTGGCCAGTACCTGGGAAAAGGACAGGGTTTAGGAAATGGTGGTGTTAGACTGGTGGAGAAAAAAAATAAGTGAAAAAGGGGACAAAGTTAAAAAATATATATTTGAACTTAAAAGGTTCAAAAACTTGTAAGCATAAGTATTCACACGTGTAACAAAACACATCTGCATCTGACAGATACAAAAACGTTAAACCAGACATTTGGTTCTGACTGAGCAGACTGAAGAAAGGATTAAGACCAAAGAAGAGGAAAAGCAGTATTTTGATTGCCATTGTTATTCACTTCCCCCAAGGGAAAGCTCATCTAGCTTCTTCCCAGAACCTCTTAGGGAGATGAATAATCAAGGCAAGTTATTCAGGTTGTAGAGAAGACCCTTCTTTAGCTATTGGGCCAAGGCTCTACCACCGCCACTGACTAGTGAAGGTTTAGGGGTACTCTAATCTGCACTCCAGTGTAACACCCTCCTCCCACCTCCTCTCCCCCCTCCAAAACCCCCAAACCCACCCAACTTGAGGTTTTTCCAACAGCTGTGCATCAGATGCAGCCAGCCACCTCTTGGGTGCCAGTGTGGCCCAAGTTTGTACATCTTCTAGCCACAGTCAAGAAGCAACCAGAAGATGTGACACAAAAGCAGTTGTCTAGCCTCATGTCTTCCAGGATCCCACTATGCCAGGGAAATTCCCCCAAAGTTAGCTATGCTGAATTAGAGCTGAGCTCTTTTTTCTAAGAGGTACTTCAATGAATGGGTGGTGTATCACCCATTTAATACATGGGGTCTATATTAAAAACAATGCAAATAGGTTGTTCGGAGGACAATATAACAACTGTAGCAATTATGTTATACACGGGGCATTCATATTTGTGTAACAGATTTATAGCAGCCAGAGATAAGAAGTGACAGAGAGATCCAAATTAGTAGCATGAACAAAGGATGTGGCATGGGATGAATTAGCTGAGCACTGTGTGTAGTTTTTTTTTTTTTGTATATTTATAGCTGGGAACATTTCCATAGTCATGCTACCCCCAAATAAAAGTGTCACTGCTACACTGACTTTACTCACCCTGTCCCTGTACGCACTTGTATTTGACACCTTGCTGCTCCCAGCTCTAGTATTCACACCAGCTTCTCACATAAAAGCACTTTTGCACTTTCCACTCACTCCTCTTGCCACAGGATGCCTTCTTTGATCAATGAATTCACAAATTGATTGGTTAATCATGTATCAATCAGCATTATATATTTGATACCCATCACTGAAAGATTAATGCCCTATTTACCTGTTCAAGGCAAGGCTCCTGATTTGAAAATGTATAGACTCTGGTCCTCTCAGGTTATTGATGCAAAAGAGCTTCAGAGCTGAGGACTGGTCTCAGTTGCCCCCAATGATGGTTGGAGCAATCTCTTGTAAAGATACCTCTAAAACATATGGATCATTAATAACAGTTGGAAGCAAATAACTCCTTGGTAGCAAATAAGTAGCCAGTGTAGCCTCCAAAGCATAGATTCAGAATCAATAACAGAAGTGAAACCTATTATTGTTTGGAAGTGCACTGTCCTGGCTAATCATTTGTGCATTGACCTCTGCAGTTCTCCAGATTTAAGCACTCACAAACAGACTGGTCTTGGCAGTGTTAAATCCAGGGCAAAAATGAAGCACAGAAGATAAAAGTGTCTTTGGAAAGATATCCAAAGTAATCTGTAGATGCCTCCTTTGTCAGACTCATGACGTGGAAAACAATCAGCTTTAGTGGTGTTCACATGACTGTACTTCACATACTTCAGGATGTCTCAAAGACAACTTTTCAGACACAGTGTAGGGAAAAATAACTCATTGAGACAGAAACCTGACAGGGAAGAATCAACAAATTACTGGTCAAAAACCAAGAGAGTGCTGAAGGTTTTGTAAATCTCTGACCTTCTGTATGGATTTGTAGATATCTGACATCTTGAAAGGATGTTTCTGCTGGGAGGTTAACCCTTACTTGCAGTGAGGGGTTTAAGAGAAGAGCAACATTTAAGGATCTTCTTATCACCATGCATTCACTCAACTTTCGCTCCACACTCCGGAGAGAAAAGGGGAGGGATAGGAGAGAAAACTACTGTTTTAAGGGTTACCATAATTGGTGCATGGATTTTATGAACTCACAGGTGAAGAACACCTTACAAGCTATTTTGAGAAACACTGTCAGAAAATAAAGTAGAACATCATGTTTATATACACCCATTCACTCATGCACATAAAAGCACAAGACAGCTAAGAAGACAATGGAAGATTAAGGAAGGGAGTGGAACATCATCTGAAGGAAAGATACTCATAAGCAAAGTGATAATTTGTATATTTACACTGGAAACAGAGGGCTAAACCCATATTGAATCCCAGTGCTTTAGCTGTGGGCCTAAAGAGAATATTTTTTGAAAGATATGTAAGCGATGGCATCATAGAAAAATGGTTGGCATTTTATCATACATGCTGTGGGAGTGTCAGTCAGTAAATTATTCTTGGTTCAGGCCATACATAGGCTTAATTAAATTGGGATTCAAATTCACATATGAATCCAGTCATTTTTATTCTGGGCTATGATGGTAGTTTAACTGAGATGCCAAATGTTCATAAAAACTTCCTACCAAAAATGGGAGGAGTAGAGAGAATCATTATTCTCCAAAAATAGAAATTCACATCCAGGCAGATACATTAATCTAGTACAGTAGTGTCTACTACGGTGTGAGTTGGCTGACTTGGAAAGCTTGACTTTCAGTTTAAGCAGAAAACTTCCTGTCTTCCTTTAAAGACAGGCGGCATTCTTAGGAATGCTTTACAACCATACTTGTGTTATAATGCTATTAGCAAATCAATAAAGAGAACCATAAATGAATCCAGATAGTTTGCCTAAAGTAAGTACACTTCTATCTCGCTCTTTGCCTTTCTTTCCTCTTGCCATTTCTTACTTTCAGTTACTTTATATTCTCATTTTCCAATTTTTAATCAATTTACATTGTGAGTTATATATTTATTAATGCTTAATAATATTAATATATCAGGTTGACCCTAACTATATTATTCTAATATCTGTGTATTTATTATGAGAAAATCTATCTTTACAGACTTGTGTTAGATCCAATAAAAACAATATGGGGGAAAGAAAGGAATCATACAGCTGGAAACAATTTGGAGGGGAAAAATGAGTTGGAATTAGATTATTTTAAATGTGATACAGAGCAGGGTAGACCCTTTACCAACGGAAAGGCAGTAATTATCTTTGTGATAGCAGTAGGTGCTATGATTGGTTTAGGCATTTGTCAGTTGCTGTGAACCTCAATTGCACAGTGGCCTCCGGACCTAATGTGGAAAGATTTTTGGTCTTTTGCTACTGTCAGAGAGCATGGCCCCACATTACAATGTCCTATTAGCATTCAAGCAAATGTTCAAAGAAATTTGTTTTCACTGATTTGACCTGGATAGCTGAGTTGGTGCTAGGATCTGATAAAAAGGATTTCATTGTGAGAGGTGGCTCCTCAGGGGATGGCATCAGCTTTCCTCTCCTACTGAAGCAGGCTATTTGGGAGGCCAGGAGAGAGGTACACAGGATGTATTCAATCAGCTGCAGTCTGTGCTAAGACTATGCACAACCTACAGAAGACCACATAAGACCAGTACAAACTGGTCCTCTTTTACGAACATGGCTACCTTGGAATGACTGCTGACATCTATTTTACATACTGTCATGTTGAGCCACTGCATTTGCAATAGTGTGTTTAGTTAAACTAGTGGATGGTATAAATACCATGGCAAATTTAATGAGCTGTAGCTTATGCAAGTATAGTTATTACTAGAAGCACAATGGTGTACTACAAGATGAATAATCCCTGGTTATTTAGAGAGAGCGCGATTTCTCATTATTAAGCTGAATTAAAAAAAATAGTGCTAGACACAACCCATATCAGCTGGGTAACTGACAGGCAGGCAGGCAGAGGCAGCCGTCAAAGAGAAGAAAATAATACAAAACCTGAGGAGCTCCTCAATCTGTTCATTTTGCAGGAAGAATATATCAGACTGTCTCAAATACTCATTGCAAAGCTGTCCATTAAATGTCTCAGTGCATTCCTTTTCACAACTGACATGATGTTGCTAGAAGGAGGAACAAAAATATCTTTAATCTTAAGGATATCAAGTATATATGTACCAACTTATTAGATGCATTTTATATATATTATTATTGCAGAATGATTTCAGTTATGTCAGTGATGATCCCTTAAGGTGCATTACAAAGATAGAAAGACCATGCTGAACCAGAGCTGGGCTATTCCACCTAAAGAGCTGCATACTTATATTAATTACTGTCTAGGTACTAAGTTAGTTTAAGGCGTGCAAACTGCATGCTTTGTACTTACCAGAAACCTACCATAACACATTTGCGCATTTTTTACAGTGTAATTCAGTTTGATGGAAAGCTAAAAAGGGGAGTAAAGCTGTGATAGTCTAGTTGTTACAAGGTAAGGTAAATGAGAGGGCTATTATATTTTGCATTGCCATCTTTGCAGGAAATTAAAGAGCAGATTCAAACAGTTCGTACTTTCTGACTGTAAAAGGATGGATAAACATTTTACTGTCAGAAGCAGCAAAACGAGCAGGTAACCCAACCCTGAAGAAGAAAAGAAGCTTCTCAGCTGGCAGTAGCAGATATTGGGATGGGTTGGTTAAAAAAAAGTTATGAAACAACTACTGTGCAAAGAATTGCTATTATTTTTGCTATTGAGGAGACAATCTGTTATGAGAGTAGTAGGTTCAGACATCTCTTAATTTCAGCAGGCTTCTGTCATCTGGAGGCTTTAGAAAAAGATAAGAAAAATGCTTATATTCTAAGAAAGTACTGTCTTATTAAAGAATTATGAGAGGGGTAGGTTCAAGATCCTCCTAATTCAGAGCTTAGTCATGCATAATTTCATAATAAATTAAAGGCAATGTTTCATGATTGCTTTGAGAAAACAGAAAATGTGTGATACTAAATTGTTAAATCAAATGTGTAGACATAGCCGCCTTTTAGGAAGCATCTTAATTCTAAATATTAAAATTTATAGATTCTGAGTATGGTTTTGCCACTTTTTGTGGGGCTTGAATGACCTTTTTTTTTGAAGACTGTCCACATATCATGGACCAATTGTATTTTGATTGTTCATCCTGAAACTGTTTTTCCTAATCATTCCAAGGTGCTGAATAGTTTTGCTTTCTACTGAAGTGTGTGCGTCCAGTGGGTGAACCAGTTCTGAAATCCTGAAAATCATCAAGAATCTGAAAAGAGACACTCCAAAATGGAGGTTCCCCAGCTTAGTGAAACAATTTAAACATTTGTGGGTGATAATTTCTCTGTGCTTTAACAATCTCCTTAGATGCCAGCACCCCATAATGGCCCAGTAAGACTTAATTAATGTTTTCAAAACACCCTGCAAACCACAGATGAAAAGATAACATGGAAATGGACAGTACCATTTGTAAATTATGAATTGCCAGCAATACATTTTATTTGACTTTACTAGAAACAATGTCCTTTTGCTACATTAATTTCATCATCTCTCTTTTTGTCTCCCTATAAACAAAATTTGTCTAGCATATATAATCTGTAGCATATATAACCATTTTCAACCATTAATATACAAAATTTTATATTCTGCAATTTATAGTCTCTACTATCTTTTTGTAAGGCGCTACTGTCTAGCTCAACTACAACTCACTTGTTTGTTTTTTTCCTCAAGGGCCATGACTTTGAGAAAAGAATAAGTTATCTTAAATTAAAATATTATTGTTGTTATTTAAATATTTACTTCTTTGGCAGAATGCTTGCTTTAAAAGGCAGATATCCTTATTCTAAATACAGCACTAATATGTTAATACATGTTACTTCATGAACTCTGCGTGGCTTGCAGCTGGATGAGAAGTGGTAGATGTTAACCTGAATGAAATCTGAAATTTCCATCCTGAGGGGAGTGCTAACTTTTAAAACTTTGATTTTATTCCATTTCACATATAAAAGTGAAGTTTTTCTTGGAACAGATATTTTCCTGTAAATGTTTTCAAATTAAAACACGCTGATATACCTGACTCTGAACAACTTCATTTTGGTTTATTAGTGCACTTCATTTTAAATTAGTTCTGGATTAATTTGCATTGATTTAAACCGATGAGGGAACTGTAATTTGGGAGACTCAGGTCTCTGTATCTCATGAGTTTTGCTCTCTCATCCTTCCACATCTATTCTAAGTTAAATGATTCCATACCACATCACACCGCTTGACAAGCGAGATTGTATAGTACAACATACTGCCTTCCTGTGACCTTGGAATTGAGGCTAAAGAAGGGGGCATTATGCTCTCAAAACACAATGCACTCGCCTGGGGATGCAGGTTAATACTGGGTTTCAATGGTTCAAAACAAAATGGACTTGTATTTTATTAAATGGAATAGTTCCTTTTAATTGTCGATATGGAAAAGTAGTATTTTTTTGGAGGGGGGCGGATAGCTATGGTTTTGGTGATCTGTGATCATCCTGATAAAACTCTAACGAGCCGTAGCAGAAAATGCTTGCTGTTATGTGTAACGTGGTCTTACAGGCAGAGTCTGTAATGACCTGATCTCTTTGATCCTGACATGCTCAACACTGGCCCACATAATACACTCATTTCAGTTGCATTTAACCTTGTCTTTAGCTGTTCAGGATAAAATTTTCCATGTTACTGGTCTGCCTCCGGATGAGTCAGTCAGAGGTCCTGTGGAGAAGATAGTATGCAAATTCTAGACTATCATTTAATTAAATACTGTACCATAATTCGGACACAACAGGGCTAACTTTGCACAGCAACATTAAGTTTGGCATTTCCTTGCTTTCAAGTGCCTGACTTGGAACGTTAATGTTCCTTAATGTCATTTTTTCATATCAATAAAATTGCTGGCTACAAATGATCCATAGCATACTGATTGAATTAGTTATTTCTAGTGTCCCAGTCCTATTGGTCAATGACTTAGAATGTAATACACACTTAGGAAGGCAAGTAACATTTAAAATTAAATAAAATCTAGTGCAGGGCCTAATCCAAAATCACAGGAGCCAAATTCTGGTCCTATTTCAGTCAACAGTTTTTGCCACTGCTTTCACCAGAGCCAGGATTTTACAGCCACTATAAATGTTCCTGGCTGTTGAGTATGAGCTTAGAGCTGAATTTCATAGCAGGGACTTATCTAGAAACTAATTGATGAAATGGAAATCAACTATACATCATTTCATTTTTTACTTACAAAACAACTATGCAAACAGGCAGGCTATGGCAAATCTTGTCACTACAAGAAAAGTTCTTTATGTAAAATAAAAGTTAGTGCAGAATAACAATTAACATGTTAGTATAACATCCTGCAAATAACTTGGGGTTCTAATGACTCTGAAGATTTCTCAAGCTTTACTAGTGTGGTCACTATGCTATCAAAGCATCTTCCCTAGACTTACAGATGATAGGTTTGGTCAGCTAGTCCAACCTTTACATCAAGCAGGATAGACTAAACATAACATTAGACCTCCCGGTTACATGTGTAGCAGCATCCCTCCCTTTCCCCCTCTGTTTCTGGGGATACTGTTTGTTTGGTAAACCATGTGTTCCTAAATTGAAGAGCTTGAAGCACACAGAGAGGCATTTACAAACATTACAAAAAACACAGCAATTGTTAATCAGTACATTTTGGTTTGCTAACAAATGTATTAGCATTCATGCTTAGATCGCTGATCCATGCAGTTTGCTATCCTGCCTCTAGTCACAAGCAATTTCTTTTTCTAATGAAGTAGTGGCACATTCCAAATACTATGTCTGACAAATGTATTATTTTCTAATTGAGAA
Source organism: Apteryx rowi (assembly GCF_003343035.1). Lineage (NCBI taxonomy): Eukaryota > Metazoa > Chordata > Aves > Apterygiformes > Apterygidae > Apteryx > Apteryx rowi. The sequence continues at coordinate 245,621 of NW_020450937.1, forward strand.
AATTTCTTTCATGAGCATTGTGCATGGCTTTTTAGCATTGAATTCAATTGCCTGTGACTGTAGTTTATTTCTTACCGACATACTGTATGCTCGTAACTCTGAAGTCTAACATTATTATTAGAGATACAAGAGTCAAATTAAAAAGAAAGAAAGAGAGAAAAAAAGAGGACTATATCATCTATTGTTTGGAGGCTTGAAAAAATGAACCTAGTCTGGTAGTGCTAAAGGTAGCCATTCTCTCAGGCTTCAAATTAGCTAAGCACTTAAGTTGTGCTCTGTTTACTCAACATCTGCTTAACTTTAAACCTCATGTTTTAATTCCTATTAAAGTAAAAGAGAGTTTGAAAATACTTCACTTTAAGTGCACGCCCAAGTGGTGTGCAGAACACAGAAGTCATAGCGAATGCCAGCATGCATAATCAAGCTGAGGGTTGATCCTTCAACTAGTAAAAAGTGTCAAACCTATCCAATTCTCATCAGATTTAGTCTTAGAATTTTAAGTGGATCCAGCAGGCAACTTTTAACCACAGGGGTAATCAGTTCCTATCTATGATGATCTCTCCAAGCTACACAGGGTCAACCTCAGATTACTAGGACTGTGAAAGAAAGGTTTCCTAAGACTTAACCAACGTTGGTGTAAAAAGTGGACTTGGATGTCTTTAAATAGATTGTTCTCACTCCAGAAAGCCAACAGGCACACTGAGGGGAAGGTAGATACATCTCCAGATAGTAGCTCAACAAACATGGGTAGACTTTGATGACAATAGTTAAAGACAAATTACTGTAGACTGTAAAGCTTTGTTCAAGTTGATAAAACAAACTAAGATTACTCATGGATGATAACTTATAGGATGATAACCTGTTCACTCATTTCTGTATGACAATGTGAAAACTTGTTTTCTATCTAACTCAGCTTCCCCCTATCCTGTTCCGGAAAGATCTCCATGCAATGTCCCATCTGGCAGGGTCAATGCAAGCTTGCAGGTTCAGAGGGCAATGACACAAGAGGTAGCAGTGGTTTCTGCCTCTTTTGCTGAACTAAAGGGCTTCAGACTACAGAGGCAGAAAAACAGGTAGTCCCTTCCTTGCTTCTTTCCTTTGGCCCAAATTCATACCACATAGCTACGATGCTATGAGATGTCTAAGATAGGAACCTAGTCAGCCTGTATTCCTTATACGGTCAAAGAAGAGAGAGAGAAGCACTTCCAGAGGGTGATTTGGATCTTAATTTGACTGCATGACTGACTGGAGGTCCCTGTTGACTATTCTGCCAGCTTAGACTCCCTAATTAGGCATCAAACCTGCTAATGTCTAATTTTGCTTTCTGTCTGTGAAATTTTTCCTCCTCCCCACATAAGTTCCTCAGGGGAGCATTTGGACCTCTAATAAGGTCATATCTACTTACTCCATACAGCAGACATGAAAACACGCCCTTCATTGAATGTTCTAGCTATCCTTGGTACTCATTCACCATTAGTACCTACAAAAGTTGTCTTAACCAATGACTTTCAGGCAGCTACTGGCAAGGAAATGCTGCAACCACAGGCATACATGCTGCCACTGCTATTTGGAAATTTAAGAACAAGTGGGAGTCCAAAATTACCACCAGATGGTGCACCTATTTAGCAAGTGACAGAGACATGTTCCAAGAAAAAGGGCAGCCACTGCCTCCAGCAATCAATCAAGTTGCTTCCCCTGCTGCTTATTCTCAGTTATGATATAAATTGAATGTTTGAAACATGGACCTGCCACTCATATTATTCTGTTAAATTTAATATGGAGTATGTTTTCAATCTTTGCAATGGAAGCCTTTAAACTGCTTGGCTAGTGGTATGAGGAAGTTGGAAAGACTATAGCAGATCTATGAATGTGTGTTGAGAAAAGGGAAGAAAAAGAGATGGGCCAGAAGCAGGAAAAATCAGTAATGGGGAATGGCAATGAGAAAGCTCCAAAACCAGAAGTGGTCAGTACGAGCGTCGTGCATTGCTGTTTTGTAGGTGGGGCTAGTTCTGGTTATTAATGGGTAAGTGGCTGGGGGAAGGTTAATGTCAGGACATTTCTGAAGGATATTCTTGAGGCAAAAACAGTATTTTGGAGGATTGCCAAAGCCAGTAACCCAGGCAGAAAAAAGCATGGAATATTTTATTAGCTGCATAACAAAGATGGTGAACTTACCTAAACAGTGCAGTTTTTTTCTTCTCTAACTACTTCTCATCTCTAAACATTTGTGGTACTCCATACCCAGATAAAGATTAGTACAAGTTGATAAGTATATATTTTTTGCTGCATGTCTTACAATGTCACAAGACCATGTGTATCTTTCACCTTGATTTGATCTAAATCAGTACATTATCATGTGTAGGATTTGACTATGTATCTCTTCCCATCCTACTTTCCTTCTTGCTTTTAAGAAAATTTTAAAGAAGCACGCAGGTTACTGGCAATCCTCTTTCATGAACATTACAAAGTTGATATAGAAGAAAATATTGTGGTGAGTGGATAGTCTCTCATTTCTTTGCACAGATGTGTCTTTTACTGCTTTGTTTTGTTTTGGTATGTTTTAAAGGATGTCATAAACAGACTTTAATATATTGCCAGTGAATGATTAATTAGAAGGATTGTTCTTTTAATTACAATGTGACCAGTAAGGAAAAGTCTGAACTGAAAGTTTCCTCTGAGCAAAGAGTGAAAACATTTGAATATCCTGTAACCTGAGAAGTACTCATTCTGAATGGATAAAATAATTTTTCACTCTCTTTGTCCAAGCTGAAATGAAGACGACATTTAAAGAAACTCACTAAAATTCCCATCCTTTCATTTTTCACATACCCTGTGGTTCCTCGTTCAATGTGAGAACTATTATTTTATGGTTAAAGCATGGACCAGGAGATAAGGGACTTGGATTGTGTTCCCATTTGTGTCATATATGTCTCTTGTAACCTTGGGCAAGTTACTTCATACCTCACTAGGCCATAATTTCCCTGTCTGGAGACTACAGATGACTAATTTCAGTGGGGAATTGAGAAGCTTGATTAATGTGGACTAATCTCAGTGGGGAGATGTGAGGTTAATGAACATTGGTAAAGTACTCTGGTATCTTCAAATGAAAATGGTTTCTGTTAAGGTCTTCTTATCTGACCAAGAAGCAAAGGACAGAAATATCATGAAGGGATTTGTTCTTATAGAAAGCAGGTCCAGGCCTGAAAAGAAGACCAAACTGAAAAATCCAAGAAGGCCTGTTCTTTTAAGATTGCTAACCCAGTTTGCATAAGAGGGAAGTTTGAAAACTTTAGGCAGTTATCCACAGAGAGTATAAAATCAAATTTCACAATGAGAAAATATTTCCTACTTACATGTAACATTAAAGAGAAACAGAATACAACCCACAGGAACAGTAACTGCTAGTTACTTATTGTATGCTCTCTGCTCTGTATGTGTACTGTGATTCTTGAAGTAAATCTTTCTGTCCAAGATGCTCTTTTTGTAGCTACTGGTGCACAGTGACATCTTGACATCAGCAATGAGGCTTGAATACTTTCTCTCTCTTTCCCTTTCTTTTTCTCCTTGCCGTCCCCCATTTACTTTTGCTTCAGCATTTCAGTAATGCTGAAACCAAGTTCTCTTCTCTTTTGTTTGCTTTTCCCTTGCCACTGATCAACCATGTTGCTTTATTTCAGACACTGTAATAATAACTACAGCATAAACAGAAGCTCTTAGCGGGAGAGTTAGCTGGGATTTCCCTGCCCTCTTACACAATCATGTTTCTGCAGCACCACTTTTTTGTTTGTTTTCAGGGATTAGTGGCAATATTCCACATACTACTGACATAATGAGGCAGAAGCTTCATTCAAAGAACACAAGACATCATTGATTTTTAAAAGATCCTGGACTACTGTGTTGCTAGATGTGGACATGGAAATTTTGAAAGGCAATAGACTACCCTCAAATTTGAGAGCTAGTAAGATTGCTGGTGGGTTTTTACACAGCATGAGGTATTTCCAAGAATATTGTGCTCTGCTCAAAGTTAAATTCAAAGTGTCTGCTTTGAATATCTTATATAGCAGCATGTGCATGCTGTCACTTTGTGTTAGCCAGAGAAACATTAGTTCATGTGATAGACAAAAACACTACTTGGTACAATATAGCCTAATCCAAGACTTTTCACGTGAAACTTTTGTTTTGGTTTTAAGACATTTGCCTTTCAAACTGGTCTGTTTTAATTAGAGTTCAACCTGAATCACAAACGATGGATTTGAACTTTCCCAGCATTCAGTGGTGTTCAGATCTGGCTTTTGGTTTGGCCCATCATAGAGAGAGGGTCAGCTTCAAAGTTCAGATCTGGAAACAAACTTCTACAAAGCATGGGGCTGTAAAGATTATTTAATGAGACCCATATCTCATTTTAATTGTGGATTTGCAGTAGAGACACTTGCTAGCATTTTTTTAAAGTACCTTTATGTAAGCAGTGTTGGTTTGGAATATCAAGCTATCTATTTAAAGACTCTTCTATTTAAACACTCAAAAGGGAATTCTCTCTCCTGTTCCTAGTCACAAACCCTAGATCCAGGTCTGAAGTTGGAGTACCTTTAAGTCCTACAGTATTTGCTTCTGAGCTTGGTTTCAAATTCATTCTTCACTTCGAGGACATCACACTTGAAAACAATAGTAGTTCTTTGTGGACTAGAAATTTGATCTTTTTATCCTCATAACATTTTGACTTTTCAGCTGAAACTCACAGTGCTGGCATCCACTCATTTGTCCCATCCTCATGTGCAAACCATTGCAGGTGTGGATCATCATCTTAGGATGGGCTTGTACAATACCTGGCAAAATACAGGCTCAGTTAATAGATGTCAGCACCATACAAATAATAAATAACAACCACTAACCTAACAGATAAAACAACCTGATTGGTAGGGATAGTCAAACAGTTTCAGATTAGACAGTGATCCAGTATGTTTCATGATGCCTGAGAAGATTAAAATAATTGCTCCTTGTTTTTCTGAATCTTGTCATTTCCTAACTTCTGTCAGGACCAGAAGCTCAAGAGCAGAAATACTGTAAAAAGATTTTGCTCTTGTGATGTTTCCAGATTCATTTTGCAAACCAGAGAGGTTTGGATAAGCATCCAGACTTTGTATATTTATCCAAAACCCTCTGAGCTTTTTACTCTTTTAAATTTCTTTCATATGTATGATTTGTGCCACATTTTGCTTACCGGGGCTACAAACTAGACTACCAGGCAGAGACCCTTCAAACACAAAGAAAGATGAACATCATTACTTGAACCTAGCTCTCCTCTCAGAAAGACTTGTAAGGCAAAGCAAATGCATCAGAAATATGAATGCAGCCACACAAGCAGTGTAAGAGCACTTGGAAAATATTTAAGCAAATTTGAAAGCAGCTTCCATTCAGTCCTTTCACCAGAATTTTCTCCTTGGCTTTCCACAAAATTTAAGCTCTCACAGGTGACACCAGTGATTTATGATGTGCCTGCCCAGCTATTTACCCTGTACCTGCAAGATGCAATTTCTGTAGCAGAATTAGCAGAGGGAAGGTGTGCTCATACCGACACATGCCAAACCCAGTCTCCCAGCTGAAACCACCAAGGAAGGGCTAGTTTGGGCTGGACTGTGAACTAAAGGAGATGAGACATGGTCCTTCTGCTACCATGGGAAGTAACTGAGGCATGGTAACATCCTATACAGACACATCAAGACTCACTGCATCTCACCTGTCAAACCCTGCCTTGGCAAGATTGCACCAGAGAAATATGTAAAAGAATTCCCAGCAAATGCAACCAGAACTTCTCCATTACATTCCTATGCACCCTTTTACAGAAAAAAGGCAACATTCTAGTACACTATTTGCTAAAAATTATTTTTCTGTTTTTGCCAAGTGTAGGAAATGGGTTTTTATCTATGTCTATAGAGTTCTTTGAAGAATATCCTGAGGCCACTTTGAAGGCCAGAGCCACTGTCTGTCCAGACAAGATGAATACATAATAATTTGTGTGCCTGGAAAATGCTATGCTGGGTACACGGGCTCTGTGTACCTATGGCCAGCGGTCTAATATACTTCTCAGGGCACCCACCCTGGCTGTCAGCTTTTCTGAGTATGGACAGTACATACTCCATGTTCATTGCCATCACCACAAAAGGGTGTACAGGTCAAAGCATTTTTTGATGTCATTATTTCGTAGCTAAATGACAAACTATTCTCCTTATATTGCTATTGTAGTGAAAGCTACAATGCTACAAATGGTTATGCCATTTTGTGATATTGCTCTGGACTTAGACCTGAAATCTGATAAATACTTAAAAAAACCCATTATTTATTAGATCATATGTAGGTCAAGTAGATACCTGTTGTATGCTGTTTGGTCTAATAGAAGATACTACCTCTATTCATAAACTTTATTTTGCAAATGTCATGACTAGGTAGAATTAGTACTTTACTTCACAAAAGATCATTCTAATTCTATACTTGGTAGAATCAAGTAAAATGACACTCGGAAAAGCTAGAAGAAAACTAGAAGAAGTTATGTTGTGTTCAGTAGAATCTCTTTATTTTAATCAGTGAGACCAACAAAGTTATCTTCTGGCTTTCAATGTACTGAAATCCTTTTTCCACAAGCAGAATATAGAATAGGATGATGGGATGACAGTAGAATACTTCAAGAATGGGAACTCCTTTACTAAAACCACCATATGCCCTTCAGCAATCACACCTAGATGCCTGCTGCCAGAATAGTTAGAAAGGCAGACTGTGCAGGGGAATCTGGCTTAGCTCTCTGATGGGGTAGATTTAGAATCCTTCTCTTTTTTTCTGAATTTTCCACTGCCCATTTTGAGGCCTTTCCATATAGCTTGAGAGCTTCTGGAACTCTTGCTTTTTGGTGCCTAAACGCTTTCAATGCTTGGTCAGTTAGGCTGGATCCCTGCCCTGGCCACGTGGAAAACCCCAGGCAGCAGAACGTCTAAAAGCCAGGCTGCAGAGCCAACAGCCCGCTGTAGATTTAGCTCCAGGTATCTAGACCGTGCCCTACAAATGTGATTACTTTTGTATACTGTAAATATTGGCATCTAATCTGAAAGCAGCATCTCATCCTTGCAAAATGTCTAGGGCTACACTGGCTTGCTATTGCTCTTGCTTTGCATGTGTTTCTGAAAGGGGGTTTCTAGATTAATATTTCTATATATCAAACAATTGTGTTGGCTTACGTGGGACTATAAGACAGGAGCATGAACAAAATGTTCATGCTGACACATAGAAGAGGCCAGCTGCTAAGATCCTCCTTTGGTTGCAGGTGTCTTACTGGTAGTCGAGGAACATTGTTAACTATTTCCAAATGGGGACACCAAAACATTTAGCTTCTCTCTGAAACAGAAGCAAATGCAACCTCAGCAAAAGCTCTGGCAAGACACTTAAATTAGTTATTTTTTTCAAATTAAAAGTAAAGCAAGGGCATGGATCTAACTCTGCACAGGTATGGTATCTGAGGAGGTGTGAGTACAGGGTGCCAAGAGCAGACTTTAAATACCATGCACTTCTCCTGTATTGATGGCAGGCATGGTGATGCTGAGCATTGCTGCATCCAAATCCCTTTACAGCTCTGACAGCAGCTGACATGCTACAATAGGATGTGAAGAGTAGAGAAGAGACTCCCCAGTCCCAGGAAACAATGCGGCATTCATGGAGCTGTCCTGCTGCACCATTTAGCTGCATGGGCATCGTCCCTGAAAATCCCATTGAATTTGCGTTTCAGATGTGAAATGAAAGCTCTATAGCTGACTTCCTCTGTGGCCTTCACATGAAGGACTACTTGTTATAATATATTGTGTATATATTGTGTGTATATATTGCGTAAATATATATTGTGTGTATATATTGTGTAAATATATTTCCTTTTGCCAGAGGGATAAATGCCTTAATCTTCTTGTGTTCCAGCTCATCAACTGTGAAACAGAGCTAAGAGTATTTCCCTTCTATTCCCCTCTCTAGTTGAAAGACTCAGCTCTTTAAGGCAGGGACTCTCTCTTGCATAAACAGATTTGTGTCTAACACCAATTTCAGCTGGGTATCACTTAGCTGTATGTATGTAATTCAAATAATTAAAGCAAAACGGTACTGGTGCACTAAGAGAACCTGCACAATATATTGAGGTAACATTCATGATTTAACTAAATAGCCTCAAGAAATTCTGAAGTGAGAGCTGAAATTTCATCTGTAGCATCCATAGACACTTGCACACACAGACACACACCCACAGACACTCTGGCATGCCCAGATATAAGAGCATAGTGCTTACAACTACCCATAATTCAGCGAACCCTTTAAAAGGTGTTATTATTTAACATGTTTCTACAGCAAAGCACAGGTGTGCACAGTGATTTACAAAAGAACACAGACATGACCACTGCCCTCAGGGATTTGTTATCTAGGTTAGAAGTGACATAAGATAATACAGGAACAGATGACTTCATGCAAATGGCAGTGCAGATTTATTTTTAAAGAAATGTTCTTCTACACAGTGTATTTATAAATCAGGCCATTTAAATGACTGAAAAGAGCAAATTAAAATCCTGATCCAGCAGAGTCCATGCAGTAAATCCACTGAGAAGGTCTGATTTTGCAAGGCAATGACTTCTTAATATTAACATGTGTGGCAGTGGGAATGACAGAGTGTTTGTGAAATTGGGTCCATAGTAAAGTCAAATATAATCACAGAATCACAGAGTAATTTAGATTGGAAGGATCCTCTCTTGACAGCCAAAGAGAATACCCATTCTGAACTGCTTGATTCACTAAAGGCCTACAAAACCCCCACACATGAAAATCTCAGTGACATGAAAGGTTTGGTAGCACCTTTCTCAGCAGTTGCATCCTGCTAAACTGGAGCATAAACTTGACTAGAAAACTAGTTTGCTTAAAAAATGTAATAATACTGTCTCCCTCTCCCCAGTGGAGTTTTTGTTTTTGCTGGGGTTTTTTTTGGTGATGTAAAAAGTATATTTTCTGTTTCTTAAATTGGAGCTGATCTCTCAGAAAACAGATCTCTCAGAAGACTTTAGCAGGCCATATTGTAATGCAAAAGCACTATCAATAACAACCTTAAAGAAAAAGGAAAAAAGAAAAAGATATGTCCACATATCTGTAGATTCCTTTCTCTTTTTTCTTAAATACTGTTTCATATCTCCTTGTGAAATGCCCATAAAAATAGGGAGCATAATGCAGAGACAAATTCTGTACATAACAACTGTTATCATGAATGAACTGATACGACTGAGTTATTATAAGAACACCTGATTCCTCATAGCCCCATTTCATTTAAGGACATGAACATATTTTAGGACCCATTTTTTCTGAGGTGTCTTCAAGAGTCTATGCTCTACAACAAGGGGTGTAAAGAACTTAAAAAAAACCCAGCCCCCCCCAATACTCTGCAAGATGTCTCCAGCTGAGCATTCACATATTACGATATATCAAAACACTAGTCATTAAAAAAAAAAAAAAAAAAAGGCCAATACATTCAGCAGGGAATCATTAAGTCCCACAGTGAAACCTCAGTAGATCCAGGAACAGAACACAGAGAGGAGACTATCTCTCTGCTCCAGCTATTGCTTCCCACATACTACTTTGACAGTATTAGCAGTAGCATTGTGAAAATACAGCCGACTGTGACAGTACACAGGCTTTTCTCAATGGTACAATGTATCTGGAAACTTCCCCTCATGCTTTGTGCCTGCGTATTTCTCAAGTCATAGTCCTGTGCATTCTTTAAATGAGTGCTCAGCACCATGTTTTGACTAAACCTTGACAAAAACAAGCAGTGGTGCTTTTGAATCAAAACTTAATTTCCCCATTTTTGTAAGAATGAGATATAGACAGTTTGTTAGCTATGAGTTAATAAGTTTGCTACAACAAGTAGAAGTTTACACGTGAGAGACTAAAAATTACCTATTTCTCTGGGCACTGTAAAAGATCCTCCCAAAGCTCATAGCTAGCTTGCTAAACTCACATGAGCTGTCCTAAAAAACTCCAAAGTACATGCTGCCAAAAGACAGTCAGTAACAGAATTATGCTTGCTTTAGAACAGTAATTCTGACAATTATTTACAGTTGCCAGGAATTAACTGAATATGTACATGGGGTAAATTAAGAAAAACAATCCTGTAAATTGTTGGAAGCCTCATTACAGAAACCACTGTGGAAAGCACCACCAAGCCTTCAGAAAATGACCATGAAATTGGAAAAGTGCTTGAAAAAATGTGAAAACCTGAGGCACAGTAAATAGCTTTTTAAATAGACATGCTTCCAAAAGTACTATAAATAGTGACAGCAAGGAGCTGCAAAGAGGCAAGTGTGAAATAAATCTGGCTCATATACAGCCCATTCTGAAAGAAAATTTGACAAACCCACATGAGCAACAGAAAACAATCCATTTGAGAGAGTGATTCCAGAGCGATGGCCAAAATTCTGGCAGCTCCAACCCTGAAAACTTAGTGGGAGTCTAGAGATGAAAAACGCTGAATAACAGAGGACTCTGTGTATAAAACTATTATGTCATAACACTACACATTCTCAGTTTTGAGAGCTGCATCATTCTCTGTCCTTCCCAAGCCTAACCTATAACAGACATAAGGAACAGTCTACAAAGAAGCCGCTGAAATTATGTTAAACTCCTGATTCTCATTTGTTTAAATTTGACATAGATCTATTGTGATTAAGCAGACCTATTTGGATGAAACAAATAAAATCAAACAAAACCATTTTAATTAAACAGTGATAGGAAAGAAAGGTTTTAGGCAGGAAACAGGAAAAGAATAAATATTGTAAAGAGAATGTTACCCAACATGGTAACTGAAAGACTCCATTAGATTTCATCAGGAAGCCTGGCTGGAGTAACAGCTGTTCAGTCTGCATAAAGTTCATCATTCGTGAACACTTCTGAATGCAGAGGCTACGAGAAACACCGTATAACCATGACTGACTATATCTGTTATTTTGACAACAAGCTACACAGTAATCATTCAATAGTCACAGTCAATATTTTTTCAGTGAGTGGAAACCCCCCCTGCAACGGTCCACTACTCAGTGTAGTGGACCTCAATGGAGAGCATAAAGGAAGGATAATGTCAAGAAGACCAACAAATTTTTGCATCAGCCTTCACTGAAAGGGTCAATGGTGAGCAGATGCTTACAGAATTAATATCATCAGCAGAGGAACACAATCTCAGTGTTAGATAGAGGGAAGTATTTATCTAAGCTGAATGTTTTCTAGTCAGCTGTCCCTCGTCTCAGGATACTTAATGAAGCCATTTTAGAGCCATTAGTCCTGACAGTCATTAGAGCTGAAAACTTGCAGAGAACTCTAATTAAGAAGAGTTGAAAAAACAAATGCATTACCTTTGTCTGAATGAAAAAAAGAGAGGAATTACAGGACCAATCAGACTAACTTCAGTAAGTGAAAAAATATGTGAACGGAAACCCATTTGTAAGCTCATAACTGAAAACAAGGAGATGAGTAACAGTCAACAAGTATCTGTCAAGAATAAATCATGTCAAACCAATCTAATTTCCTTCTTATGGCACCCAGGTCCTCAGAGGCAGAGAAGCAGCGGTTTATACCATATATCTTGGTCTTAAATGAGGCTTTTGACACTGTCTCATATGACATTCTCATAAGAAAACTATGGAAACCATAACCATATGGGGGCATACTGTCTGGAAATTGTACTTGGAGGGTAGCTATCAAAATGGAAGGAGGTACTGAATGGGTTTCCTTGTGATCTGTGCTGCATCTGACATTGGTCAGTATTTATATTCTTGACTTGAATGAGGGAATAAGGAGTGCTTATTAAATTTAAAAATGATGCCAGGCTGGGAAGAACTGCAAGGAAGCTGGAGAAAGCTTGGGTCAAAATTGAAAACAATCATGAAAAATTGCAGAAATGGTCTGGAAAAAAAAAAAAAAGAAAAGAAAGAGGAGGTAAACAAGAAAGACAAACAAAGATCTATATGTGGGAATAATCAGTTGCACAAATGCAAGATGGAAAACATCTGGCATGATAGCAGCTGCACAGAAGACGACCACAAACTGAGTAAGAGTCAAAAACGTCTTGCTGCTGTGAAAACACCATATTGGCATGAGTAAACAGGAGTGTAGCATGCAAGACATGTGAAGTGCTCCTTCTGTTCTACCCAGAACGGGTAAGGCCTCAGCTGGAGCACTCGGGTGCACCTCCGTCGCTGCACTGCAAGAAACGGGCCAACCAGTCTACAGAGTCCAGGCAAGAGCAACAAGAATGATCAGAGGCCTTGAAACTATGTCCTGCAAAGACTGATGGAACAATTCTAGAAAGGGGACAAAAGTCTTTAAATGTTTAAAGGCTGCTGTTAGAAGAATGCAAAAATCAGTTCTTTGTAGAGTAAGAAGCAATAGGTTTACATTCCCTGAGACAGTTTCAGGTTAATATTTGTAACGTGTATAACAACAGGAGTTCTGAGCACTGGAACAGGCTGTCCAGGGGACCTGCAGCATCTCCACCACTGATGGTCTTTAAGAGCAGGATAAAAAAAAAACTGTTATAAATGACATCTGTATTATAGCCTATGTTGAGGGATGGTTGAGGGGTGGACTAGATGATCTCTTGAGGTTCTTTCCAGTCCTACTTTTTTATGGCATTTTATGCTTATACAAACTACAGTGTTCTGTAGTTCTTACATGTAGCACTGAGTGTAGTAAATTAGAGGATTGGAAAAATTATTCCTATCCCTGCATTCAGCTTTTAGATTATAAACCAAGAAGCCCAGAATCAGTTACACTGAAAATGCAAATAGAGAAAAGATCTGCTCCAGACAGTGAGAAAACTCTCACTGACTTCTATTACCTTTGGATCAAACTCAAAGAGAAGAGTCTGTAGTATTTTCTTTGAGAACTGTTAAAGAATATGTTGAATAAAATACAAAATTACTAAGCCTGCCAGCAAAAAATTTCGTCCATCCCTACCTGAGGTGCTACTGTTTAATTTTAGCTTGCTCATTTAGATGTATCTATTGTTTTCTGCCCATAAGAAATTACTCAATGTGTCCTCAGCTTTCACTTGCAAAAGAAGACTTGTCCAAAAAGATTGGTTTGGCAAAAAAATCTAACTTCTGCTGTGATTCATTTCCTCTTACCACTGACCTATATTGTATTTTGTCATATAATCAAAGATCCGCTGGTGTCTACAGACTGTGTAAGTTTGTTTTGTTTAATAGCAGCATGTAACTTTTTATCTATCATTATTGACCCAGGATTTAGCAAATTACTGTCTAAACAGTATATATTCCACAGTCTAATATTTCAAGTTAAATTACAGTTCTAATAGCTGACATTCAGTAGCACTCTTACTCATCTGGCTACTGACAGAAAACATTTCTGAATGATGTGTGGAATAGTAATATCCTTATCTAGTTACTCAGAAAAATAGATGCCTTGCTAATAACAATGAAACAGTTAAATATGTAAAGCTGCACCCACAGTTGAATGATCAAAATATATATTTAGCATACATGATTCTCAGCTGATTGTGGTGATATGCTGCTGAATATATGTGTATTAGAACATAGTAAACTATAGCAATTATGGAACTTGTAATAATTTCCACATCAGACCATACTAAGTTTAGCACTCAGCAGTCTAAAAGTTAGTCAGAGATGACATCCAAATTAGGGCTAAAGTATAGGCTGCTCCAAGATTGCAACAATGGATAAATAGACTCCTCTCAACCTATCTGCCAGAAATTGCTCATTGTAGGAAGCAATGATCCAACATCTGTTTGTGTGAGCAGAAACTGCCTACACTAGTGAGTGTTAGAGCATGTTTTAAATGCAACCTGCAGTCAGAATGCAGATGAAGTCAGGCAAATGGTAGCAGCTCTGACTGGCAGACCATGTGCAAGAATTCTCTCATATCCCGCCAGATTGCAAGAATTAACCCTCACTAACTTAAAAAAAAATAAAATAGCTTCATTGCAGTTGGTATAGATGGTCATCTTCTACTACAGTTTTCAGATCACAGAATTGCTGTTTGCTATTCTGTGTTTCGGAAATTAAATCAGAAATGTCTTATTTGACACCAAGGAAGGCATTTCTAACACTGAAATGGATGAATACAAGGGTCACACTAAGAGCCAAACAGTGTCTTCTCCATCAAAATCAGATCTCACTGGAATTATTCCAGTCTACATGACAGATTTTTCTTTTTTTAAGTCAAACAAGGAATTTTTCTTCTGAGACACAGACAGTGAGCAAATATAACGCCAAATTACTGGGGTGATCATGATATTTACCAGGAAAAGAAAATTCTAGCTTCAAGTTAGTTGGGTCAAATCTCAAATCTGCTGCTATTTGTAACAGTGTCTCTTCTTTTCATGAATGTTTTTGCAAAGTCTTGGCTTTGCTTCATTGCAGAACAGGAATATTTTTGAATATTTTTTCTGAATCTCTGAAAATTTCATAAGATAAGATTATTGTTCCCCATTCAGGTATCACAGCAATCATTATTTAAATTGTTTTAGTCACCTGAAAAAAGACTTCCTTAGAAATGATTCCACATGGTGACATGCTAATGGAAGGCCCTGTATAGAGCAGATACATTATTTGAGCACAGAGGTTTCCCTTCCTTCTCCATCAGCATTTTCTGATAGACTGTATTGATCCTAGGTGTTTAGAGAACTGCTGAGGTAATGTTTATACTGAGTTCAAGAGAAGTTTCAGAACACTGTCTAATTAAAAAAAAACAAAAACAAAAAACAAAAAACAAAAAACAAAAACACTTACTTCTTAGCAGGTTCATGATGCCCTAACTTGCAAAATGAATCCAGCTTTCAAGACAGATTTTATTTCTGAGCCTTTCTTATTTTATAACTGTATCAAGACACAACAATGATCTTTTCAGAGAGTCAATATGGTTTCCACCTGGTATTATCCCATGACTTGAGATAATTTCACTACTCCTATAGCTCTCAAGTGGGTGAAAGAAAGATGCTTTCCTCTGGTGCTGAAGGTAACCAGGGGTATGATGGGGGAGAGGGGGAGAGAAAAGAGGATAAAGATATAGAATATTCTTTAGATTTAAACAACTGATCAAGGGAAATGCCTTGTGAAAACTCCCGGACAGGTCACTGACAGAGTGGTCATTATAAAATGGCTTACCTTCTACTCTGGACACGTGGAATATGTTGAGCCTACAAATAAAAATGAAGCAATATGTCTCTAGTCAATCTCCTGGTAAATTTATTGAACTATAGCTTTATTCCATGATAAGAGTATGTTGCTATTTTTTATAGGCTTTTCTGCACATGTTTCAAAAATGTCTGAACTCAAAAATCTTCATGAGGCAGACTGCATTCTCATTTATTCTCATCCTGAAGAGGAAGGAAATCTTGAACTTTTCTAATATCTAGTGTTTACTATATCTCATATTTCTAGTTTTTCAATTTATAGTTTAGGAATAGATATTTTTTAGAAGGAAATGAAGAAAGAAATCCTGCAAGTCAACAAGATATACTTTAAAACATGGGTCTCAGCTTGACTTCAGCTGGAAAGTGAAGAAGAGAGGAGTGAATATTGCTATGAGTTTTTACAGAACATACTAGGAACTAGAACAGAGGTTCCCAAGCTTCTCAAACTTTTTTGGAGTGCTATCAACCCTCAGAATTTCTTGTGGCCCACCAGGCATCAATATCATCAAACTTTTAATTGAAAACACTATTAAAAACACTGTTTAATATGGCTCTGTGGATTAGCTGCAAACCTTTTACCGTGGCCTTCTGGACCACCAGTGTTCTGTGGACCATGGTTTGGGAACCACTGAACCAGACTACACACGTAGTACACCCCAACAAAACATTTCTGTGTCTGAAAGCAAAGTCAGTCCTTCTATTGCACAGTGTACTCAAATAATACACGAGTGAGTTTAACCTTCTCAGTACCCAAAGAAAACATCACTCTTATTTTTCTCTTACCTTAATTTTCTTTTTTGTTGCTTTGGAGAAACAAGTTAATGAAGCCAAAAAACAGTTTACGATTGCTTCTTGTAGGATCTCTCTCAAATCCAGCAGTGGTGTAACCTTTCAGGAAGCTATCTATGAAAATAAGAAATATAAAAAAACCCACATTGTGCACAGGTCATTCCAGAAAAGTTACGATATCTGTGAAACCTAAAATAAAAATTTAAAAATAGCTTCTAAGGTTATTTCTTTTTTTTTTCCCCAGAAGATTTTTTTTTTCCCTTCCCAAATCCATTAACCATGTTAAAACTCTGTGTGTGGTCATTAAAGCATTTCAGCAACTTTTTGCAAATTCTTTACAGTTATTCTTTGGCTGTGGTACAATAAGATTGTCTGTTTATCACCAGATAAATACACAGGAGAAGATGATGATAGCACTGAGAAATAGTTTTGTAGGGAAACATTATAAAGGAGAACAGCAAAACATGAAGGGCCGTCATCCAAACCTAAATTAAGTTAATGACAGAACGCAGAGTGGGAAGCAGCTGTAGTGTCCCTTTCAATCATTCTGCCACTGTATCTCTTTGCTTATGTATCCCAAAGGTGACTCAGCCAACCAGTGTCTAATAAAGAAATGGGGTTATCTGCCTCTCTTCATATAGTCAGTATCAACAGCTGTAATACGGAATTGGGAACAAGGAACTTTGGCAAGTAGTGGCATCATAAAAAAAGAAAAACTGAACTTTAAACAAAAACAAGCCTATGCTTATATGACTATCTCAGTTGCTTCAGAGAGGAAATAAAGCTGCCACAAGCAGTTCACTATGCCATGTACATGCAAGAGCTAAGATAAGGCAGAAGTTTGATTCAGAGGGTGAGTGGGAAAGAGGAGTTACAGCAAAGCTAATACGCAAGAGAAAACAGAAAAGGAAAGAGCTGGTCTCTACATTACCTTGAAAGAAAAAAAGTGCCCACCTAAATCTTGTCTTTACAGGCCTCTTTTGCTATACTTGGCAGACAGCACTAGCAAAGGGCACTACCGGAGCATTTATAAAGATGGATTAACAACCTTCCCTATTTGCGTCCTAGCCCTCTTGCATATCTGAAAGGGTCTGGTATTTCTTAAGGTGTCTGAACACTCATTTCTCCCACGCAGTGCCAACTCTTAAAGCCAGCTATTATCTTCTGGTGAGCATTGCCATCAGTGACTCACCTATTATTCATCTGAAATACATACAGTTCCCTTCAGCTAGCAAACCTTACTAGATAGACACTGTGCAACCAAATTGTGTTGCCTCACCACACCAATGTCCAAACGCATTGCCCAACTCCCCTCCGGTTAAGAGGGTTAGATGGGACTGTCATACTGCTGGTGCTCAACTGGGGCACTAAGCCCTGGTCTAGCCATGCATTTAAAATATGCATGCAATTTTTTAAGAATGAGAAATAGACATTAGTAGTGATGCTCTCCTTACATTCCCACCTGATGACACTTCTGTACATAACGTGCGTACTTTCTCCAGTAAGCGCTGCCTTTCTGCAAACCCACCAGCTTTTGGCTTCTCTCCACAGGAAGCAGGGAAGCTGCATTCACCTATGCCATTACTGCTGCTGGGGTTGCGCACGCCGTCACGGCTGCCTGCAGCCAGGGCAACCTCAGCAATTGCGGCTGTGACCGAGAGAAACAGGGCTACTACAACCAGGAGGAGGGCTGGAAATGGGGAGGCTGCTCTGCGGATATCAGATACGGCATTGAGTTCTCCCGGAGATTTGTGGATGCCCGAGAAATCAAAAAGAATGCCCGGCGGCTGATGAACTTGCACAACAATGAGGCTGGAAGAAAGGTATTCTGGAAAGGAGGAGGGATGGGGAAACATGTGAGCTGGAGGAAGGGGGGGAGGTTGGTTTGATCTAAAGAGGAATTCCCCGACAATTCACCTCTTTCTCTGCCGGTATCCCCTATCCATATCAAATTACCTGATAGTGTTTAATGTTTACATTTTGTTGTTGTTTCTTTTTATTCCGAGCTGATTATGTATTACAGCTCCCGTTGCAGTTCCTCTAAATATTTCTGCTTCTTAAGCCTTCTTTCCAGTCCCTCCACTAACAGCCAGAACTTTGCCGGAGCTGTCTGGGATAACGACAAATCTTTGCTTTTCATCTCCTTTGCAAAAATCTAGCAAGAGATGATGGGCTTGTGATGGGACAGGACTGGACTGCTGCATTGCTGAACTCCCACAGCACTGGTAGCTATTTATTCCATCCAAAACCAAAACACTTATTTGACCACAGCTCTAATCAAATACATCAGAGCAAATGCACAATTGTCCACTTCTCCCTGGTGGGGTACAAACAGCTGCATGATAAGTGTCACTTTGGAAGAAGAAACAATTTCATGTCTACAACCATGACTGAATTGCTTGCAATTGAAAAAATAAATTGGCATAGCTCCATTATGTTTATGTCCATTGAATAATTATCCTCACAGCTCTCAAATTTGCCCTTTAAAAAGTAAAATAAATCCTTCTACACAATATACACCAGCCTCAGAAGAGATTTTACTAATCTCCTTCAAAGTGTTTTCACCCAGGTTAAAAAAAAGTGTGGCTTCTGCCATCCAGTGCATATATATTGTGTTGTGGGAGACTCCAATACACTACTTCTTCCCCTGCAGCCCCCAAAGTCAGACTGGTATTTTCTTCTCTAAAACAGCATGTGTTTTTATTCTACACCAAGCACTAGTTGTTGAGGTCAACCTCAGAGATGTCTGAATTGGTGGTGGCAGATGCAGTACAATCATCTTACGGTCTGTATTTTGGAGAACGTAGCAAAACTTCCAGAGGATTGCAGTCAGTTGCTCACTGAAACTGAGGGGTTTATATGGGCAGTTATCCACTGGGGGAAAGTGTTACATAAATTTGAAATGATGAAAGAGACCAAATGTGGTGCATAATCTCAAGTGAAGAGACAGGATTCAGATGTGAGGGAGGCAACTGATTCTGAAGAGCACAACAGAAAGCATCCTTAAGAGTGGTGCACTCTTTTTCCCTAAAACTGCTCTGTCAGGTGGGTAAGAGCATCTAATACAGGAGTACCACTGCATGGAAGGCTGGTCCCAGGCTTGATCACCTCCCTTAGTCGAGGTGTTTCACCTTGGCATCATGCATTGCATTTGGAGACAAAAGCAGAAGAAAGCCACATGTTAAACTTGCAATGGAGCACTTAGTACTGCTTAGATGGATTATGATCCCTACCGAAACTGGCAACTTCTTGTGGTACTGTAGACCCCCACAGAGATGACACAAGTCCTGTTTTGAACATGCTACAGTCTACACGTAAAAGAGGGCCAGAGGAGCAAAAGTGGATGCACAGATAGAGAACAGTGAAGTACCTTGCCCAAGGGCAGAAAGCAGATTAGTATCTGAGCTAGGCACTGATCCCAGGTCCCCGAGTTCTAATTACAGTCTGGTAACCACTAGACCACATTGCTGATTCTTATTAAGCAAATTATATTTTTACTGTTCATCAGAATTTCATAAACAGGGGGATATAAGTAAACCAAAGAAGTGTGTGTTTGTACAAATATTTCTGGTAGCAGTATTCATGCAAATGCATTTATTTTAACATTTTTAAGAACTTCATTTTCTGCGAATGTTCTTGCAAAAGCAAATGATATCATTCACATTAATATTTTTGAGATATGAAGAAAAAGGCTTGTAAATACTGACAAAACAGGCTTTTCCCCCAGATACAGTTCTTTACAAATAGTGTTTTGGAATTCGCCCACTTTGTTGTTGGTGGTATTTTTCAGTAGTCATTTATATCCATATATTTTCATTATAATCATTAATGCATCATATCATTTTGAAGAGCTAAGGTTGACCAAAATGGTTTGATGAAGTTCTTTGTTTTTATTTTTGTTTTTTAAGTACAACCCATCAAATCCTGAGGAATGTGATCATATAAAAGATGGTTTGAGGGCCATGTCTAGAAATAATGTTGGTGTTATGACATACATTCCCATGAAATGAATATGCAAAGTTGTAGAGTATATTATACTTGGTGATTTTGGTTCATCTGAGATCATCTGGTATTTGTATAAATTAGATATTCTGATTTTGAGGACTGACTGAAATGTAAAGTCAGAACAAAACTCTGGAAACATGGGTACATTGTGTTTGTTTTCTGGGTTGGAACTTTATGAAGCTACAGAGTTTAATGCAATTTCAACCTGAAATCACAAGTCTCTTTTGAGAATCCGGATGAACTTTAAACCTCCTACTTTCATCCGATATTCAGCAGCTTTGGGGAGCCTGTGTAAGCTTGGATTAGATTGCGAACCCGAAACAAAATCTGAAACGAGGAGCTTTGCTTACATGCAGATGTCATTCGGACATATTCTACATGGTCCTTGTTCACACTCATGCCAGAAATACTGCATTTATGGCTTCACAATTGCTCAAGTATAACACTGAATTTACATCTTTCTTCTTTCCTCTTCCAAAATCTCACAACAATCTTAGGGTAGGACTGATGAGACAGTAAACAAAATACATGCTTTTGTAGGTTCCTACAGAGAACCTACAGTGAGAATGGTTCTGTCAATCATTAATATATTCCTTAGTTACAGTTCAATCTTATCAAAACTAGTATTAAGGGAAAAAAAAAACCCACAACAACTTGAATATCAACTTTAGTCAGTTCAGTTCCCCAAAGTCTTACATTCCACAGGACCTCTGCTATTTAAAAAACCCCCAACATTTACATCTATAATACTAAAGCTTACCGTATTCAGTCCTTGCTCACATTGAACTGGCTTTTTGAGTTGGGTAAGATCAACAATATATAGCCCATAAATTTATTATTTTAATTTTAGTCTTCCCTCTAAATCCCAGAGCTGCCTAATACAGAAACATCAGGAATGAAAGGACGCAAAGAGCCCCCAGCACCACCTAAAATTATTTCCAATTTGCTCTGAAGTCAGGGGAAGGCCCTCAATGACTATTATCAGGTGTCAAGAAAACCATTACTAGAAGCATTATTCTGGAGCCTAGTCAGCATTTTCAGCCCCAAGGCAATAATTTGGATACAGTATTAAACCACTGCAAGGAAAGTTTCATGGACTGTGGCAGGAATTTTGCCTGCTCTCAGTTTCTCCCAACACCTGTCCCAGAATTGCCTCTTCTCCTCTCAGATATGGCTAGGAGTCAGAAACATTTGTAACTATAGCAGTGACTGTAATGTTTTGCTATCATAAGGATGTTCTCAAAAGCTGGCCTGCTGGTATTTCACTGTTGTTAAAAATAGAGTACTGAGGAATTTCTTTTTGAGGAAAAAACAGCATGCTGGATAAATAATTACACAAACTTTGGAAAACAGATGAGGGGGAAAAGAGTTTTGGAGGCTGTTTAACTTGATTCTGGAGCAGGGATGCTCAGCACAACATTTCAATAAAGCACCTCCTTGGAAAAAAACAGATATTTAGGCTTTTCAGGGAATTTCTGGTGACTGTGGAAAGACTGAATCCCCTAATTGCTCTGCGTTGCATTTCTAAGAATTGTTTCAGCTAATGACAAGTTTGTGAAGTTTCTAATGTGTTTGTAATAAATAGCACCAGTGACAAAACAACAAACTTGCCATCAGTGCCATTTGGAAGAAATAAAGGCTTAGGAACTCGTGGTGACATGAGATGCTACTGATGGAAGACTTATGCTTTGCGACAAAATCGCACCACGCTGTGTAAAAGAGCAAAGTACCTAACTTCACTATTATTTTTTAAATGTCTACTGTGATTCAGAATGGAATGTACAAATGTGGTAAACTAAGCATCTACCCGCCCCCTTGCCATGGAAGACTAGCATAAGTCTAATGCAAATGTTGCTGTGAAAAGGGGAAAGAATGGTTTGTTGCAAATCTGAATGATTACAAAGAGATCTGCGGGCAAAACCTTGATAGAGTAATGAAAAATTAAATACCAACAGACCCAAGTAAGCTTTGATGCTGTTTTGAGACAACTTTCCACCATGTATTTTTGGCAACAAGTATCTTTATTCTGGGATAAATGAACTTAGAAAGAGTAACATCTGGGAACGTATGCCATTAATCTTAACTTTTTGTTGAAAGCTTCAAAACAATAACCTGCTCTCATGGGAAATCTCAATTAGAAAAATGGGGGGGTTGTTTGTTTGTTTTTAAGGTGAGAGCTAAAAGAACAAGCTGACAAACTGGTAGCAGATCACAGCTTTTACCAAGAAGAAGAGAATGTTTCCAAAAGTTTATCAATCAATTAGGCTCTTACTATAGACAATGACTGTGGTTATGTGGAGAAAAAGCTGGCCTATTTTTTTCCCTTCCAGAAGCACACCCACAACACTGAGTGCCAGAAACTCAGCCTGGTACCATCCCAATATTTATCCCTTTGTAATGTCAATGGGTTTTTCTTGTTGTTTTTTTGGAATGCCTGGAAGATGACAACATCTTATTTTACATTTGAAACAATAAGAGTGTGGGGACAAAAAAATTTTCAGACTCTCTTTAAATGAGATTATTCAATTACTTGGGACAACATTTCCATCTAAGCCATGACTAGTTCTCACAGTTCCTGGCGCCACAGAACTGTGGTACTGGGAAGGGTTTTTGCTGACATGCTTTGGCGGTAGAACAGCTAATGAGGTGATTTGATGGTCACCGTTCATTATATATGTATGTATGTGTGTATATATACAGTATGTGTGTGTACATAATTATATATATTTATATATATTTATATACGTTGTCTATGTGTGCATAAAATATGTAACGGTGTTAGCTCAGTTCACCCCATGTGAAATATTTAAATTAATATGTTCACGTCTGCAAGATGTTCAGCTTGCCTTAAAAGGTTGCAAACTGCCCTCACTGTCACCTAGCCAGAGATAAAGGTTAGACATAACCCCCAAAAAGAAACTCTGGATGAAATGCACCAAAGTTGCAGTGGTGGCTGAATCGCAGTTTCAAAGTGAAAGCTAACTGATTTTATGCTCCTATATATCTAAAATGTTCTTCAAAATGTGACTTTGGTTCCTAAGACATTTCAGCAATTTAAAGAATGTGACT
The DNA here is from genome assembly GCF_003343035.1 of Apteryx rowi. Taxonomy (NCBI): domain Eukaryota; kingdom Metazoa; phylum Chordata; class Aves; order Apterygiformes; family Apterygidae; genus Apteryx; species Apteryx rowi. Next base: position 268,713 of record NW_020450937.1, read on the forward strand.
TTCCAGGTTTTACAGCCCTCAGCCCATCATTTGCTGAAACTTTCTTTCTCTGAAAGAAATGAACAATTTCACTGCCCATCCATCGTAAAAATACTCATGAAAGAAAAACTTTCGATAACTGTGCTTGATGGCATACTTTCCACTTTCCCACTTAAATTGATCTGCAGACAGATATAAAAGCAGCTTCAAAAAGTTCAGTGTTACAGCTTGGGTGGGTTAGATGGATAGCTAATGCTTATCCATATGTCCTGAGTATGCAAGCTTTGGCTCAAAATCTCATGAGGATAGTTCTCCTGCTTCCAGTTGGGCTGGATTTACCAGCCTATTTTTTTCTTCCAGAAACACATCCTTAACATTGACTGTCAGAAGCTACATCTGGTATTATCCCAACATTTTGGACATGTTGCTTGAAAATTAGAGGGGGAAAGTAGCCAAATATTTGAGAACCTGCTAAACAGTTTTATTCAAGAAATGGGCATGCCCATGCACACGATGCAATGTCTGCAGGACACATATAACATTCATATAGCAAAATATTACTACACAAACCCCTCCCCCCAAAACTTGACATCTCTATATTGCTTGACCTTATAAAAACAACATGAAATATTTTCATCCCTTTAAGATGATATTTAAAATTTTATCTGCAAGCTTTACAGCAAGTTCCATAGAAAAGATAGTGAAATATTGCAATCACACTTGGGTTTGGGATGATTTAAAGGGTGTTTCTCAAGATTTTTGCTTTTGACGTTTCACTGAAAAAATAAAGTTCAGAAAGTTTTGACCCGCTGCAGCAATTTATTGCTCTAAGTTAATGCAACTCTTTAGAAACTATTTTCTCTCTTCTAGAAGGTAGGGAAGAGGCATTGCTGGGTAAGGCTCTATAGCCCATCCTCCTAACAGTAATGGCCTTCATCTGATGGGCAGCAGGTCCCAAAATCCAAGGCTTATTTTCCTGCTAGCCAAGAGGAGAGTTTGGGTGAAGAGAGGAATGGGCTTTCTTCAGTATTTTACATGCATTCAATGGGGATACTGTGGGAGTGGGTGCCTTACCTGAAGAGGTAGGTGAAGGGCAGGAGGAGTTGAATTCAGGCTCCTCAGTCCTGCTGGAGTTTGGCCTGTCGTGGAGGAAAGTGGTCTTGCTTTGTGGCTGTATCCAGACCTGCTGCAAAGTGGTGGCTCCACACTCCCATCGAACTAAACAGTAAGAAAAATAGGGGTGTGACATGAGAGAAGTAAACACAGTAAGTCAGTGCCTCATCTCCCATCCTGCAAAGTATAAATACTATTTCAATGCTAGATGGAATGGCTTCTGACTGGAATGTGCAAGAGAAAAATATGTAGCTGAAGCGCCCATATTCCTCTCTTGCTGGCTCTGAGCTAGGGTTCACAGTGAGTGTCAGCCTTTCCTTCACAGGGCTGGGTACAAGCCGATGAGATGTGACATGAACTCCTCTATTTTGGATCCTCTGATATCCTATTAAAGAAGAACATTTTAAGGATATTTGTATTAGAGGAGTAGCATTACATCCTACTAATATTAGAACCTCTAGCTATTCGAGTCCAAAAAAATAACAAAACAAAACCCAATTTTGTTTCCCAGATGGATCCTTGAGATCAGCATTTTGACAGTAGTGCTGGACCCCAGGCTACACTGAGACTAAAGTTAGACAGTGCCCATGTAAAATCTATAAGCCAGAGGCTCTCATGGCTGCAGCTGCTTGAGTATCAAAGGCAATGATGACATCCTAACACCAGAATCCATCTCTCTTGATATTGCTATTACTCAAGGCAGAAGTTGATCACTAGCATATTTGATGAGGGAAAACTGAAGTTTTCTATTTCTTTTTGATACTGCAGTCAAAAAGTAATATGGATTTTGTTACATTCAACATCTGGTCCAAAAATGTGCATTTCCACTAAGGAAAACACAAACCAGAAAAGTCAAGCCAAAACAAATACACACAAAATGTTACTATTGTTTTTACATATTTTATCCAGATAGGATTTTTAATAAGTACAGAAACCGTATCTGATGTTATGCAGTTGGGTCTAGATATGAAACTTGAAAAATGAATTTCTTTTCATGCATATCATTTTGTTTTAATCAGTCTTTGCAAGGTTTTTCTACTTAACTGGCAGCGGACAACCCTCAAATTGCATTTTCAGTGTATGATTTATATAGGTATAAAAATATGTGGAATAAAAAAGCTTGAACATTGCATTTCACAATTCATTTAACAAAGTAGCAGTAGTAGTTAGAAAATTTTACTTGGCAAGATCATACTGGAGTGGGAGTGGGCCTGTATGTGGAAAATGGACCTAAAGAATGTTCCTGCCATTAGTCTGAGGCAGCACAGTCCAGTGATGGGAATTTGCTTTGGGAAGTAGATCCTGCTGTAAACTATTCAAGATTAGATATGAGGCACTGACATATGACAAATGAAACTGCTGAAAGAGTGGGTCATATGAGCTACTGATTTTCAATCTTTAATCAGGCACCTAACTTGGCATAACGTATTAGATTTGAGTAAATAAGTGCCTTTAAGGCTCAGGGTCAAAGCTTTGACGGGAATTTTGCTGAGGACAGTTAGGAAGGAAACGTTAGTTACTCTTCATTCACAGCATTAAGTGAACAGGGTCAAATTCTACCACCTTGGCCAGGCTCAGTGGCCTCTCACTTGCAAGCTTACCATATAAATGGTAAGCTACAAAACAGTAGTGTAGCCTGAATAGTGTATAATCAGGGATCTCTGTATGACATCTCACTGGGCTTCATAGACATACCTCCTAGAAACCTGGAGGGCACCAGCTTGTCAGCAAAAAGGAACGTTCAGCAGCATCTGTGGGGAAACAGAAAACATCTTACTTTGAATCTGCTTAGTTTGGGCCTTCTATTCCCTGACCTCCAAGTTTCTGGGCACAATTTTATACCCACAGCTGACTGTGGGCACACAAATTACAGCATTTAGGAATTTAACTACCTGATGATTGGGCCTGCACTCAGTGTTGTAACCCCAAGCATTCCAAAATCATGAGACAAGGCTTCAAAAAAATAAAAAACCTGTGGCATTGGCTTCAGTATCATAAATTAATACATTTTGAATTCTTCTGTTTTTTTTGAGCCTGTAGGGCTTGCATTTTAAAGTTTTTCCACAATCATAAACATAAGGAACATTTCAAAGAATACAGCAAAGAAATCAGATTTCTGTATCTATATAATAAAATCAAACACAAAACTGGACTTTCAGAAAAGAAAAGAAAAAAGAAATCAAGACAGGATAAAGTTGCTGGAGATTGTACTAGAGTGTGTATCAGCCTGTGCATAATGATAGCATATCAGCCAAATACACACACACGCACAGACAAACATACATCTGCACATGCATATCTAAACATACGTATATAAAGATACCAGCTAGGACACAATGGTAATATCTTTGTTTCCAGGAACAACACAACTTTCTCTAGTAGAAAGGAAGCACATCAACGAGAGATACTGAGGCTCCTTGGAACAATGTCCAGGGTGTTGAGCCTGCACAGGAATTAGAGTCTTGCAAGCTTTACATCTTCCCACTCTTGGAGCAAGTTACTGACTTGGCCTTTTCCATCTAAAAACCAGACGTTACAAACACACCCAGAACCTGACAAAACACATACTAAACCCACAAACCTGCTCTTCACCATGATTTCTTACTTGGGGAGAAGATGGTCTCAGATCAGGTGTGACAGGATTGGTCTCATTGCTAATGCTTTCCAGGAAGTCCTTAGATCCTGTGGCGCTCTCTGGTGAAGGTGTGGAGAAGGTTGCCTCTATTTACTTTTTGCTGTAACTTTTGCTGCAACTACATGTTGGCTAGTGGTTGAAAGAGAGCTGTAGAAACAGGCTGGTTTAAGAAAACACACTTTAGAATTATCAAACAATGCTTATAAGCATTTTGTTTCAATGTGTACATGCACACCTAAATACCAATAGATTATTTTCACACAAATTTGCGGAACAGGTTTGGAATCTTGTTTGGGGGTCTTTGAAAAATCACATCCTCCTGCACAGACACAAAGTAGAGTTAGAGGAACCTTAAAAGACCCCAGAATATTTCATACAGCCTCCCACTACTCATGGCTGGTGAAATGTTGCCGCCTCTGCGGCTCATTGCGGCAAGTATTCTGCTTTCATTTTTTTCCATAAGGAAGTCAGAAAGGTGACATGGTTCTTTAGAGAGCAGTGGCCTTCCCAGGGTCCACAGAAAACAGCTTGTAGCCCCCTTGATTTTCTTTTCAGAGTAGCTGCAGCTATAAGAGCTTCTTCACATAGCCAGTAAACCTTCTTGAGAATTGCTTTTTTCTGCCTCTGAACACTGAAACACTAACTTCATCTTGACTCAGTGACAGCCCGCAGTTCCAGAAAGTCTAAGGTATTTTTGAACTGGATGCTCAGCTGTCTTATACTTGCTACTGTATGTTGGCAAGGGAGAACCAAAACTAAATATTCTCTTTAATATTGAAACCCCAGAAATTTGGGAAAAAACAAAACATACAATTTAAGTGAAACTCAAACAACTCAGGAGGGTGCCCTCTATTTGCAGGAATAACCAAAGCTGTACAGCTTTTATTTTAAGGCCAGTTTCTTAAGCAGTAAGCATTTTTTACTTCCCTTCTGCTTCATTATGCCATTGTACTCAGATTTCTGCCCTTTTATCTCTTGCCCATTTCAGTCATGTTCTGGGATTTGCAATGAAACCACTACAGGAGATGGTCTGCAGCATCAGTAATGCTTCAAGACAAGCTCGGTGGCTAGTATTTCTTTGTTAGCATCCTGTTGCAAAGGAGAAAGATCAGTCTGCTTTGTTCTTCAGCCTTGCTTTTCACAAGCTAATGACGACTGTGGGTGTAACGGTGGTCAGGCTTAAGCAGTAGCGTGAGGGCAGAAAAACACAGAGTAGTTTCCATGGGGCAATTTCCCCTTCCACCTCACATGAGAAGTAGGAGGCATCTGCCGGTGCTCCCCCCGGGTGCACGCCAGCGCAAGAAAGGGAGCTGTGTGCCAGCCGCGGTGCAGCTGAGGCACAGAAGAGGCCGAAGTTAGGACACAGCTGGGACCTGAGCTCCCGCCAGTGCTGGGATCCCTCCTAGGGCTCATGTGACACTAGAGTAACCTGTTCTGGTGGCAAAACTGCTGCTGAGCCCTCAACTACGTCCACTGTGGGAGAGAGTCTTTAGGCATTACTGCAGCAGCAGATTTTATTTCCTCTAATGTTGCATCATCAGGGCCCTGGTGCAAAAAATATACTTATGGCTGCACATTTGTTTGATTTGCTGCAAAAAGTCCTGCTTTTAAAGGTGGTGGTTTGCCTTGTGGGTTGAACAGCTAATAGGTGTGTTGGTATTGCCACTGCTGGTAGAGCTGAAAGTTTTCACTTTACAGTGACCGTGAAGCCACACAACATAGATGAAAATTAATGCTGGTCAAAATCTTTTAAACATTAAATGAACACTATTTAAAGGAATTAAGGTTATATATTCTGAATCTTTTTTTTTTAACCTTATTTTTTCCATTTTCAAATAAAGGTGCTTTGAAAATCTTTTTACATCACTAGAGTCCCAGGAATTACTTTGTTTCTAAAAACACATCTTCTGAAATTTAAGTAAATCTTTTCCATTATTTGAAAACAGAATGGAAATATTTTCTTATACAATAACAAAACATTGTATTTCTGATAAAGCATCATGTAAAACAAAATGTGTTATGACCATTTTGCTGGGAAGCAAGAATATTTATAAGCACGCATTTGAAAAATTTCAACCAGAGTTGATGAATGTTGATATGAACGAACTGATTGAGATTTAGGCAGTCTTGCAATATCATTTCCGTCCAGTAACAATATGCAAATGTCTGTACATGTAGGTTCTCGAGGAGAGAATGAAATTGGAATGCAAGTGTCACGGAGTTTCAGGTTCCTGCACAACGAAGACCTGCTGGACCACACTTCCTAAATTCAGAGAGATTGGATATATTTTGAAAGAGAAATACAATGCTGCAGTGCAAGTGGAGGTGGTACGAGCCAGTAGACTAAGACAGCCAACTTTCCTGAAGATCAAGCAGATTAAGAGTTATCAGAAACCAATGGAAACAGATTTAGTGTATATTGAAAAGTCACCTAACTACTGTGAGGAAGACGCTTCCACAGGCAGTGTTGGTACCCAGGGACGGCTCTGTAACCGTACATCTCCCAATGCAGACGGGTGCGACATGATGTGCTGTGGAAGAGGTTATAACACACACCAGTACACCAAAGTGTGGCAATGCAATTGCAAATTCCACTGGTGCTGCTTTGTGAAGTGCAACACATGTAGCGAGCGGACAGAGGTGTTCACCTGCAAATAATGGCATCATGTTTAAATGAACAGAACAAATCACCACAAGTGAAGAAAGTGGAGTACAACAAACAACTACAGCATCATTTTGCACATCTAATCTTCTTTGGGAAAAAAAAATAAACCAATCCCTCCCCATTACTTACACTTCTAAGGATGGTGCATTTTGGCTGGCTAGCTGTTGTAACTGCTTTGGAAATAAGGGCAACAGGATTAAGGTGATGTTGACAACCACACAACCCTTTTTCTCTCGTTTGTTTTTTTACTGCAACCTGGGTGTTGTAGAGTTCTCCTAGTAAGCATTTAAGTTATACATATCAGAGAAGCTGACTGCACTGCAGCTCCCATGACATTTGAAAGAAAAAGACATTCTCATGTTTTACAACAACAAAAAGCCCCAAGCCCTGTGCAAATAAAGACTATTTTAAGGAAATGAAATCTTCATTGACTACAGCACAGCAGTCTTGCTGCAAAAACCTAAATTTCTAAGAAAGCAGGTGGAGAGAAAACTACAACTGATAGGGAGACAAAATCTGTGGTGGAAATACTCCACTATCAGTTTGAAAAAATAAAGTTCACAAAATTACATCAGCTGCCAGTGACACTGGAACTCTTTGAATGAACATTAAAAATAATTATTTATGTTTTTAATAGTATCAAAAAATTCTAAGCACTAACGGGTAGCTACGTCTTAATTCTGTACTAAATGTAAACTTAATGGAACTCTGACTTTATGATTTTTGTATTTGGTTCTCCCTAAGTTCTTCAATGCTACTGATCTGTTGTCACTACACTATTAGAAGGTTCAATTACTGTAGGCCTTAAGCAATTATCAGAACTGAGCAAAAAAGATCATGCAAAACTGTGGTTACAAATGCTTGATAAAGACTTTTCCCACTTGCCTCCTGAATAGGAAAGACTCTTTTAGATTCAGGCTCAAGGTGTGGAACCCTCAGCTCACTGTGGGGAGTTTTAGGACACAAAGACATGCTTCAACAAATATCAAAGGTTTTGCTTTGCAGTCAAATGCACTGGCTGGGTCTTCCGAGCATTACACTTTCCCTTTTGACAGTTAAAGCTTATTAATTATTGCCAATAGTTTTAATAACTTATGCTCAGACTGGACTGGGAAGGTGATAAAAATACAGTAGCTGGATTCTAGGTTGCTGCAACCTATGAGCTGTGATGGCTTTATGACCATAAGAAAGCTAAAATTTGGGTTAGTTTATGTCAGCGTTTTTCTAAGGTTGGCAATAATATGGTCCCGGTAAATACATGAATATTAAGAAAGAAGCCAATTTTTTACACCAGTATTCAATTCTAATTCACACACCTTTTCCCTAAGAAGGATTTAAAAAAATACTCCAGCATTTTACTACTGCAAAATCTAGTGCTTTTAACCCCAAGAGCCAGATATACCCACTTACAATACAACACATTTAATCACGTGTTTGTTTGTAGCAAGGATCCCTACTTGACTTTCAGAAAACTTCAATTAAAAATTTCCTAATGTTTGCTTATCTGCATATCTAAATTTGTTTCATTTTATTACTTTTAAGAAGAGGTTGCATAGCCATGAGGCCTCCCTGCATGACACTTGCCACACCAGAGTGCTCTTGGGGCAAGGAGATGGTAGAGCTACACAGCTCCATCAGTTCCCATGCTGAGCATGTGAATAAACTAGGATAATCTCCCTAATTTCTGGGCCTATATTATCAAAAGTAACTAACGATGTGGGGACCTTGGTTGGCGTGCTCATGAGGACCTGCCTGTCTGACAGCAAGCACTCACCCTCTGAAAATCAGACTCCCGTAATGAGTCTCCCATGGAGCAACCCCAAATTGAAGCACTCGTTTTTTTGTTTTTGCTGTTGGTTTCTAAATACCAGCTAGAGGTTTAAACTCAGCCTTGGTGTGAATAAGTGCAACTCCACAGAAATCTACAGTGCCCCCCCAAAATGCTAGAGTCACTTCATATAATTTCAAGTTCCTTGGATTCATGGGTATTGTTGTTGAATAATAGTGATATACTGTACTTTCACTTCATTCTTGACAGGAAGCAAATAAAGCTCCCAAGCACAGTAATGCACAGTCTTATGGTACTAGATACTGTAAATATATTAGAATAGTATTTGTTAAGTACAATTGAGGAATCCAATTAAGTTATATTATTGTATATCGTTTAAATGTCTATAGAATATTTTAAATTATTGTGAACTACGCTGCATTAAAAAAAGAAAAAAAAGTTATATATTATAACACCAACCACTCTGAAAAGTGGACCAAAGTGACACTTAAAAAAGCAAACAAACAAACAAACAAACCACACATCCCTATTTCAAATAGCTGTTTCAGCTGTTCTTCCTTGTAACGGTCCTACTATTGGACTAATTCTCTAGAATATAATGTTTCAGAGCATCATATAAAAATTTTGCCCATGTGGGGGTGTGGCATTCAGAGAGGTACTATATGGCACAAAGCAGGGGCTGACCACAGAAATGCATGGACTTTGAACTACGTCCCAAGAAAAAGTGGTTTGGGTCAGAAAACTCCACTACCACTATTGTACGGAAACATAAAAAACAAAAAACAAGATATACTTTTAACAAAGGTGTTTATGAATAGAAATTGCTTACAAACAACCTTATTAAAAAAAAAAAAGTAGTTTGGTGTCAAAGAACTGTGACAATAGAGGTTTGAATGCTACCAGCAACACAGCACGGTTTAACCATACTTAGCCATGACAAAGCTCAAAATACTGTATGTTATTAAAGAATATAAGAGCAAAGATCAATTTGTTTACTACGTTTATGTTTTATGGCAAGTGGAAAACAAACGATGAAATGTGTTTCTATTAAAACTTAATTTTTTCCCCTTACAGCCCCCTTTCTTTTTGTTTGTTATTTATCTAGAAAAAAGAAAAAAGGCAACAATGCCTTATGCAAAGGCCATTCGTGTACAGGCTTCTTTGGATGAGAAATGATACACAGTCTCCACGTCTACAACAGCAATTTTGCTTGTGAGAAACAGTAATGGAAGCTCCTGTATTAGATATCAAAGTCCAAAGTCATCTATTTACACCAGTGGCACAGTGAAACTTGTACTAGCAACAAGCTTGATACTACCAGAGACTTCTGTTGGCTCAAATGAGAACAGAAATAAGAAATTTCTATCCTTTTTGATAGAAATTTGGCATCAGGCTCCAAATGGTTTTCTATCATGCACCTCACACGGTAGACTGGTGAACAGAAGAGAAAGACGCATACAGGAGAGGCCTGAAGGCCCTGACTGAGCAGGGTATTTCAGCACTTACATGTGCTTCAGTTTATTCAAGCAAGTTACAGACACATCTAAAAACCTAGCTGATTCAGGACCTAAAAGATCTTACACCATTTATTTTGGTCAGAATAGTAGCCATCTCCTTGATACTGAGAACAGTATCTTCCCATATGAAATCTAAAGAAAATGCACAGCCTTTGTTATATTTGCTCCTCAGGGCAGATATCCAGCTATAGATAAAGGTATAGCCAAATTCCACATGAACTAAATCCAGAATAACTTCATTAAAATGAACTGAGTTGCCCAGGGTTTATACCAGTATAAGTATGCACAGAATTTTACCCACAGATGCCAAAGAAAACACTGCACCTTCTTTCTAATTACATCATGGGAAACTTGTTAATAGAGCTGGAGGAAGTTTTTATAGCAAATGGTAATATTACAGTCATTTCTATGATGACATCTGGAAAGCCGATGAAACTCATCAAAAGGTTTGCAAATCTTTTAACAAATCTAAAGCATGCTGTGAGCAGGTCGCTAACGTTTCAAACACATATTTCCACGGATTTCTTTCTTCGTTTATTTAAGCTTAAAAACCAAAAACAATATTAAACGTAACAAATCAAGACCTTTCCTTGTACCAGCTTTCCCACATGAATAACTTGATATGCCTTTCACTATTGAAGGAAAGGGTATCTCACTCTCAATTCTTGCGTACAAAACCTTGGGGTTCACCAGACAACACTTTCTGTAAAGCTAGGGATAATTTGCATTTGTGGCAGTTGTCATAACTGGATGGAATGATTGCTCATTTCCTTCCCGAGGTACAAGAGGTATTGTTGCAGTGACAGTTCCCACAGCGAAGGCAGTACAGTAGAGAGTGCAGTAAAGACACAACAGTTTTTTCTCAGAGTGACAGCACCGACGAGAAGCAGGCTATATACAAATAAATATCTAAGGGAAAACATCAAAGGGGAAAAGCAGAGAAAGTTGTAAGCAATTTCATTTTGAGATACTGATTTTGTAAGAAACCTCCTGCAGCTAGAACAGACCACACTGTATGCTGAACTTCACAAACTTCCTTTCCTTTAAATTTGAAGTCTCCATCTGCATCTCTGCAAATTCAAAATGATTTGTGGGAAATCAAGTACACACAAAAGTTGGCAAGTATTTTCCTTTCAATGTTTTAACTGCTGTCAGGAAATTGTAGGGGTCACTTTCTGACAAATAAGATATAGTTGCAAATTTAAAATTTGCATTTCACTTTTTAAATGAGGATTTAGTTTTCCCTGCAAATTCCTCCAGTACAGAGATATATGCTGTAAAAAAATTGTTTGATGGAGAGTAAAGCTAATATATGGCTGTTGGTTGTAATGTGTTCCAAAGAACACTGAGGCAGAAGAAATAATACTGCTGTAAATTTAAGAGCTTTAGTTGTGTTTTTTTTAGTAATGGCAATACACCAAATATTCATTGTTTGGAGACCCTAGTGTGATTCTATTTTATAGAATGGTCCATTTCATAACTTGGTACTACAAAAGGTCCTAAAAATAGGAATAGTAAAATTTGCTTTTGGTTCTTATTCTCACTGTAAATGGACCATCAGATAAAGAAGAAATCCAGCTTTATAGCATTTAAACTTGTGCATAGGTATTAAAGCCAATTAATGTATTTGTTTTATAGGTCATCCCAACCAAACGCCACCACACCAGATACTGCAAATGTTCGCATCTAAAGCCAGCTATGTGATTAGCCTCTGCCTTCATTTGCCCAGCAATTTAGGGAAAACCAGAATTTTAGATCCACATTCTATAATTGCATCCACACAGCTAAAAGGAATTCCCAAGGAGATTACAAGATTTTGACCTTATTGTTTAATTCCAGTGGCTGAGAATGAAAAGAAGCATTCCCTAAATCTTTGGGTAAGAGGAAACCCAAAGGCATTTTGAAGACTATTCACATCACTCAACTTAAAAGGCTGGCTAAGTGAGCTGACAGTCTCCCTGGACTCCCTCCATAATAGCGAGAGCAAAGTTGCTCCAGGGGAGGAGTTAGTTCAGCCTTCTGTTCTGATGGACCCTATCCTTCACCTTCTTAACCCGAGAAAAACCCTAGGGAGACAAGCCAGCTAATTTATCGCTTTAAATTAAGCACCAAAAATTGTGTTGTGTGAATGAACTCCCATTTCCCCTCTATTGTTTGCCTCAACTGCTCTTGGGCACTAATTATATTCTCCTTACTTTTTTTGTGCGAGCTTTATTGTCGTACAAGTTATGGAACAGATATTGTGTTATGTCAGTAATATTGGCTTTGCCTTCCTTTTTTACTATTATACTGTTCTTGTATCTTCTACCTAATCTCTCACTTCAGATATGCATGAACTATTGCCCCGCAGAAACAATTTCAAAGATTGTAAAAGCCAGACCAATGTCCAATGATTTGATGAGGCCAATTCTTATAATGCAGTTTGCTTAATATTTTGACTTCCTGTTAAGAATTGTGCTGTGTGGATAACTTTAATCCAAGGGGTGAACATTTATTGGTATTATGGTACTTGTTCTGAAGGATCCTAACAGGTATGCATTGTAATGCCTTCCTGCTTATTTTATCAAAGCGTATCTATGCTGCTTTCTCTATTCTTAAGCACATCAGGCTATGCTGAAAGGCTCCCGCAGCAGCTACATCCCAATTACCTGCATTGATTGCAGCCTGCCATTAGAGCCAAGCTCAGCCTACAGCTTAGACCTGTTAAAATGACAGTGGAACTTCATAGTCACATATTGTTAGCAGTGCTAGCCACCATGCAGAATACAGTCACGTGTCTCAATGCCTTTTTGAGTATATTATAAGTGTTTAGTATTATACCTTTTAAAGACAAAGAAATATATACATACCAGTACTTACAAAGGATTAGCCTACCCAGGGATAAGAAAAAAGGCACTTCTCAAATTGCAGTGTATATCCCAAATAAGAAATCTAACATACACACATACATAAATATACATATATGTTTGTGTGTCTGTGTGCATGCATGTGTGCATGTGCGTATTTGGAAAATATACATGGGAGATATTCAGAGCAGTTTCTGTAAGATCCTTCTTCAGTTTTTCACTTTTTAAAGGGACTGCACTTTGTGGTCTCCGATTCAATTACAAGGATACAAATTGCAGACAATCCCTTGTAGATACGTCATCAGCACCGTTATAACACCTGATAACACTACTTTTTTTTGTTTGTAGGTGTCAAAAAAAAGCAAATAACACTCATTTTGCAGTTGGAGAAAATGAAGACGAGAGAAGTTTGTGTGAAACTTCTCCCCTGCTCAGCTACTCAGGAAGAGGAGAAAGTGTGATTTAGTTCCAAATCACTTGTCTAAGGCCCCAGCAAAAATCAACAGTTAGGGCTGCAACTCAGAGGTCCTGGTTTTCAGTCCTGGGCTCTGATTACCAGCCCTACCTGCTGTGGTTACTGGAATGCAGGAGAGCATCAGTCGTGAGGTATAGATATTGGCAAGCACATCACAACCTGTCTCCGTTATCTTTCTCTTTAAAAGATAAGCTACTTAATATTTCCCTTGGCTGGTATCAACAAATGTTGTGTCATGATAAACACTTACTTTGCACCCATGTTAACCTTTTGAGCAGATGCAGGTGCTTCCAGTCAGAAAATCATCACCACTATGTACATTCACAGTAATGAGTCAGATAAATGCTTTCTCTTTTTGAAAGACTAGAAGCAATGCAGCAGGACAGGTTTGTCCACCCACTGCATTTTGTTCCAGCAATCCCAGTACAAAGCTGCATCTGGTATCAAATAGTCTTAGGAAGCCAAGATGCAAAGCTCAAACAGTAGGTTAATGTAAATATATAATGGCGTGGGAAGAAGTTTCTTGTTTGTTAACATTAGGTGATACAGAGTATCTTTTGTTCAGGACAAGGAACCAGGGAGTTGTTGGATTTTGCTCAGCAATGCTCAATTGCCTTTTTTCATTGAACAGGTTGTTTTCTTTTCCGTGTGTTTGCATGTGTGTGTGCAAATGAATTTGGGAAACATTTCAGTAAGTCAATGTGTGAATAAACTTTTCATTTCATGAAAGAAAAAAAATTAAGAACCTCCTTAATGGGAACCTAAGCAAGAAATACCTGGGGATGGCTCCCAGCAGCACAGTAAGAAAATATGCTTTGGAAGTTTCAGCTGACTACCTAATCCAAACCACTCCTGAAGGAAGGAGCAAGAATGAGGAAGTAAGTTTGCGGTCACCAGCTTCTCTGCCTGTGATATCCAGTACATAATTATTACAAGGCTACAGTCCAGCCAACTTTTGACAAATGAACTACCAAGAGTTCTCTCCGCATGTTTTCTATTCAAGTGTGTTTAGTCATAAATACTTGGTTCTAATGGCCTTTTCTTAGTCAAACAGAGCCACTCCTAAGCATTAATAATACATTTTATTCTTACTATAAGCCTCTGAACAAGATTCTTTTATTCTGGCTGAAGATCTCTTTACAGAAGTCAAGTATTCTAGATTTTATCCATCCACAATAATTTTGACTAATTATACCCCTAGCACTCTTCACCTCCAAACCCTTTGCAACATTGCATATATTCTGTGCTGAAACATTTCCATAAATAGAAATGATCCCTCTGATATCCAGTAAAATTATCACCTCCATTTTATAGCTGGAAAAAAAAAGCAAAAGGACACAGGCAGCAGTTAGAACACGGAAGTTCCTCGTTCGCAATGCCTTTGCTCATACTCAACTTCCCTTTTCTTAAGGTTCATAATGAAGCAAATTCTGACTTCATGTAATGATCCCTCATGAATTTATATCTAGAGTTATCACCATTTTAGAGGTATCTCTAAATACCAACTTTTTAAAATGAAGGACAGTATTCATTCAAAATATTTTTGCAAGCAGAGAATAGGAGGTCATATGCCTCTTTGGGGAAGGTCACCTGAACCATAAATGAAGATTTGGCAAGTCAGATGCCCTCTGTCAGTGTTTGGACACCTTTTATAGTCTTTGCCTTTGTAGGGGCATCTCAATATGTGCATGTAAAAAGAATTTAGCAAAAGTATCAGCACTAATGATTTTTGTCCTCAGGTATTCCTCTTTTCTTTTTCTCCCCACCCCTAATTCTTCCCTCCCGCCGTAATGAGAACAAAGAAAAATCAAATTTTTGAAAAACCAGCCAAATGGGTGCTTTTCCAAGGACCTCCATTTGTTTTGCTTTAATAATAGCACCCTCAGCTTTCTGTCTGAAACCTTTTGCATTCAAGAGATGCCTCTTTTCCCTAGATGGGTACACTTGAGCTTCTTTCTCCTCTTCAGCTTTTTAGTTCCACTCCCTCACAATCTGATGCCTGTTGAAATGTCTCTGCTCAAGCTGAGACAGATCCCCAAAGTACTTGTAATGGGTGTTGGCCACAGTCCTGAAAGCCTTTTTGCTGGCACTTCAGAGCAGTGAAGTGTTTGCCTGCCTCCCATCATCTCCAATTGAGAGAGGAGGGAACTGAACTTACCTTTCAACCATGGGTACCTGCAAGGTAAGCCCAACCAATTTAATGATTAATAAATCAAATCAGGCCCTGCTCAAATTCTTGATCGGAAACTTGCCAAAGGTGGTGACAGTTATCACCAAACTCTGCTCAAATTCTACATCCAGGAGGGATGGAGTAGAGGGTGCAATGATTGAAATGAGAAGTTTCTAAGTCCTACTTCAAAATTGCTTAGATTTCTCTGACATTCACTTTTGAAAACCTTATATCCTAAATAACCTAAGTATCGCCTTTCAATTCTTAACATTTCAAAACAGTTTTTTTAAAAACATTTTATGTTTAGCATAATTCCCACATTCTCTTTTCTAACTCAGCTATAGAAAATGACCTCTAACCATGAGATTTTCAGGATTAGCCTCAAAAGAAAATGAACCATAGCCCACACACCTGACAGAAGCACCAGAAAGGGGGAATTCCCCCCCCCCATCCTATTTATAAAAGTAGTCACACGAAGCTTAAAAAATTAAAACAATTGAAAAGATGAAATCTGTGCAGAACAGTAATGCTGACACTGAAGCTGCTCAGAATATAGTCATGACAGTTATGGGGCCAACAGGATTGCACAAACTGGAAGAAAAGGCTGTTCAGGTGAATGCATAAGAGGAGAGACCCAGCATTAAAAAGACAATTCCTTCTTGAAATGTCCTTTCCATACAATGTAGTTCTTCAATTCCAGAACATGACAGTCAGTTTCATAGCTCCTCTCCGGTACCTGTGTCTAGCAGTCAAACCTATTGACTGGGATGAGCAGAGGCAGATGTCAAAGAAAACTGGGGGGTGGGGATGGGGGGAACAACCCTGTAAAAGAGTTTCACAAAAAAAAATATTTTTTTTTGATAAAAAAGATTAATCAAGACCAAAATAAGTTTGAGCTGGGATAAATCTTGCAAATCAAAAAATCTAGCAATTTCTGAAATCATAAAAATGGAAGACTTGTAAGTAACAAAATATTTTAGGTTAGGCTTCCTCTTTATTTTTCTTTTCTGTTTAATTTTTATTTTATTTATTTTAAAAGATTTAAGCTAAAAAATCAAAAAAGGAAGAGAAACAAGATACAAAAATATTCCACAATTACCACAATGAAATGCGTTGACTGGTCCAAAACAGACCCTATCCTAGATTCAGAAATCCCAGAATTGTGAATTTTCATGCCCACTTGGAAAGAATATGGTTTTCAGGATTGTTTCTTTAAGGGGTGTGTGTGTATGTGTGCATGTGAGAGAGAGAGAGATGAGAAAATCATTTTACTCACAGTTTAAGAAATACTCCATCTTCCTGAACATCAAATAGATTCCTTATTCATTCTTCCTCACTTACTTTGGTACAAATCTGGTTACATGATAGTTGTATAGTTTCATATTTCAGATCCTAAAGACAACTCCTCTCAGATATATAAACATATATTATAAAATATCATTCTTCCAATTTCAAGTACCCCAAACAAATAAATCTGGAACGTATAGTCACCTTCATCTTGGAGATACATATATATATATGTGTGTGTGTATAAAGACAAAATGCATCAAAAACATTTTCTTTAAAGGTAGCAGGAATTTAAAGCAAAACAAGAAAAGATAGAAGCCTAATATTAAAACAAATCCAGGCTGTCATATTCTCTCACACTTTTGAAATAAACACAAGTGATTAAGTATTAGCTTATGGGCCAAACCTGAGATTTCATTTTGAAATATTGTCCAATAACCATATAGCTTCCCCTTTTCCTGCCTTTGGAAAATCCTGGTAAAGCTCTATCCTGAGGTCAGATGCAACAGATGACAGTTCAGGGAGACTAATTTAATCCTGGGAAGCCGGGGAGCATGGCACATGTAACAATCTATAGACTGTCGTGGCTTTTCAGCATCTTCCAGCTGTCTGTGAGGTACAAAAATAGCTATATCAATCGAAATTCACTGCTATAGTTATTTTCAGCCACGACTAGGGACTAACTAAAAATGCTTTTCTTCTCCACACCTTCAGGTGTTGATTATTTCTACATCCTCTGTGAGAAAAGAGGGCAGAACACAAGTCTTCTATTCTTATTTGGGGAGCTACAGGCAAACTTCTGAAAAAATACAGCTCCAGTAGCAATGTGGTCGTTTTTGCTTGTTGCGGAACTGGTTCACTAGGACACTTGGTAGCCTGTAATGGCACGATTGTATAACAGCGCAAAATGAAATGCAGTAGGTGCCCCACCAGCACAGAGCCCTTCTCAAGTGACATTGCACTCATGCCACTATGTTAACAGCTGCCCTACTAAATCCCATAGTATTAGCTTCTATTAATTTGGAAAGTGTTGCTTCCTATTTGTTTTCTTTGTGTGCACCCAACAGTTGGCAAAAAGTTTATTTCTTTTCAAGACCAGGGACAAATCAATGCCAAATAAGCAGGCTGTGAAGAGAGCACATTGCTGCACATCTTCCACATAGACTGCAGAATTACTCCAAGTGTGGATAAGATAAACAAACAAACAAAAGCCCATAGCTAATAAAGTAAATATTTTATTCGTGTCCTTTTGGCAATGGCATGTGTCAGGAAATCAAAGGCACAAGGGGAATCCATCCACTCATGTAAACTGAAAGGGATTTCGCCTCTTGGAAGGCTGCCTCGACGGAAACAAACAGCCACAGTTCAGACTGAGGCACTGGAGAGGCGTAAGCCCTAACTTTCAGCACATCTCGCTCTGTAGCTTACAGCTCACGCTGAAGAGATCATGTTTGCATACTCAGGGCATGAAGAAAGGAGAATTTTTCCAAACTATTTTAATGTAAATACAGGGGCGTCTATGGCTAACCAGCATGGCAGTTTGACTGGGATGACTGCCAAGGAACAAATTTAATGCAATGTATTTCATTTACTCCTAACAATGGATAAATGGCACTCTCTTTCTGTTTAAATGGCATACCCACTGCTGTCTACGTGTCTGCCCACAGGTGTTATGCAGTATGAACACTTACATTTGTTAACATAAATTTATTCGCTTGTGTTTGCCTCCCTCTTCTAGCGTGGCTGCTAAGCCAATCAAACTTACAAAACTAAACGAGTACAAACACTTCTTGCAAAGTGTGTGTGCAGCAATTAAAGCACACCGGAGTAGGGTGCAGAGCTTTAATCACGCTGGCTGCTGGCCAAGGAGTTGTAGAAGTGAACTGTGCTTCCCTGCATCAGGGGGAGGAAGGAGGAGGAATTGCTTTCGTGCCTCTAGCAGAGAGAGACGTGTTTCTATCTACAGCGCTCCCTCATTTTAGAGCTATACCCTTGTCCACGCATTTCTACTTGCCAGGGGATATTCACAGGAGTATTCTTAGTATTTGCTTTCACCACAAATATTCTTGGAACCATATTAAATAGTAGTAATAGCCCCATTTTTTCAAACAATTATTTTTGTCTAGCAATTGAGTTCTATTGAGGTGAATTTATTACCTTATTTGAGCAAATGCTGACAGCTCTCTGTTGTTTTTGCTGTATTCAAGAAACTTCAGGGCCAAAAACAAACAGAAAATATCTTGCTATTATAAGACAACAGGGAAAAAAAGTAATTTTAAAACACTGAACGAAGCTATTTTATCAGACTACAGGCTTAAAACTAAGCATGTACAGAGACTGTTTGCTGAATTGCAATGGTAATGTTCTGTACCTTCTGTGACCAAACCCCAGCATAGTAATGATGATGGGTAGCAAAAAACCAACCAAACAAACGAACATCTCCCCCCCCCACCAACCCTATGCATTCTGTGAACTTTTCTTTCAAGAATCTTTTCAGTTGTTTAGCCTATATCATATGGTAAGGAAGTAAACTCAGCTCATGCAGTTTTTCCTTTGGCTGCAATGTGAAAAAAACCCAAACTGTCACATAGCTCGCTGCAGTGCTCCCAAAACTTGCAGTTTTCCACTTGCTTTCCTATTGCTATGAAATAACTAGAAATGCACCCCAGACATTTGCATACAAATAACCACACTGAATTGCTTATAAACATCAAACATTATTTATATCTCACACACACATCACCATGGAAACAAAGTAATCCTCATACTATTAGGACGAAATCTCTTTGCACAGTAAGGGTGAATGGCAATTTATCTTCATCTGGGTGGTTTCACATTACTGTTTGTTGTCATAGATCTCCCCTCCCAAGCACCTTTTGGATCTGAAATTACTTTTGATTGCTGAAGAAAATTGACTGAGTCTTACATTGATCTAATCTTCTGGAACAGAAAACCACACCTGACGATACTGTTTTACTGCGCAGAAGTGCTGTGAACAACGATGGTGATTCAAGGCACAGAAAACCAGGAATTACTAACCCAAAAGAAGGCCACATATAGGCCACTGTTTCCAACCTTGCCATTGCCTGTAGTCAGTGGTTGTTAACCATCTGCTTGGTGGTTTGTAGCATAAATGAAGTAGTATTGATTGCAGATTCTAAACGCAAAAAATTAGCATGAAGAGACACCTTGCTTTATCCTTCTAGTAAGGCCAAGGATTGAATGGCTCAGAGAAATATTTCCCTCTTAAGAGAAGATGAGTATATGCAGTACAAATATTTAAGGGTAAAGAGAGCTTAATCAAATGAATATAGGGGTAGAGTTTCTAAAGGATATATATGCCCATAGTTATAGATAGGCATCTCCTGGGATTTTGTTTTTAATGTAACTAAGAATGTAAGGCATTAAGACCATTACTTTCCACCTGACACTTGGAAAGGAGGCTATGATCCAAATAACACATTCCTAACCACAACAGTGTTAATGAGAAGATTATCACACCTTGGCAATAATAGCTTCCTACTCGGTTATCCCTGCCTAATAGGAGCTCCCTAAAAAAGTTAACAGAAAATGGATGATAATTGATCGCAGCATCACACCAGACTGTAATAACCATGGCTGGAATTAATCATATATGTTTTATTACAAGAAAATATAACAAAATTCTCAACCAAAACTAACAGTCTTCTCAGTCAAGATGTGTAAGAATGGGCTGATAGTATTTTTGAAATTTTAATAAAAAGTTCACACTGAGGCTAATTTAGCAATGCTACTGCAGCCAAAACTCCCAAAGATGTTTTGCCTGCATCAGAATTGCAAGCTTACTCCAAAAAGATTATATGTACAAACAATCATTATTACATGAATTTAGTTTATCTCCCAGCTAGATTTCATATGAGTTGACCTGCATTCTGTCTCATTAAAAAGTGCTCCTGAATTCAGAACGGTGGATTCCTTTGTGCAATCAGTGCTAATAACACTGAAAGCAGAATGGCTTCTATATTTCTGACAGAGGCTCTTTTTCAGAAGGGGAAAAAAGAGTCTTCTCTCTCCTTGCAGATGTAAATGCTGCAAAGTACTTTGGGAGCCTTTAGGATAAAAACTGCTTGAGTAAACACAGGGTATAATTATCATCATCTGTCATCTCCACGAATCCATACATTTTATATTCCACTTAAAACAGAAAAAAAAACCTCAATGGGATGTCTTCCAGTGAATCAATTTAGCTAATGAGAGTGAATATCAATGACTGCTGGCTAATCAGAATGGTATTAGCATAAATTTTACTTAATGAGGACATATTTGGCTGGTGCCAGGAGCAAAATGGTATTGAGTTAGAGTGTAAAATGCAAAGGATGGGTAAATTTCAACTGAAAAAAAACCCAGCAGAGCAAATACACAGAAATGTATTTGAGGTCACTGTTATACTAGTAATTTTTAAGCAACCCGGTATTTTAACGTCACTTGAGGCTTTTCAAACTTTATTATTATTATGGAATCTTATCAACCCTTTAACTGTGATGAATAAAACACCCTAGGGAACAGCTTGACAAGAGATTCAGTTGAACTCTCTTAACCTCATGTTGATAGGTAGATCACTAAGGGAACTTGTTTTCTTTTTAATTTAAGGCATGCAATACATGCGCTCTGCTGCACAACAAGAGCATATTTTTCCTTTGTGCATTGTGTAAGATTCTTTTCTGAAAAATGCCCAAATATTACTCTCAGCTTCAAAACGAACAATGTTACATTGCCCTCTGTCTGCCTGTTAGCAATCTGGGGTGGAAAATTCCCTTCTGCTGCTATTGTCTTGAAGGAGTTAACTTCTAACAGCATCCAACTGCTGTTATGCATAGTGCATTTCTTCTTCTTTATATATGATCCATATTAGACAGTCTGAGAAGTCTGTATGAACATTATGAAAGATTTTTGTCTACAGTAACATAAAGGGGTTAGAGTTCAATGCTCTCACAAAATATTTAATCTTGTGAAATGTTATTTGTAGTGTCATTCTTGTATATACCTGCTTTGAAATTCCTAACCTTAGATTCTTCTATGTAAAGGAATATAGGGCACAAGTGTTCTTACCTTTGATATACTATAGGATCTAGCAATATTTAACTGGTGAAGTCATTTTTGTTTCCAAACCTGTGTCTCAAATATGCTTGGGAACGTGGAAACTCACAATGCCCTTATTCATGACATCAAAATCAGTTCCATGGTAACACATTGTGATGACAAAATACACAGATTGCAAGGTCACAAGTCACACTTAAGAACAGGCAGGGGAGAAATTGTTAGTTTAATGAATAACATTAGCCAATTCCAATAGGAATAAAAATAAAGGAAAAATAAAGTGCCTAAAGTAAACGCCCTTAAATGCACTTCAGAACCATTTCACCTTAAGTAGTTCTTCAAAGTCAGAAGGTTTCCACAGGTTCACCTCTGCAGCAAACAGAAATACACGTTAAAAATAAAAGGAACTGGCTCTACAGTAATAATTGCACTAGTAATGCTTTGCCTGTATATGCACAGAGAGAAATGACAACTGCAGGGAAGAAGTTTCAGCAGAAATGAAGCAATCATCCTTAAAAATTTTCACATTAATTCCAAGATAAACTCTGCAAAGCAACAAATGATTCTTCCACTTTACAAGGAGTTGGTTTTCACACACAGACTAGCCACTTTCAAACATAATTCTCGTATTTCCTTGGTTTATAGTCAGGTATTTGAAATATTTGTATTAATGAAGTCAGCAACAGCAACATTATTATAGCTTCTTCAAATGTATTTGAAGTGATTTCTCCATTGCTTATTTACTAAGCACTGTAAAAACAATCCAAATATACAAATACACAAAAGTTTAGCATACAGAGGCTTACTTGCAGAAAAAACTGCAAGCTCAATATCCTAACAACTGACAAACAACTTAAAAAAAATGTGATATTGCCATCAGATTTGCTTGCAACTTCTCAGAACAATTACAGGAAAAGTTTGGAACACTTAAAAACAAAACAAGCTAAAAAACAACCCGTGTTCATAATTAAGGGAATGTTCTTGTATGTAGAATATATCTTAAATGTTAGATGATCCTTCCATGAAGAAGTTATGTTACTGTACAAAAGTTAGTGTACAAAAAGTGACAAGAATACACTTGAATTGATATTTCCTTCTAACTCTCGTGGACGAAAGCTTCTTTGAAATCTCAACTAGAAGATAGCATAAACAACCTATTTGATGTGACTGTGTCATATAATTGGCACTATACATTCTATGCTTACTGCACTCTGAAAGGTCAAAGGAGAGGATGGATTTCCTTTAACCTCTTCTTTAAATAGCATCTTATTTTTTTAGAGGAGAGGTTATTTTTTTACATTGTCATGGCAGACAGCCCTATCCCAATACATCTTTACATAAACAGTGACTGAACAGCCAAAAAACAAATTGCAACTTAAATTCTACACGGAGAACCTCAGATTAGTTTTCTTTCCATATATCAGAACAAAACACTTGAAAGCCTGGTACATTTCAAAATAGATTGGGAGCAATATCTTTGATTTTATTTAAATGGCATAAAATCAGTGGATTATTCAAAAATAATGAAGCATGGTTTGGTAAGACATTAACACTTTCAACATATTATTGCACTCTGGCAGTGAAGGAGATAGTAAAATTCCCTTTATGTTACATAAAACGGCTTGACAGTGGCATACATACTTACCACAGGTGGGGGGGTTCTTCTTAAATTGGTGTCTATCATGTGATGCTTCATAAGCAAAGAATAGCAGGCCATGCTGCTTCATTCAGTTGGGTTATGCTTTTACTCTTTCTTCCTGCATGTGAAAAGCATAACAGAGAACTAGCAGAGCAGAAGTAAGATGTGTTTTGTTAGTTGTCTGAAGCCCTGGGGCCCGGAACTGGATAAGTCCTGATATTATACCCTGGATTGAGCAGAATAAATCCATTTTGTTTCCTACAAACATTTAGCCATTAAAAAAATATGAGATAGAAAAACAGACTTTGCTGTCTGCATGCCTTCTTGTAAAGCTTGTATTGTGGAAATGTCAGAATCATTAGCTCATTGGCATATATTTTGCAAGCTAATGCTTCTGCTTTAATTCTCACTGGGGACTGCATGTCTGCTTTTCAAATAAAACCCAGACTGAAGAAGGTGAAGAGAGTTTAAAATGATGCTGTTAACACTCTATGATGGCTGATAACACTTCCAGATATGATTAATTATGAACTATCAGCCAAGGTTGATAAAACCATAGTTTTTAAAGTACCTACTCTAATACTAAGCCCCACAAAAGTAATTGGAAAGTGTTAAAATTGCCCCAGAAATATTTGTGGTTCCTTTTAAATTCACACAGAGAGTGTGACTGAATAAAGTTTTAAAATAAATGCAGCACAAGAAACAAATTTAAAATGTAAAATTTTGCACACAGTAAAAGAAGCGTGGCCGATTATATTTCCAAGATGACAAGTGGATGAATTTACACCTGAAAGAGAGACAGAAGAAGCAGTCACAGAAACATAAGCCCCATACCAAAACACTTACTCCTCTCTTAAATATATATTGCTGATAAATTTGGCATGTGATGAAGTAAGAGGTTAACAGTAACGGCCATCATAAGTAGAAACATTCTCAACTCACAACTCTATAAATTAAAATCGCGAACTTGCAGCAATAACTCCTCTGCTTGAACACCTGTTCCTCAAATCAGCTTTTGAGATCTCTCTCTTACAGTGACACACACGTCCTTCCTTCTGTGCTGAAGAATAGAAGTTCTTCACTTCTATACTTCTAAAAGAAAGATGGATTTCTTCACTTGTAATCAGGCCTTTGCAGAAGCTGACTTGTCACACCTATGTGGTTCTGGTAGCACTGCCATAGGCTCCTCTTTAGGAAGAGGAATGGGGCAGGCTTGGCCCCTTTCCTCAACTTCAATTTTTAGTTTGGGGCTCTAATAAACTCAAACTATCCAATCAAAACTCAGCCAAAACCACTGAGTGCTACCTGGTGTAGTAGCATAGCCAGTTTAAACTCTATGAAACCACAAGTTTAGCGTGCTTTTGATATTGCTTTATAGATCAACCTAGGTTTATTTGAAAATGAATTTAGAGGCAGTAGACAAGTTAGTGAACTTGAGCAAACCTTAGGGCAAATGCAGTTTTTATTCTGAATTTCTAAACAAATCCTCAAACTAAACAAATCTTGTGCCGTTTCTGTTTTCATTGTCATAGCTCTAACTATTTGCAGATTTCTGGGTCTGTTTTTACATTTCTGATCTATATTTCGCAGTTGCACGCTCCATAAGAATCCTACCGGATATATCCTGACTGACTTTCACAGGAACTTCATGTACTGTGACACACTGGCTTAAAGTTAAATAGCTCCAAAACATAGGGAAATCAGCTGTGAACACTGAAAGGTGCCATTTCACCTGGCATTCTTCAAGTTAATCCATTTATTTTCTGAGTACTTCCAAATTTTCTGTAGGATTGGTAGTATTGGTAGCATGCTCACTAATCTTTTAATAAATCAAAACTTTTCTGTAAATTTCTTTAAAGACAAGATGGGAGACCCAAACAGACCACTAACAATGCATAAGAATAGTTCTGTAGCACCAGAGCTCAGATATATTCTAAAACCCGAACCATGTTCCCATCCAGAAAACTTGTTAAGGTTTTGCTGATCTCTTTTCCTCAACCCTGTTCTCATTTCTATTTATTTTACTTAAAATCAGTCTGGTTCTACAATCTATGCTGTGTATTACAGACAAGTATATGAAAATTGTTCTATGTCATTCTTCTGGAACTAGAGGAATGACAGTTGCATTTCCCCTCTGCCCTTTCTGCTCTGCAAGTAGTAGGTGAGATTATCAGTACATAACTCATTAGAAATGGAAAATTTAGTTTTATTTAATTCCATTTGTGATTCATCCTTATTCTTGGTCAGCTAAAACGTGAGCAGTTCAAGGCTTACTAGGAAAATGTGATTTCCCCAAAGCTTGAATACTAAAATAAAGTAATTGTCAAAATGTATGCCTAAGGAATATTCAAAATATATGTTGTGCCATGTAAAAGATCCTGTCAAAATAGCAGCTTATGACTAACAACAAAACATCAATCTTAAGTATCAGTACCTCCAGTGAAATATCTGTGGACTATTCAGAGAGGAATATGGTTCACCTAGAAAACTGTGAATAATCCGAATTAACTCAGTTTCTTTGAAATCCTGTGGAAGTTTGGAAATAGTTTCAAAAAACCAAATACATATCTCATAATTAGCTTTGCAAATTATTTTTGATTATTGGCTTAGTGGTATATCTATTTTTTTAACTGTTATACAAAAAAAGTCTGCCACATATTAGCCTTCTGTATTTCCTTTCTAGCTCAAGCACAAGAGTAACTGGAACACGATTAAAAAGAAGAGCATATTATTGCTCCCAAGAGAAAGATGGTTTTTGTGGACTAGCGCAAAAGATGACACATGCTGGAAGAGAACTAGCCCTTTGAAAGGAAGGAAACATTTTGATTTTATCCTGTTCTTAGAGTTGGTTGACTTAGGGCAGAGTCCCCTCTGCCTCTGTTTCTCATAAATTCTTTCTTCTAATAGGTTATTAGTTTGCTTATTCTATGAAACATGTGCTATAGTTTATAAGTTCCAGTGCAAACTTCTCACCAGTGATGCTCACTCATGAGCTTTACCTGTGCCATAAATTTGGAGAGTCAGAAGGCTGCGTGTAGAACTAGAGGAAAAGGAAAAAGTGGTAAGTGCAGAATATGCAAAAGCTAATATCAGTCACACAGCTGCTCCAAGAAATATGGCAGACAATCAGATGAGGTTCAAGCATTATTTACCACCCCATGAAGACAATGAGTGGTGAGAAGACGAAAGTAGCTATTATTTTGAACAGTACTAGGTCAGAAGGACTAGATTTACGTAATGGAGAAAAGCAAACCAGTTACCATCCAAAATTACAGATACTACAGTGATACAGTTTTAGGAAAAATGAAGCTACTGGGATAGAAGTTGCCTGTGAGAGCTAAAAAGCTGGACAGACTTTTGAGGCATCTATAACAAGTTTTTGTACACTGAGTCAAACATGCTAATTTGAGGACTGTGAATCCTTAAATTTATAATCAGATTTTAATGTGGATCACAGACCCAAAACTGAAAAGAGGAAGACTGATTTGATTTTGACGTAAAAAGGAGGCCCACAGAAGGTGGAAGCAGGGTCGGGCTACTCAGGAGGAATACAGAGATGCTGCTTGAGCGTGCAGGGATGGAGTTAGGAAAGCCAAAACTCAGTTGGAGCTGGAACTAGCAAGGGATGCTAAGGACAACAAGAAAGGTTTCTACAAGTACATCGGCAGCAAAAGAAAGGTTAGGGAGAGCGAAGACCCCATTGCTCAATAGCGACCTAGTGGCAACTGATAGGGAAAAGGCTGAGGTACTTGGTGCCTTTCTTGCTAAGGTTTGCTCTCAGGTCTCCCCGGTCCCTGAGCCTCCTAGCAGAGTCTGTGGGCCTGAAGCAGTACCCACAGTAGAGGAGGATGAAGTTAGGGATCACTTAACCCGGCTGGATGTACACAACTCTGTGAACCAGAGTGGATGCATTCAAAGGGATGCTGAGGGAGCTGGCTGATGACATTGTGAGGCCACTCTCTATCATCTTCAAGAGGTCATGGCAGTTGGGGAAAGTTCCTGATGACTGGAAAAAGACAAACCTCACACCCATCTTCAAAAAGGACAACTAGGATGCAGGTCAGTCAGCTTCCTCTTGGTCCCTGGGAAGGTTGTGGAGCAAATCCTTCCGGAAGCCATTTCCAAGCATGTGAAGGAAAAGAAGGTGATGTGGAGCAGCCAGAATGGATCTACTAAGGGCAAAGCATGTCTGACCAACCTCTTCTCTTTCTGTGACAAGGTGACTTCTGTTATGAGCAAGGAGAAGGCAGTGGATGATGTGTACCTTGGAGTTAGTTAGGCCATCAACATGGTCAAACCAGAGAACAAGCTGTAGCTAAAAAGAAACAAAGTAAACATACCCATACTGTGAAGTAAAAGAGAGGAAAACTTTCTGAGGCTCTTAAAAAGACAGCTACAACCAGTAACTGAAATATCATGTTTTTTATAGGTTAGATTTTGGAGCACAAGTTACTCTCATATCCAGACAGTGCATACAGGTTACAAGCTAGCTGAAGTTAAAATAAAGGATTTGAAGAAAAAATCTATTTATGATGAAAACAAGTTAATAAAAAGCTTTCTTTGATCACACTACAGTGAAATCAAACCATGATGTGTGGATATGAACTCCACGTGAAAATATAACAAAATCTTGAAGAAATAATATTTATAATTGTTTTCTTATAAAACACTTTCAGGAAAGAAAATACTTACTTGAGAGGTGAAAATGCCAGATATTAGGTTGTTAAGAAAGTGAATACAGTGGAAGGACAGAAGCCACTAAAAAGTAGAAAATATATTCTCAAATGTTTTTAATGGCATAGAAAAGCTACACAGAACAGAATATAAACAACAGAATATAAAATGCAGTTAACAGAACTCAATTTCCCAGTTAGACATGTGTCAGCACATACCTAGAAGTGTACTTAGACAAAAACTTAAGGAACAGATTAGACGTCATACTCTGAATATAGCAGAGAATACTGAAGCGCCTTTAGAAAGAGTCTCCTCTCTAGCAGCTCCAGAAGAGAAGGGAGAAACTCTTTACCTATGCCTCCAGCCTAAATAGGTAAGCACATGCATATGTACACAATTCCACATACCTACTAGAGAAGATATTTCTTAATAAATGGTTTGTCCCAGATACCTGTCTGCCCCTCATCCCACACTAGGTACTTCACCTGGGTTGTAGAAAATTTCTTTAGAAAGAGAGTTCATGTCTGTGATATTTTAACTTTCCCCTGTGAATACACTGCTTTACTGTAAATGTATTTTACTGTACATTTTAGGCTATGCTCTGCACCTGTATCATTTCACAAAAAGATACCAAAGTATTTGAAGATACTGAAGGCAACAGAGTTTACAGATGATATTTTGCTATGAGTATAAACAATAGAGCAGTATCATCAGACACAGAGCTTATGGTGCAACTTGACAGACAGAAATGTAAATTTAGGGGTAAATAATTAACCGAGCTCGGAAAAATATGACTGATCTAGGGGCCCTACTAGACCTTGGGTCTAGTAGGGTTATAGATAATTATCAATATTTCTATACTTACAGAGAAGGAAAGCACAGAAGAGTGAGAAACCTGGCTGAAAATTTTATATCCAATCCAGCTGCCAAAAATATTGAGCTAAAAACTTTAACCTGCAAAAAAGGATAGGCAAGATGATAATCATAGCAGGTAGCGTTAAAACAGTTTATAAAGAAAGCATTGATTCTCTAACGGTAATTGTTATACCAAATTGTCAACCAATCCTCCTGTACAAGGCCTTGCAACAACACTTTTTTGCAAAGATGGGAACAACTGGAGATTGCAGTTAATGCTGCAGAAAATCTAATTTAAGCTGAATGCCAGCAAACACGGGCAGAAAAACAAAAAGGCTCCTATGCTTATCCATGAATGAAAAATAAGGTTCCTCTATGGAATGACAGTACTAGCAGAAGCAGACTGCAAACCATTATGACAATGGGGGGGAAAACACAACTTAGATGGAAGAGGTTATTCTTTCAATTGCAGTTGGATGATCTATAGCTAGAATATAAACCTGGAAAAGACCTTATGTTAGCAGACACTCTGTCTGAGCTTTCAATAAAAGAGGGGTAGTACAAACATTAGAGTCTCATTTTGTCCATGTAAATATGTTCAAGAAAATTTTCTTGGTCTCAGACAGGATGCGATCTGTCACTGCAAGAGACCATAACACAAAATGAGACTTTGCAAAAGGTAATAAGAACGATTAAGGCTGGCTGGCCTTCAGAATATAAACCTACTCCTTTTAACAACTTTGGAGGAGAAATTAATTTTCTAGATGGTACTTTACTCAAAGGTTCTAGATTGGTTGTGTGTAAAATTTTAAAATAGGAAATACAAAATTGGATACATGAAAGATATCTGTGTACCAGGAGAGGAGAAGACTAGTTAAAAACGTTATTTGCCCCAAAGTTTCTGCAGATGTAGGGAAAAAAACACCACCACAAATCTGAAAAACAGAAACGTTCGGAAATTTTGTGTGTGTGGGGGGGAACAATTTGTGACTGTAATTTTAAACAAGGTTAGACCTATAGTTCACATTTGGCATATATATGTTTACATATGCAGTTGGATAACTATCCATGTTTTGGTTTTGGATTATCATTCCTAATTTCCAGGATAGCACCATTAGAGAACGCAAGCACTAAAGATGTAATCTCATTTATAAAATTTGCCTTTGCATAAAACACGTTACCTGCCCTGGAGAACCAATGATGCTATGAATGCATTTTTGTGAATTTTTATAAATGCATTGAAAAAAATTAAAGCAGAAAACATACTGTGATAGTACATCACGTGCCTTCATGTTTCTAGTCACAAAATAGCACACACAAAGTATTTGACAGCAAATACAGGTATAAAACTCACTTGTTTCCTGTAAAACAAGTTTCTTCATTTCTCTGAGATTACTAATTACATACATGCAAATAGTGGCCACCTTAAGCTTGCACAAAAGGAATAGGAAAGACAAATATCCTGAGGCTCCAAGCTCCAAAACAGAGCAGATCAGAAAGGAGATGACAAATTAGACAACACCAGTGGAAAGGATTGAACAAAACATTCTGGAGAGTTACAAGAAAGGCTCTGAGCTGGTGCTCCTTGACTGAGAACTATGGAGGATTTGCTGTATCATCACTTTTTTCCCCCTCCCTTATGGAGAAACCAAAGGATARTGGGTCCTCAGTAAGGTCTGACACCTTGGTCTGACTACTTAATTTACGACTGTTAATGTGAGCAACCTGACTTTGAACACAGGGATTCATCTCCCTTTCTCCCAAGCTCTTCCTTCTAGTTGTCATTAGCTTACACTGAAAACCATCCAATTTGTTGATCACCACCTAAAGAAACAACACCAGCCTCACAGAATTTACAGTTCAAGTAGACAACCATGAAAATGACAGATGGGAAAAGGGAATCAATGGAAGCTGAACATCAAAAGACTAGCACATGGCAAACAAACATACTGATTCCTCTGCTATATTATTAAGAGCTTGTCTCCCTTTCCTATCCCCTCCAGTCTCTTCTTTCAGTTTAAAGAAACAGGCCATCTTCTGGGCAAAGTGAATTTTGAAAACAGAGGGTAAAGGACAGTGAAGATTCATAATGCATATATTGTCCCATGGAATCCAGACTAAAGGGTGAAGTCATCCCAAAAGGTCTGCTACTTCTCAGCTATATCACTCAGCCAGAATTGATCAATGATAGCAGTTCAAGATCTCTAAAATGAATTTCTGGATTTGCAAGCAGAGACTTTCTAATTTACTACAGCCATTTGGCCTGTCCTGACCCCTCCCTGGATCTCTGCCCCGTTTTATGCATTTAGACCTCAACTGAGGAAAAGCACTTATGAATGTATTTAACTTTAAAGAGGTGATTAAAACCTACAGACATCAATAGCAGATAAGCACATAATTACTTATGTCTAGAATAAAGATGAGATTTGTATACTTTAAGTGCATTCCTGAAAGGATTTCTTATGAGAGAATTCTTTATCCTGTTTTGCTCGCCTGTAAAGAGACTAGTACAAAGATTTCTATAAATAAATAAAAGCAGAAATGTTTCCTTGGGCAGGTGTATTTAAGAAACAACCTACACATTTTGATTTACTTGGAACATTATACATTTTAACATATATAAATTTATTCAGCCATTAGTAGTATATGTATGAAGGGTTTCTTCAAGACAGTGTAAACTACCTTTTGAATTTTCAAGTATAACTGGGCTTCCACCTTTGAATAAGCCTCTAATGGTCACTCAGCCACAGTATGCAAGAATGCTCCCTTCCCCTTTTTGTGAGGCCTGTTTGATGCTGTTTCTTAATCTTGGATTAGCTGTTGACTCATATCAAATGCAAATCAAGCTCTTTTACAGTATGAATCATAGCTGCTCTTGGTCAAAGGGGTAAGAATGGATGAGAAAGGAAACATTACATTTCTGGACAATACTGATGACTGAGGGTTGGTATGACTCATACTTTAAGAGGGCTGATATGCACTTTCAAGTCAACAACTCATGAGATTAAGAAGCGACTTCAAACAGGGCTTTCAAAAGGAGAAGAAAATAGGCATTGAAATAAGTAACAGAGCAACACACAAGGCCACATCCTGGAGTCCTCACTGATGCAAGATTCCTATTGACATTAACTTTATGGTTTGTAAGCACTAAGCTGAGAGTTCATGGTTTAAGACTGACTGTTAGTTAGCTGTGAGTTTCAAATAGCTGAAAGTTCACTCAGTAGAGTTTCAAAGTAATTAGTTTTTGGTCAGGTTTTGTAAAAAAACAGGAAGCCAGAGGGCTGCATGTAATTTTCCACACAAAAAAAGTTTGCTTCTCACATACATGGCATTGTTAGGAAAACAGTGGACATATCTGTGGTTACAAGGAAGAGGATATGTAGGGGGGTATTTCTATCTGCTGAGATTTAGATGTGGAAGATAACTCAAAAAGAAGCATCCAAAACATTATTTTTGTGTCCCAGCTAATTTTACTCTATATGGGGAAATTACTACGGAATTAGGAAACTGTACATGCATGCAGCAAAGCATCTCTCTGCTCATGAGAAAGACTGGCAGAAATAATACATTAGAAAATCAGCAAGCCAGAAATGTACCCACTTTTGCTATTTACCTTGGATAGGAATAGCCATTTCTTCACAAACATAAGTGAAAAATACTTTTTCTTTAGTTCCCTAAAAATCAAAAGAGAGACTTCTAGCTATTTCTTTGAAGACTGTTTTAGCTATTCCTTTAGTGACTGTTTTGGGGGGAGGGGTTGTTTGTTTTTTAATCAAAGCTTGCTCAGTGCATTACCATCATACCTACCACATACATTACTGCACATCTGTGCCTTTTGTATTTGGGTATACCAGATTTTATTGCAGAGCCTGTGTTACTCTCTCTGGAGGACAAGGAATCAACATGTCTTTTGTGTACCAGCAAGATTCTGTCTTAATCCTATAATAATTTTCTAATTCCTTTCATATTCCTGTCACTAGTACTTAAGACAAAAACTTGGCAAAAGGGCTTTAAAACAAAGTCGAGGTATTGCTCAACCGGTTAAAAAAAGAGCAAGAAAGAAGAGATTTACTTATTTTTAGAGCTGCAATGAAACAAGTATTTATTTTTACTTTTAAAGATCTTCGATGGCCTGCATTTAAGAACATTTTGGATTAAAGAACAAATGCAATTAGGATTACTTGGCAATTACACTGGGGTAATCAGCCAACGATTTTGTACAGAGATACCCTACTTCTATCACTTTTACCAAAAAGAGAGCATTGTATTGAATGCCAATGACCCAACAAGCATCTGCTATCAGCAGGCAGCCATCCATCAACCCTCGTCCTCCAAAATCTCCGGAGAAAACCATCTCCGCCTGACCCCTCCTGTCAAACATTCCAGCGGGTGGGGACCGATGGGGAGTTGCTCTCCAGCTATGTGCTGGGCTCCCTAGAACCTGAACCACATGGCTCCATACTCTCTCCTTCCTGCTATTCTAGACCATACTGACCAACTGTTTTAAACCACAGTTTTTGATATGACAGATTAAACACCAAGAATGAGGAAATCAAACAGCAGCTGAAATCCGCATGGCAAGTTCGCTGGACAAATATTTCCAATTAATTCTGCAGTAGGGGCCAAGTTCACTCTGAAACTGGCTCTGTAATCTGAAACCTAGCAGTCAGCCAGATGGGTTTAATGTGGTTGCGCTGCACTGCGTTCAGTCTGGCACGGGAGAAGCTAGCACTGTGGAAAAGACATCGTGGGAGGATCATAAAACTGATATGCATGCTTCAGGGCTGGCACTCATGTTATTGGTAGCCATTTGAGCAGTCAGGGGGAATGGGATTCAGGTGCTGAGCTCCCTTGGGCACTTCTGGAAAGCCAGGCTGCACTCAAGTGCCACAATACAGAGATGTCTCAGTTATTTCCTATTTTAAGCGACGTTCTTCTTTAGCCCAGCCCTTTCAGAAAAACAAATTTGTGACATTTCATTCAGCATGGACAACAGAGGCATTAAACTATCTACTTCACTGATAATGTTAATAAGCTTAAAACCTTTTGTCCATCAGAACTGTTCCTAAATCCAAGTCAAGCACACACAACATATTGCTCCTTTAAATGCCGTTAGATTTCTATTCTGCCAGAATTTCAGTAACTGTAGATTTAAAGTTTTGGCTAGTACTGAAACAGTTCCTGTAAAATACACCACACATAGCTTCTAATCCGAAAATATTAGCATCAATAACAATGTGTTTGATATGCCTTCAGCCAGCTATGTTCTTGGTTAAAAGACTGAAATAAATGTATGATAGAGTCTGTTCACAGAAGGGACCAGTATGCATTTGTTGTGTCTGCTTTTGTCTGTCGAAATTAAAAAAAGAAAATAAGGTTGCCTAGGATTTCCATCTCAACTTAGCTTCCTAGTATCATCTGATGTTAAGTTGCTAATTACACACAGGTGGTGTCATATTCAAGGGATGAAAGTTTGAGGCTTGTGGCACAGAATACTTACAGTTTTGCATAGACTGTAACATTTACCAATGAGCAATGCTCCATAAGATTTACAAAATAGAGCCATTAAAATTAAGACTCCAAATTCCTACTTGCAAAGAAGCAGCATAAACAGGGACAACTCTGACTACCCAGCAGTATCTCTTATGCATCTCGGATCAGCCTCTAATGGAACTGATGTGTACTCATCATTCATTCTGGCAAACATATGTATCAGGTTTTCCATTTCAAATTCCTCTTTTTAAAATATTGGTTCAAATATCTTAACATGGAGGTAGAAATGCTGGAGGAATTAAGTCCCTGGCAATAATTATGGATTTTTTTTGTTTTTTGTTTTAAATGTTTCATCATACTTTACATATCAGCGCTTTCTAACTCCTCAGCCAAAATGAGACAAAAAAATCTGCAATGCCCACAGTCCCACCTGCATGTTTTCTACCTTTCTTTATATCACAACTAGAAACAGATTTACCAAGGGCTACTAATGGGTCTTTCCTGTCTCCTTCCTTCCTCCGCTAACACAGGCGACTGCAGTCTGGCCAGAGCAGAGCATTAGACCTGACCAGGTGCCAGGCAGCTGCAAGGCTTGACCTGTGCTCTGCAAGCAGGTCTGACACATCTACGACTCTTGCGCTCACTAATGGACCCCTGTACTTCCACTCTCACATCACATGACCCAGGTCTGCAGATGCATATTGCCTCTCTTGAACATTAAACAAGGCTGCACCCAGTCCTACATACACCAATTTATTTAGTCCACCATGTGTAACTGATTAACAGAAAACAACACTTAATATAAACATCCCCTGGTCAGGTAGTTCCAGCCTAGATTCATTCACAGTAAGTTCCCATTCTGTCCTGCATTTTATCTGCCAGAGATACTATTACTATTAATTGAGACCAAGATCCCACTGTGTTAGGCCAAATGCACATGCACAGAAACAACAGCAAAAAGAAGTAGTGCTCCAAAGAGCTTACAGTCTGAACAAGCAAGAAAAGAAAAGGTGGGAAGACAAACAGATGGTAAAGACATAGAAAAATGTTCTGTATGGCTGTAGTGCTTTAGAAGCCAAAGCCTCACTTACTTTGAACAGTACTTTGAAAACTGCATCCAGAACGACTTCTCCAAGGTCACGTAGGAAGTCAGTAGTAAAGCTGAGGATATGAATAGCAGTCCAGTACCCACAGGACCCCAGAACTTCTCCAAGAAGGCTGGAGGCAAACTTCAAACACTACAGATAACCAAACCGTGAGATTAGATCCGAGTCAGGAAAAATTAAATAGTCCAGCAGTGCTGCTGAAAACAAGCAATATGGCACTGGCGCTAATGCTAGCCTCAGCATCCAAACCACTGAAACGAAAACCGTGGCAGCAAGGCGTGTAGAAGAAAAGAACTCAAAACCTCACGAGCAGTTATGAGGGAGGGGGAAAAGGATCTGAAAACTCTGCAATCATCCATACAAAATTGCATCAAGAAGATGTACTGGTAGCAAGGTTCTCATAGTGTGATGAACAACCCCTGGCTCGTGATTTAGTGCAGGCTCAAGATGAGAGAACTGCAACTGGAAAAGAAAATGAGGATAACTAGAAAAAATCAGAAAATGGAAGAAGGGCTGAGGGGGAGGGAACAGACCCAAGTCCCACATTTTCTCTCATGCAAGCAACAGAAACTCACAAATTTAACGAACAACCTTGAACTCTATTTCTTTTTTTAATCTGGCTGTGGTTTTTTTTTTAATTCTAATATGATGCCAGCAATAGCAAACCTTATACTACAAGTCTTGGCTGTCCAGGGAAGTTATGAACTGGTAAATGCTTGATAATAGTCCTTAATACCTCAGACCCCTGCCCTGCCAAAGGCTCCAAAGTGCTGAAGGACAAACCAGCACTGGGGCTACTCAGTTCTAGCCTTCATCAGTCAGTGAGTTAAGCACAGTCAAATGAAACTATTAGTATTTTTTTCAAGGCTTTCTGTAGATCCACTTAAAAAGAGCAAGTAGGAGAAACATTTTATATATATATATATCTATACTGTGTTTGGAGAGGCAGCCCAGGGTTGTTGGCAAGATCCAGTTTGCTGCTCAGACACATTCCACATCTGCAAATTTGCAGCCCCATACTTGTGCCCTCCGTGACAAATGGGACCCCATATACCTGAGTGAGCAAACTGGCTCGATACGCTGCCATGTACAACTGGAAAGGCTATCTCCTGTAGGGAAGTGCACCAGAGCATATTACACTCCACACAGCCAGCACAAAAACTTATTTTTAACCTTTATCTCATCAACAAAGCCAATTACCTATTCATGTTCTGGACCTAGTCTACCACAAAGGCTCTTTGTGCGTCTCCAAGGCACTTCTTTTCACTCCAGAGGAGATCTCCAAGTTTGGTCTGCTCAACTCCTGGCAGCAGACTAGCTGCAAGGAGCTCAGCGTGGGCTAATCTATCCTCCTGGAAAACACTCCAATGGAAACACAGATATCTTCAGACTTTCAGAATTAAGCCTATGGGAGACTTACCATAAACAGAATTTACAGGAACTCTTTATACAAATGAGCATTTCATAAAGAGAAGTTCTCAGTTGTTTTACGTGCCCCATGTAATTGTAGAGATCAGACCTCTTCACTTATTTTTTTTTTTTTTTTATTTTTTTTAGCAGCTACTCTAGATGCCTTCTGTCTGCAAACTGAGGCTCTGCACCGGCTGTTACGCTTTTCACTAGTAAGACTTTGGTAATATCAGCTACACACAATGTCACAAGTTTTAAAATTCTAGTGATGCAAGAAACCTCAGAAGTGACGTCAAATATTGAGGCATTAAACAGAGAAGCCTGGCACTGAGATGGGTCTGCCCAGGCTTTTATCCTAAGCACCCTAAAAATGCTTACAAGACTTATAATCTCAAAGGCCATGTTCATTTTTCCCCTCATTTTTTAGAATAATGGAAACTCAAAAGTGAGACAGAACAGAATACAAAGATTAAAAGCAATTATTTCCCTACCTGACTGCAATGTCATTGCAAGGTGCATCATTTTGGGTTTGCTTGTTTTTCCTGGCAAAATTCTGCATGCAGCCTGGCAGGACCTACCTGGCCTGCAGCAGTCTCAGCACATCTTGGAGTCCCTAAGGGCTGTCTTTCTGCCCCTTGCCTCTGAAGCCTGGCAATGCGTACCTGCCCCTTCCTCTTCTCAGAAGTTGATGGGCTCCCTGCCTCGGCTGGCACTTGGGAGTTTGCCTGGGGAGCAGGCTCAGTGGCTCCTGAGATGGGTTCGAACCTCCTGTCGTTTCAGTAGGTTCCCCCTCACCCAGTAGGCATCTGGCGGGACACTAGAAACAGAACCCTCCTGCCTTGCATTCCTCTGTGAAATACAGTATTACTATGAACAGAGCAGCAAAACACAGGCCATCTGTCCTGGGGAGGACAAAAGAAGGAAAAAACCCTGCTATATTGTTGTAAAAGATGATTCACAACTCTTGGAGATAATACAGTGCAGAATAATCATTATTTAATAATCAATAATAATCCTCATTAAAATTTAAAGGTGAATTAGCACCTTTTTAGGAATAAATAAAAAGCACAACATAGCCATTTTCCTAGTGGAATAAATACAAGTAAATACACCCCCCTTGCAAAGCTAATGGGCTACATGACTCAGAATTTTACGGAGTGAACCTCTCCCTGACTGGTAATACAAAGAACTACTGGGTATGGCATACGTAGCATTCATATAAATGTATGGAGGGTGGGCATTAGAAAGGAAAAGTGAGTGGACAACAAAGATGTAAACATGGACATTGCCCCACACAGACCTGAGCCAGAGCTCTTGGAAAACAGAGTGAGCAGGAAGGGTAAGTGTGGACATTCGCTGATGATGGTGGCATGCGTCTTCACCTGGGAAAAAGGGCTTCATGCACAGTCTCTGCAAATAAACAGCCTTGCACAAGAGAATATCCCTGACTTGCATCACCAGTTTCTCCTCCCAGTATAAAATATTCAGATGATTATGCTAGCTACTCCACTATGCTACAGATACACTCACAAGACTAGCATTCTTCTGTAAATTATCCTATTAAATAGATTCAAAGCTAGTAATTTTATTCATTACATTTCCAGCTAGGTTACAATCTGTTAGTCCTGCTCTCTCTTGTTCAGTCATCTACCTGATGGCAGTGTTCAATGGAAAAATTTCTTTTCCTTTCTTTTAAATAATAGCAGGTATGTTCTCTTGAAAAAACATAATCCTGTAATTTGCTTTTCCTGCATGTGTACCAACTCTCAGGAACAGATTCTAGGGGACAACTCTTGAACTTTACTGTGGGAAATAGAGGTTGCTTTTTTTGAGAGATATCTACAGCCTAAGGAAAGTGCATTTGCTGAGCATGTAAAAGCATGCAATCAACAGGGAAAATCATTCAAAATGAGGGAGCATTTCAAAATCCTTTCTTTGCCTGACGCTGGCAGTAAATGTCTCACTTGAAATATTGCAAGGAAATTCAGCTAGCCTGCTTAGGAGAACTGTGAAATTAAATCCAGTAATTAACAGAGATTTTCGCTCTTACAATGTAAAATATAGCATTGCACATGACAATTTCTAATATTTTGTATTCATTTGTGGATAAGAAGGAGGGCAGAGTTTAAAATAATGCAAGGGACTTCAGTGAAAGGAAAAATTAATCATTCAACAGCACTTCTTCCTAGCAAGGATCCCCTGCCCCCTTTTGGAATGATGCTGGTCTCTCTATGGGCACTTGGGTCCACATTAGTGGATCATGTTGTGCAAAATGGGGGCCCAATGAACGGGCTAAAAGAATTCAACCTTATTGCTTATGCAAAGAGCAATGTTAAGTAGATACAATAGAAGTACAGGGAAAGGAATACAAAACTTGCCTGATCATTCAACCGTAAGGGTGTGCTGAAAGATTTTATTCTGAGCCTACTCCAGCACAACCCTACAGTGAAAGCTACTGCACTGAGTCTACAGAAGTCTGATTACTGTGCACACCATGCACTAGCTCTGCAATGAAGTCATTCAGTAGTCTGATTAAAATAACATCTTCTAATTCCCTTTTTGTTGTAATTTACAGTCTCTCTCCTTTGGCTGAACCTGCCAGCCATCCTGGAGGTGAACAAAGAGAATGTGCTAAAGTTGCCAATTCTGGGGCCTGGTGTGAGAGAAAGCTTTTGTTTCCAGAGGTTGTATTTACTCTGGAGACAGTTAATCAAAGCTCCGCAGAGCATTGTAATTCTGCTGTTACTTTCCTATGGGTATGAACTCTCAGTGTCTGATCCCCATGACTGTCTTTCAAATCCCTGCAGTAAGCTAACCCAATTGTAACTTACACTAGCACTGGTTAAGAAAGATTCAAGTTTTTTTCAAAATGGCTTTAGATAATTAAATTACATCACTAGGGTTGTTGTATTTCATATTAGCACCATGGACACCAACTAACTTTCCTACACAGCTGAAATGAGTATCAAGAGTACTTCAGCAGAAGGACATTTAACATTCACAGCCCATAAGGGGAGCTGAGGGGAGCCTATTCCACATAGCATCACGGAAGCAAACGTTTGGGACAATATGATTGATTTATCAAATGCCTAGCAAAATTAAGAGACAATCCATCCACAGGCATCCAAAATGAGCAAGTGATAAAGGTATGTGAATTAGATTTTCTGATCTTCTCAATTTACTATTAAGCCTCCCCTTTCGTACCAGATTGCCTCCAACAATAAATAAAAATTGCACATGCTGAATCGGTCTGATGAATCATTTGTCTTTCAAAAAGCACATAGAAAACTTCCTGTAAAGTACTCCAACGATTCCAACATACATTTTTCCCCCCAGGTACAGCTGAACAAAATCATAAATTATTTCAAATTAACAGATTTCTTGAATTGTTCTATTACACAGTGTCTAAGCTTTACTATTAAAGAGTCTAAGACAAGGCAAAACTACACTGAAGCTACCCATGTTACTGAAGCTATGACAAATCTAGTTGAACGCTTTCCTATAAAGCACTATACTCTATTTTCCATAAAGAATTAAATATGGAGGGAGTGTGCTTGATAGAAAAATGGTGTGCTACTTTACATGCAAATATTTTAAGCCTCTTTTGAAATACAGATACTTGAATAAACAGATTTGTAAAGCTTTTTTTTTTTTTAATAAACTAGCATAGACTTGGTTGCCAGTTATCCTAGATAAACATTAAATATGAAGATCATTCATTTATTTTTAAACTGTTATTTATTTTTTAAATGGTTCCATTACACAAATGCAAACAAAGTACACCAGAAACAGAACACTGCGAGAAGTCCCCTGGGTACTGCCTGTGTGCGTATATCCAGCCCAGAATACGCCTTATGGGCATTGAACTCCAAATTATTCCAGCCTATCTCCTTGGAGAGGATGCTGCTGTATCTAGGATCAGTTCTGGGTGGTCTCCAATTGCATTGGAGAAACTATTTTAATACAGATAATTTTACACTGTAAAGTATTTAGTGACTCTTTGGGGAGTGATAATAGTGAGAAAACTGCAGTATTTAATACAGTTCCTTCACCATGTCTATGAGATGAACCACACCAACACCTACCTACATCACCTTCTGTTTGTTTGGAATAAACTTCAGCCAACTCATTCCAGTTTTAGTTAGATGTTAAAACTGGGAGGTGAGCACCCTGTGCCAGTCTATCAAGTTCTGGTGGACAGGACTTTGGGCTAGGATTCAGAGATTTGGATTTGCTTCCCAAATTTACTGCTGACTTGTAGCCTTGGTTCATTTTGCCTCTACTTCAATTTTAGCCTTTGTAATCCTCCAGCAAACTCTTGTAGAAATATCTGCAACTGTGAGCAAACTGGGATTTCTTGTGTGCTATAGCACCAAATCCAAATAGCAGCAGCAAAACTGATGAGACTGTTCTGCGAACTACAAGTGGGAGGTTGCACACGTCCTGAAGCATGGAAACAGATCCGAACCCAGCCGCTCTCCCACTCCCAACAGGAAAGCGTTGGGGTAGTGCAATTACACTCCACGTTCCCCATTGTGGTCTGCAGAGAACTGCCTCATCACATGGTATTTGCTCCTTCGTTTCTGAGCAGTGGAAACCATGAACTGATGATATACAATATCTTTTCTGCTTTCCCAGTATTGCATTTCAATTAAAACCACTGCAAGAGATACTACAGAAGCACAAATTGTGCTTGGAAACAGCAGGGAAGGTGATCTGTGATACAAGCTCTGTATTAAAATGTAGTCTACCACAGGAATTAAAGTAAACCAAGTCTCTGAGAAACAGCAGAGGAAAGCAATTCAACCATACTCCAGAAGTCAGTGTATTCAGATGCATTAACAAAAGATCACAGTCAATTGTAAAAAAATGGTTGAGCACAAAACCCTTTCATATCATCAGAAGATGACTGTGATCTAACAAGACTAGCTCAATATCCACCTGAAGCATTTGCGATTTGATTTTAAGTTTATTCATTTTTGTGTACTGATGTTAGAATCAAGCCCACATTTGAGAGACAGCTGCTTCTAACTAAACATGCCAGTGCTTAGCCTGTGTGCTTAATTCATACTGTGCTAACCTACACAATACTGATAAAAGTAACAGAAGTGATTCTAAACCACAAACAGTTAAACAGTCAGTGGTTTATTTCCTTCTTGTAGCACTGTTCTTTGAAACGGCAGCGTTTTGACTTATTCTTTGTTAGAAATTAAGATTGTGTCACTGAAAATCTATGGTGAAATCTGTCTCCTACTGAATGGCAAAACTCCCAGCAGCTCTAGCAAGGCCAGGAACAGATTTCATCCCCTGTATCTATAGCAACTCAGAGGCATAAGTTGCATCCATGGGATCTTAAAGTCAGAAAGCAATGGGTGGCAATCATAATGAAGCTATTTTTCCCAGGATTCTTAGAAAACAAAAGACAAATAAATAGAAATCTAGAATATTTTAACATTTCATTTCCCCAGCTCCTCTTCACAAGCAGCTACAAGTCCTCAGAGTTTCCCATTGCCAGTGGTCAATGATATCATTCACAGTGATTTTTCTACACCCTTCATTTGCTGGCCTTTCTTAGGGCTGTTACGGTTTCCTGTGGGCTTTGGTTTGATTTGTGTTTTTCTTGGCTGTGAGCTGACCTGAAAGTATGAGGCTATTTCGGGCAAAAGTATTAGAAAAAAACAAGCAAACAAACTGCTTTTTCAGCCCCTATGGCCGCACCCCTAAACTTTCTGCCATTCAACCCACTTAGCAATTTTTTTAAAACTTGTTATTTATTTATTTATGCGTTCAGTTAAAACTGTAGGAGTATGAGGCAGCCAGAAGATAATTACACAGACTGTAATTTGGCAATAAAATTCAAGTTATTTCAAAAAGTGCCAGAGACACTTAAAGAGGCACAGGCCCTGAGCAGCACCTTGATTTCCCTTATCCAAAATAGGCCTCCTCTTGCCACTTGATGCCACTTAACACCATAGCGAGGTACCGGTTCAGGCCTGGAAAAGTCTATCCTGATTACCAGTAGCACCTCCTGCACAGTCTGGGTGTTCTCTTTGGGCTTTATTTCTCATTGCTTCCCCTACAAGAGGGTCTGATGATTTTGCAGGATTAGGTGATACCACCACGAATAGTAAAGGCTACGATTCTCTCTACAGCCTCCCTTTTCCTTCTCAGGAAACTTTCCAAGCTTGCCATAGTACAAATTGACATAGTATTTTAATAGATTGTCTCTATCTATGTGGACATTCAAAGGTATAATTGAAAGAATATTCTAATATTCAATTAGTGATATTTTTCAACTGGTATGAGTCTAACACTGTAATCATGACATTACGGGACACTTGCCTATTTTGATGTGGTCTTTTTATAATAACATACAAGGCAATGGCATCATTCTGTCCAACTGTAAAATCTACATGGTGGCATTGAATCTAAATTTTTCCAGTTGCTGAAACAAATCTCACCATTAAAAGAAAAGAGAAGAAAAAATCCCCAAGTGAGTTGTATTTCTAATTTGTTGAAAGCTGTATTTAACCCCTCTCTCCCCCAAACCACAACCTCCCATCCCTAAACCCAAAACTCTAGATTTACCCAGTCCCCCTCACACATTTTGGTGACACTCATGGAGCAACTTTAAGTTATTATTAGATTATAAGATGACAGTTATTCCAATTGGTATTACTTAGAACTGCATTCCTTCTTAGAGCAGAAAGGCACATAGTAAAGTGCAGACTAGTCTACCTATTGCAAAACTACTTTGAAGTAACAATATAAAATGATTTAATAAAATAAGAAACAATGTTGCCTGGGGGATGTGGGAACTACAGGGTGTGAGATGATCTGAATTTTGTGCACTGTCTTTTGATATATATGCTGAGGAAGTTATGCTCACTTATGCTCTGATTCAGCAAAGGACGTAAGTATACAAACAACTCCTCTGATACAACAGGGCTTGTCTGAGTCATCACTACTTAGGGTAAAGGTTGGAGCTTTTGAGGGTACCCACAACCTGGCTGATTCCTGGAGAGTTTTAATGCAATTATTGCTTTGGAAACATCCAGTTTGTGGCTTTAACAATCTATTCAAGGTTATTCAACAACCAGGAAACTTGTGAAAAAGCTATTTGGACAAGGCCCTTTACTATCAAATAAGCAATGCAACAGGTATTTGGCAACCCCTCCATCACACAGCCAATTGTCAGAGGTGCACAACTGAATGATTCTTCTTGCTGTTGTTCTTGCTGACCTAGCTGCCAGATCAGACTCCCACTCAGCAGCAGAGGAACCAAATAGTTTGAAGACTGAACCCTAAGTGTGTATTATCCAAGCCACCCCTTCATTAAAGAGCCCATCAGTTAGTAAGGTCAGAAGAATTTCCAGTAAAACACAAGCCATTACCCCTCAGTCCCCGTAGCACTGGAGTTGGTAACTTACATATTGTCAAGGCAGTTCTTTCAGAAAAGTCTTTGTCTG
Organism: Apteryx rowi; assembly: GCF_003343035.1. NCBI lineage: Eukaryota > Metazoa > Chordata > Aves > Apterygiformes > Apterygidae > Apteryx > Apteryx rowi. The sequence goes on from NW_020450937.1 coordinate 312,911, forward strand.
AAGACATCAGGAGACTGAGGACACCTTGCTTCCTCTAGCATTTTGTTGCAACACATAGTTACTCTTCATTTAATCATTTGCTCCAGTAACCCATTACAGAATCAGCCCAGTGACACCTACCCACCCGTACACAAGCTTAAAGAGCTTCAGAGAAAACTATGTAAAATATTTTATCTCTGCTTTTCATCTGCAGCTGACTTCTCTTCAGCCTTGCTAAAGCTGCTTTGATCTCATTTTGGCCAGCTTCTATGTCATCTTTTACTTCTTTTGGGGAATACTCTGTTGTTTCATTTTCAGGGTTATTTTATGCCAAACTTCTTGTAATTACCCAAAGTGGTGCCTACTTCTAAGTTCCTAAACCCTTGTTTGAGCACCTCAGTAATTGCTTTTGGTTTTCTCAGATTTTCAGTATAAAATATCTCCTGAGATATCAGGTGCAGACCCAGCTTTCTGGAAAACGTAAATCTTGTTTTCATGTCCGTAAATAGGAAACTAGAATTATAGGTTTTCTTTCGTGGGTTTAAAGATCTTGAGGAGACTGCCTATACACTGGATTATAATTCCACATCACTAGGCAGCAATTGCTAAAGTTGTCATAAACATTTTAAATCTTTACCAGTCAACAAGCTACTTGCTTGTTGGGAAGCAAGTAGCTGGGTAAAACCAATGCCCTTGATGGCACAGGATCAAAATCTTAAGAGATGTCTATATGGCACAAAGCAGGGTCTCACGGAAATACTTATGAGACCTCTAAATGGTACCAGAAGTGGGTGTGTGCCACATGTATACATTGTGGTGCTATAATTTCACCAACTTTCAAAGTATTTCTGGACTATAGCACATTACATTAGAAATAGATTCCAAACTTTTATCTAGTGTATGTGTGTTCCACCATCATAATGACTTATCTTAGAATGTTTCATATATTTAACCCTCACTCTGTGAGACAGGGAATATTATTACTTCCATCTAACAGACAGGAAACTGAATCGCCAAGCCTTTTAAAGTTAACCTGCATTATTATCTTCATTGATAAATAAAGATAACAGAGTAAACCTAGTTTCTTTTGTGGATTTTAGGCTGATGGTTCTCCAGTCTCTAAACAAAATGACATTCTCTTCAGATTTAGAGGTACTGACACCTGAATTGGCTTCATCATCTTGAACATTATTTAGACATTCATTTCATAGTGACGACACTGGAAATGTGACTCATAGCTTTCTAATACCTTCACAAATTTACCCATGAGAATGGAACAATTTATTCTACAGTTGTTTAGGAAAGAGCACCTCAGCCCAAAGGACCATAAAATATGGCCCAACACCCACAAATCAGCGTAGGAAAAACGTGGGCAGAAGTTACGTTGCAGAAATGCTCCTACTGGAGCTACGTTAATTTGGGGGCCAATTTCCTGGGTTAACTTTGCTGTTATGACCACTGTATTGTGCTAAGGACCTCTGTGGTTACAGAAGAAATTTGTAATGAAGCTTACATTTGAACCCAGCTATTTCACTCTTAACCAATGTCCTGACTTCTGATCTATCCTTCCTCTCAAAACAATCACTACACAATGTTACTTTCTGTCATCAAAATGCGCACCTTCAGGACAATTAAGCTATCAGGCAGAAAGTTTAAAGTGATGGTAACTAAGCTGCATTTCCAAGCAATACAAACAATTCTGAAACAGTAGGAGTTACTGGCGAGACTAGCAAAACTGGTCATACAACATAATACGTTGGGCACAAAGTAGGGCAGCCACAGGCTGTGGTTTAAGACTACTGAGGACCTGCTAGAAGGTGCAACAGGAGAAAGGTTCCTCCTCTCAGGGACAAATCAGAGAAGCAGTTAGGCCCTTGGCCTGCACCTCTGATTAATGGATTTTCTCAATATATACATATAGAAAATACACTGACTAGCTTCACTTGGCAGGAGTAACCATGACTCTCTTGGTTGCTAACTGGGCTCCAAACTCAGTCTCCCCACTGTCTTGCTAGATACCTGTACTGGAGAAACAAGGAGCATCTCTTCCAGGTCTAACAACCACTGCACACGTAGCTGCCTCCAACCCTATGGACTGGCCTCACCAACCACTTAGCAGCAATTTTCGGTCAAATCCATTTGTAATTAGGTATTTTCACAGAATCACAGAATAGTTGAGGTTGGAAAGGACCTCTGAAGATCATCTGGCCAATGCCCCTGTTCAGACAAGAACCTCCCTGCTTAAGCAGGAGGATACACTATCTAAAGTCATCACTCGGTGGCTGAAAAATTGCACCTGTAATGGCATATGCTAGGGAGTGGGACTGTCACAAGACATACTAATTCCTATGAACTGTTACCAGACTTTGCATGTAATGTTCTTGTCAATGGTCACCTTGATCAACTTGGAGGACTACAGTTGTGAGGGTGTGAGCTGGATAGGTCCCCCAGGGCCTGTTTCCATCTTTGTGGTACACAGGTTTGCCCTTGAAACTGCGGGCACTGGAGGAGGCTGGAAAACCCTTTTCCACCTATGGAATTGGTGCCTGATCCATCCCTCGCCCCAAAGGCGCTGTGCTGCACTGGGGCCGCCTGACTCACCAACCTCACCTGGCACAGACTACACCTTGGCTGTGCTGTTACCATTGCAAGGCCTCTAGGACAGTGGCCAAGATCAGGACATCAAAGTCACCACCAGACAAACCAGGCTGTTTTCCACTGGCCTTAACACTGGTATGCGCACAAGACACACTAGCAGCCAAAGCCTAACAAAAGGCCAACTGACTCTTCTCTTGTTCTTTTTAAGTTGTTGTTGCTACTCAAACTTGGACTGGGTTGGATGCGCTAGTCATAACAACCTGACAGAGACTCCCCATAAAAAGGGAAAACTTTGTAAACAACTCCAAAGATCTTCTCTTTGGAGTACACTTGTCATCAACTATGATGCAGGCAATAAATTGTTAGAAAGCTGTATTAGGCTGATTAGATTTCCTTCATATCCCTACCTCTCCTGGTTAATCTAAGGGAGCCAACACACTAAGAAGCTGGAAGAAAACTTGATTTTGATCACTGCCTGCCAACAAAAACTTGGAGGCTGCATAAATTTAGAATACTTTCCATATGTCTGCCCCAATGGATGGCAAAAGATCTCCTAGGAGCTTATTCACTGTAGTTTTTAAATTAGGAAGGTGTGATTTCAAGCTTTGTTGCATTTCATCTCAAAAGCATTACTAAACATTTTCATCACAAAAAAGACACAAGCATATTTATTCATATATATTGCTCTAGGGATCTGATGAATAAGGCACTCTAAAACTTGTTTTTACTTACTGAGTCATCTTTTTTCCACTGGCAACACCACAGATAGATAACTTGCACAGAAGTGACCATTTTTACTTTTATGTAGATTTTTATGTGGAGGAGGAAGCTAAAGGTCTCTTGCTCCCCCCTTCCCACTTGCAGTAGTCATATAGCACGTTTCTGTGCCATGTGATGCTCTTCAGAAGCCTGAGACCTTTTTCGGTCACAGAGCAATGCTGTGGTATAGTTGGACTTGGTAGATGTTGCTATGCCAGGCACAGGTAGTGAGATAAGAGGAAATGTCACAACTGAATGGCTTGGATGCATTCTTTGAGAAGTAGCAAAAGGCAGCCTTCAAGATGGAATTAAAACCAGGTTAAAAAGAGCCACTTTTAAAAGAGCCATTGCTCCTTGCAGTGCTAGATGTAAGTGAAGAGCTTGCTAGCATGACTTCTCTGTGATATGGAATAATGTCTTCTCTGTGTGGCAACTCAAGTAATATGACTTGATAAGCTAAGAACTGTACTTCAAGGGTTCCTCTTCCCTTCCTGAGCCAGAAAGCAATTGTGGCATTAGTACAGGGAAAGCTGACATTACATTCTTAGGGACATAGTCTCAATGCCTTCGGTTCACTCCAGTCATGTCCTGTGTTAATCTAGGATAATGACATGCTACTCCAACTACTGGAAAATTTAACTGAAGTCAGGAGAAAAAAAAAAAAAATCAGTGTTATGTGAAAACAATCTTGAATCAATGTTATGCTAGAGCATCAAAATGTTCCAGATGGATTGCAATGACCAAAAGTGCAGTATGTAAGCTATATAGGAAACGTCTGCTGAGTTTCATTTGCTGATTTTTCTTCCTTTCCCTCCCCCATTTTGATCTTCCTCATCCCCACCTTATTTTTATCATGTCCTTTTACCACTGTTCTCAAAGATCTCCATCTGAGTTTGGTTCCTTTGGAACAGAGCCCTGCACATAAAATTATCTAAACCAATCTTCCTTTTATTCTGATACTGACATTCATAATCCTCTAAGGACTCAAAAGAAAAAGAAGGAATAATATCAATTATGGGAAAAAAGCCTTCATAAACTGAAAAAGGGGTTTGATCTGTTAAAATAAAATTAAAAAAATTCAGCCATTTGCATAACATTTCCCAGGCTAATCCCCAACATAATTCAAATGAGATGCTTTAGCATACAGAAAATAATAGAAATTCTTTCTATAGGACCAAACCAGAAGGTTTTGTTTATTTAAAATAATTGCAGCTGTGCAATAAAGAACTTCAGCTGCACCAAACAACCAGTCTTTGGTCAGATGTTAGAAAAATTGCTTCTATTTTCCTTTTCATTCTTTGTATAATAGAGAGGTCACTACAAAGAAAAAGAACTCCAGCAAATCTGTTCAGTTTTTGACTATTTCAGATCTTCAAAGACATAGGGTCACCTGTACTCCCTTTGAGGGTACAGGAAGAGACAAAAAAAGATGCCTTGCACAATTAAGAGGAGAACATCCTCCTCCTCCTCCTCTCCAGAGAGGTGGTTTATTACCCTCCACAAGATACCTTCTGAAAATTGGTTTGGTTTGTGCTGATACCTAATTCTCCAACTTCACAACTATTCAACTATGTCATTAGAATCAGGAAGATGCTGTATGCAAGCAATCTGTGGTAGGTAAGATCCCACCAACATATGAGACCTTTAATTAGAAATAGAGATTTGCTTTAAACCATCACTTGAAAACAGAAGCACTTTAGAAATACATCTAAAACCTGTGAACCATAGTTCTTCCCCCCACATTTATCTCTGCACTGACTTCAGTGCATATCACCATAAAAACTTCAGCTTTGCAGTTTCATTGAAAGGTTAGTATTTGGGAAGATTTAGCTTAACTCCATTTTTTAAACGTACGTATTCCTCCATGTTCACTGAAATGATTTTTTGAACAAACAAAATCTTCAAGCTTATTTTCCACTTCTCTGAAGAACCAGCTAGGAGAAATCATGAGGTCTGGTAGCCATGTGTTTTTTAACAGCTGTGACAACTCTAGAAATCATGAATCTAAATGATACTTTTATGTCATGGTTTTCTTGTTCAAAGTGAAGAACAGAGACCTAATTCTTCCTCCAAGCACCTACAGTTAAGAGTCAGAACTGAGACTAAGATTCACAATTCTTAGCTCTTGGTCTTGCTGCTCCTCTGGATCAAGGCATGACTGTCTCACAGTTGAGTATTTGCTATCAGATCACATACTTCCCATATCTCATGGATCATCCAACCCTTTTTTTCTTCCCTAGCTCAAAGACCCTTCAGACCCAACATGAAAAACTTGTGTGATGTGAAGTGATCTGAATCAACTGAGTTTCTCTGCGTACCTATGTGAGGAAGATATAGAAAAAGATAAAACAGACAGAGCTGCCAGACTGTGTAAAGGACTCAGAATCATCTAAAACAAACTTACCACCACCTGTGGTCAGGGTACTGGGATTAGCATCTCTCTTGCTGCCTCTACTGTGCTAACTCAGAAGTCATTGTATGAGGTTGGGCATCTGAGACTCACTGGAAAAGACAGAATCCATAAGGTGTCCTCGCAGGATCTATCACCTGAGCAGCCAAGTTTTTTCCATTCCAGGCCTCTAAGAAGACTAAACTCCTGAGAGATAAGAGGGAGACTGAGAGTCTAGATAGCACCCTTTCCTATAAATTAAGCATCAATCCACCTTCAATAACAGTAAGATAGAATTTAGGTTGGAGGATTGCAAGTCTTATGTTCACTGTTAACTGTGAGCCATACCTAGATCTCCAGGGTTAAGTAGGCTGGCTGAGAATGAGTTGTCTTACAAAGCTCCAGATCTGCATGTTGAAAGACGATGAGGAAACCTGACAAAAGCTACCCCAAGCAATTTTGTTCCCTTCACTGCTGAACACAACTTGCCCAGCTTTATTTACTCTGTCCCTCTGTAATTCCCAAAAGAATCTCCTGGTCTTCTGCCACGTCTACTTCCAATTGAAAGTCAGAGTTTCCACTGCAGATGAAAATTGAAAAGAATGGAAGCAATGTTAGCATTAACTTTCCCAAATAAAAGTTAATTCTAAGCTTCCACAGAGCAACAAGACAGTAGATGAGGTGTAGATAAAACTAATACACTCACTTTTCACTAACAAACTTAGAAACAAGCTAAATTTTTAGAGGGTTATGTTACAGTAGCTGTTTAAATCATATAGAAATAACATGACTACCATATTAGCACGCTCCAATAAGTCATTATAAAGTCCTTTCCTATGTTCAGGTGAACATCAAATGCACCACTGACAATCAAACAAGCAAAGTCTTTTGGCATTAATCTGTTTCTATTGAGTTGCATTGATATATCTCACAGTCTTACTCCAACTAGGAATTTAGACTTCTAACTTCTAAACTGGAGGGCTGCAAAAAATAACTAGGAACTATAACAAATGTTTGCCTTCAAGGTTCAACTCTCCCAATTTTATATTTTGCATTCCAAATTTTTAATCCAATCATATTATTATTAGACTGTTGATTTCTGAATACTTATGATCCAATATAGGACTAACAAAGCTATTTGTCTATGGAATTTCTTCTATATCTTTCTGCTACTCCGCTACCATGGAGTAACCAGAAATCTCTCCTCTTTGTGCTTCTGTATGCCACACACAATGCAATAAGAACCACAGATGTAGTCAGTTTTTTTCCCTTAGGTTTAGTAAATGCAACAGACTGAAAAGTGTAACTTTCAGGTCTTTATAGTGCACTGCTCTACCACTAGTTTCATCTGTGGATACTCTGCAGACAATTGGTTTCTCATCTCTTACAGAGAGAGAGAGAGAAAAAAAAAAAAAGTGATATAAACTCTTTGGGCAATTTGAAATGCCTAACACTTCTATAAGATTCAGGAGTTCAACAGTCTAGGGAAAATAACCAAGACGAATTGTCCCCATCAAAGGCAAACAGATGTTGCTCTAACCTTTTGAAAAAACCCTCTCTTGGAAGTGTTATAGTAAATATGTAAATATGCTTTGAAATCTAATATCCTTCCTGAAGTGGAAGCCCTGGAGTACAAGAGCTCTTTGAGAGTATGTTTTGGTTTCATGGGATTGTACATATGTGATACTTAGCTGTGACCAGTAAGGCCAAGAGTCATCACTATCATGCCCTCTTGCAAGAAGGTTCCAGGAAGGAAAGCTGTCCCAGGGAATGGAGATATTCCATTTGCACTGTGTGTATTTGCACTGTGACAGCAGCCAGAGGCCTCTGACCAGGAATTATGAGCCCATTAGTCTGACAGACACCACGAGCAGATAGCTTCTGTTTTAAAAAATTTAAAATCATCCAAAATGTTTTCTGTATGCCTTCCCACCACCTTCATGCAGGGTTCCTTCATCTCACACAGCTTGTCACCTGTCCATTTAGTTTCTGCCTACAGCAATAAAGGGTCTTAAAACAGACATAAACCACATTAACAGCCTTAGGGTCAGTAAAACTGTACTGCCCTACATCTGTTGAGCACCCAATATTTCTCCTTCCTTTGAAAATAATTCATTTCATTCACCCCTTCTACCCCAACAGTCCATATAGGCTGATGGCTCTGATGGGTTTCCCTGGAAGGGGGATCCTCAGATAAGTCCCAGAAAATGACTGCCTTTTCCAGCCAGAGTCTGGCTTGATGCCAGGTTGCATAAAATGTCCTCCTCTGGCTGCAATGCCGTCTTAGAAATTAGATGCACTCTCTTCCTTTGGCTATGCTGAAAGAGAAATGAAATTCTTCTTGTTCTCCCTAGAAAGGTTTTGGCTGCTGCTCCCCCAGACACTGAAGAGGATTAGGAAGTAGGGGCAGCAACTGATCTTTGACCTCAGGAGATTATTTTTAACTGCAGAACATCGGTTGTTGCTGCTATACTGAGTAATAACATGTTTTCTGTTCTGTTTGGGTCCAAACGAGAACTGCCTTCAGGTTTCTACATTTTCTACTCATTATGTCATGGCTGTGGTGCAGGACAGGATATTTTTGGGCCAAAACAACAGCAGAATGTTTCACAGGCTTGGGGGATTCAACAAGAGCAGAAACAGACACACTACCAGCAAGAGACTGCGTGGTGCTGGTTACAGCAGAACCTCTCCAAGGGGAAGGCAAAGGTTGATTATAAGTTGTTTTCTGCCAGGTCAGTGCACTGAATAGTATTCTCAGAGGGTGCTGTTTTGCTCTTGCAGTCAGCCAGGCTGACTAGTGGGTAGGTCAGGATCAGGTTGAATGACTGAAACCAACCCATGTTACAAAGCATTTCATCTTCTGTTCACACTTCCTAAATTTAGGCCAGGAGATCCATAAGCTAGCCATTGCTTGTAAAGTGTCTTCCACAAAAGTTCCCTTGGAGCACCTGCAGGGAAAGAGCTCTCCCTTTTTCAATTCTGTCTTTTAACTCCTTCAGAAACTTACAAATGGCATTGGAAGAGTTCTCAGGCAGAAATTTATTGCAATCTTTTGTTTTTCTGGGATACTTTATACCCCAAAATTTCAAACAGCTTTATCCCCTGCAGGGTCACCAAAACCCCTTCTCTTCCTAAATGGGATTCTGTGATAGTATAATGACATTTACATTATTGTAAATTGATGTATTAATGACATCAGCTCCTTTTAACATAACACTGGTTATGTTAAAGAAATTAAATGTAGAAGGAAACACAGACAAATTGATGACATATCTGAAAGTTATTCTTGTCTTGAGGGCTTCAGTGAAGTGTATGCACATCGTGTGCTTCATCCTCAAATGTCCTGCAGGTGTATCTGCATCAAGAGTATGGGTGAGCACTGGATATATTGTGTATGAACCTGAACACACACCTCTTCTAGGGCCTGGCCTTGGTGCTTCCTCTGAGTGTGACTGATACACACCAGACATGAACATGTCAGGGAACTGCAAGAGTGGGCTACCCTGCAAGGGAAGGTGAGTCAGGAGCCGAGGATGACAGCAAGGCAGGTCGGGTCAGTGTTCCCATCAACAGTGGGGGCAGACCCAAAGTACCTGAGCAAGATGAGCAGAGCAGGTCTGGTGATGCTAATCAGGGTCTGCCTCAGCTCCAGTGATTGCCAGACAAGTCCACAGTGATGAGACTGGTCCAAGGTAAAGTCAATAGGTCAGGGTCTGAATCAGCGAGTTCATGGCTGGGTACCTGAACTTAGATGCACCTCCTGAGCAAAGTGGGGAAGCTCATGACAAGGCTTCTCATCACAGCTTTTTTCGTTTAAATAAAAGCACAGCAAGAAACACTACATTTACTTAATCATTCTTCTAATTTTCATCAGGAAAAGACAGGGCATATTGACAGTGCTGGAAAATCCACTGGAGATAAAAATGACTGAACTCCACCTTTGACCCTTAGTTTTCCCTTTCTTGCAGTCATAAAGGGGCTGGAAGTTGAGCACGGGGGAGGGACCTCATCTACACTGCACTGATTTGCAGTGTAGAGGCAGTCACCCAAAAATAATATTCTGGGTTGAGTTCCTGGAGAGGGACGTTGGGGTTTTGTGGTGGGGAAAGGCTGGCAACCTTGACTCTGATCTGTAAAAATCTTCCTTCACCCCTTACACATTTATTCGCTTGTTTTCACACCTTGCCCTCTTTGAGGGATTATGAACAGTAACATGATGCTGTCTGGAGCTTCAGATTTTCAAAGGTGCATTTGAGCTTGAAGCAACCCCTTCCTCCCAAAAATTCAGAAAAAAATTGGACCTGCCTTGCTTGCATTCCTAAATTTCTCCCAACATTTTGTTTTTGAAAGAACTGTGCCACTTAGGTGTGCTCTAACATATCCGTCTTAACTCATGAAAAATGCCATATCTGAAGCTTTAACTGCCATATGTCCTATATAGACATATGAAGCATATTTCTTTTTTATTCATATTTTACTGGAAGTCTTACAAAGCATACAGAACAGATGCCAGTACATCAAATCCATCATGCCGAGCCTTGATTATACAGACCCTGAAGCCCCAACACTGCAATACAATCCTTCCTTTCAGGAAATAAAAGCCAAAGACCAGTTTTCCCTTGGGACCACTTGTGGGTATAAGTTGAAGCCCTTATTACCAGAGGTTCCTTGGATACGATTTAAAGTCTGAAAGTTCTTCATATAGCTATTCACTCATCATAAGGTACCTCTCAAAGTCTAGGCATGCTGTTAAAAGCAAGAATAGCTGTCCAAAACCAGGGAAGCACTCAGCCAAATGTCTGCTTCCAGCTTAGTAGCAGCCGCCTTTTCTCTGAGTGAGAATGCAACAGATGAGGAGAGAGCTAAATGTACAACCGTCGTGACAGGGAATATGACATCCTAAATAAGGATCCCATAAGCTGTTACTACGTGCATGGAAGCATTATGTTACTCACAGTGAAGCAGGGTTGTTACCTGAACCAAATCTACCTTGCAAGGAGAGAGAAAACAGCTGCCTGGGAGTTTGATGTGCTTTGCCATGACAAAATAGTAATTAAAAATAAATAAATAAAGCTGACTCTCATTGGCCTGACATTTCCTCCTATAGTTTGTGGTGTAAATCAAAGCAGGCATGACATTCTCCAAAATTTTAGATTTATTTACACGTGTTTGGGCTGACCATGTTTACTCACTCAGGGTTTCACTCCACCACTTGTTAATGCATTTGGCATGCTCTCATGTAAATAAATCTAGGATTTCAAAGGAAGGTCATTCTCTATTCCCTCTCTATGCAGAGGGAATATGCCAGAACTATGCTGAAGATATGGATGAGATCACTCAAGATCAGAGTCGCCATGGGTGGGTAATGATGAGGTTACCCCTATGGTGCATGTAGATGTATTCCAAACCCTCATTATAGTTATGATATGTTCATATGAATACAACAAGCCCATCTTTAAAACTGCTCCTCGATTTTAAATCTACTTGCTGCTTTATGGGAGCCAACATTGCTGTGATTTCTTGCTGATGTAATGCTAAATGGCAGTAAATAGGGGAGGGAAAAAAGCTAGGGTAGGGGAAATAGTGGAATACAGAAAAGGGAATGCAAGGAAAGCACAGTGGAGGAAAATGATAGAAAAATTGTAAAATAGGGCTCCACCAGGCATTTAAAGATGTAGCTTCAGAACAATTCTAAACCTCTATTTATAAATCACTACTAGGAGTCAGCTGTGCACATAGATCATAATATCTACATACCTAACCAGGTCAGTGGCTATTCTCTAACCAGCTTTACTGCACTCGGAATCAGATCCTGTCAAGTCCTGTTTTCCTTTTCTGTTATTTAGATCCTGTCAGATGAGACTTTCCTGAAACTCAACCAAACTGGAATTTGCAAGAATTTTGCTTTGTTCACCAAAAGAGAATTCCGTGTCACACAAGGCAGGAAATGCCTCTACCAACCATACAATACCTCTAACAATTCACTTCCTCAGTGGGTCCAGGCCATTTTACTTGTTCTTGCAGAGGCAGTATCCTGCAATACATAAACATCAGTTCTGATCTCATTTGACAATTTCTTTGTTCATATTTATTCTGTCTTGTTGTGGGAATAAAATCTATGCTGGTTTCTAGCTTTATTTTTTTTAACATTATGGTAAAAAGTTTTGAATTTATTTTAGTTATGATTGAATTTTCTTTCTTTTTAAATACATCTGGCTAGTTGGCATAAAAATGTCACTACAGCTGGATGAATCCCTAGAGCTTAAATGAATATTTCTAGTCACAGAGAATTTAGCTCAAAATTTATTTCAGGATTACTGACGGGCGAGTGAAGAGTTAACAGGACTGAAGTTTGTCAATTGATATGCAGAAGAACTGATAGCACAAGAGCTGACTGCACAAAGCTGCTGAACAGAGGACTTAACAGGACTAAAGAAGTCTACCAACCGATATGTGCAAGGATTGACATGCGCAAGGCTGCGGAATGATTAACAAGACTGAAGAAGTGAAGTCTGCCACCTGGAATTTGCACGGACCCCCGGGGAGGGAAGAAGCAATACGGAGGTGTTGTGGTCTTGCCTCGCAAGCAGGGTCCTCCCGAGCAGACAAACAGACAGTCCTGTGATTGTGAAACTCGCAAAAAGTCAGCAAAAGCAGTGTTTGCCCAGAGCCCCAGCCGTATAAAAAGAGACTTGGGAGCTAGGAGAGTTTGAGCAGGGACGGGAACGTGACCTGATCATCCTCTCCGGCTGGACCGTGAGTATCCCCCCCCTCCCCTTTTCCTGGGACATTGGGTTAAGGTAACTCCTCGAGGTTGAGAGCCCTCTCACTAGGAGAGTGAACAAGAAAGCTTTCAAGTAGGGATAAGCAGTCCTTCCAATTAATAACGCAGTAATCGACGGTTTCAGGTTATCCTTTCTAAATTGGTAACTGATGGTTTTGTGTTATCCTTCCTAAATTAGTAATCGCATTATTTTAATGGATGTTACTAATCCAAGAACTTGTGTGAGGAAATAAACATCTTTTTTATTATTATTATATTACTGTCTCAGTCGTTGCTATCGAACCTTCACAGCATGACAGCGTGACAATTACGCACACAGGGATTAAGGCAAAATAAAATCTATAAAACACTTACTATTTTATATTTAAAATTTGGAAACTGCTTTGAAAAACCCAGCCAGTAATAACATTTTTTTTAATTAAGTTAAAAAAATCAATCTTTCAAGTTTTACTGCCAAAGATATCTTTGTAGGCATTGTACATATCTGTGAAATGCCTGTTTGCATAAAATGAAAGGATTTGCTGAAGTCATACTTCAACTGTTTAACTGGTTTTTGTTTGTTTTTGTTTGTTCTTTTTTTAAAGAAGATATGGCATTGATATCCCTAATTCTTTGTCTGTACTGAGGATGAGTTTTCTGAACGCACTTCATAGTTCAATCCGAGTGCTGGCTTAATTGGGAGCAGGATTAGGTCATCATAGAACACTTCTGAAAATCCCCAAGTTGATCTATATTATTTCATTTGAGTTGCGATAGCTCATTTTTGCCCAGGGATAAGGAACTAACACTCTTAAGAACATATTTTCAGGATTCAAGAAGAATGCCAAGAGGGAACTTTGGCATTTGTGTTGATAAAAGCCCAGAAATACTGGGCTTTTATCCACCAATTGCTCAGTTTTTGGCATACCAGACTAGCAAGAGAAGTCACACCCAGTATTCTACAACTTGCGTGACAGGTTGTGAGCTGGCATAAATAGCCTGACTCCACTGAGACCAATATCATTTTTTTCAGTGATACTACAACAGCTGAGCTTCTTATGTCTAGCTTAGAACAACCACTCATTATACTCCACAGATTTCATGTATCTTTTCATTAGCATGTGTACACATTCAATAGCAGATAGCACATTTTGCCAATCCCATGGTCCTCAGGAGGAACTCCTTACAGAGCTCAATGGAAAGCCCTTCACTGCTTCAAAGAGAACAGACTTTCCATGCCATTACAATCTAAAACTACTCTTTCTCATCTTCCCCATCCTTCTTCCTCATCTGTGTACAGCCAATTGTGTACCCAAATCTGAAGTCCCACCATCTTGTCTCCAATAGAAACATTATCATCTGTGCATACCAACAAGTCACAGCTCACACAGTAACTCAAAGTGAATGATCAGAATGCCTTTCGTCTCACATGAACAAGGATTCAATACTCAGATACAATTGGCCAATACCAATAGTACTTACCTACAAGCAATAACCTTCCAATTTTCAGCAATGCAATCTACCTATACACTAGTAAACTTGACAGTTTCTCTCCTATTAAACAAAAGGAGAATGTAGCCTGGTGATGACAACTAAACAGCATCAAAGATTTTGTTACTCTTTCGGATCAATACAGGTTTACAAGGGGTTACTAATAACCAAGAAAACACATGTAAAAACAGCCTGTTTCCTAGTTTCCAGTGTAACACCATTTTCCCTCCACTGCATTCAGCCTCAATCATTACCTGCCACTCTCTCTTCACCCAGCTCCTGCTAGTTCACTACAGCAAACCTAGCACATCGCATGGCCTCACTGCAAAGTCCTGATTCAACTGGATTCAATTTGTGTGTGAAACTACCCTGGTCAGATGAGAGGCATTTTAATGGTTCTTTAGAAACCAAAGAACGGTGATAGCAGGGATACAGCACTTCCAGCAATCAACTGAGATAGGAGGAGCTCAGAGAAACACACCAGACTCATGAACAGTATGAAGCTGACAAAACCTTATTTAAACAGCAAGCAGAGTACTGAGAGGGAGCTGTGGCGGCACATTCATCTCAACTTCCATTTTGGAAATGGTATTCTATGAATTATATTTTCCTCTTCTTTAGTTAAGGTTTTATTGAAACTCATTTTAACCAAGCCCGTTCACTTGCCCATAGTTTCATAGTTTTCGCTAATTGTGTTTGAGATGCATGTGTGGTTTTGCAGAGGGTTTGTGGACATATCCGCTGGGGGGAGGCAAAGTTATTTTTAGACATATCCTGATGCATCATGGTGTTTATGTAGAAAATTTAAAACAGTTGGTCAGAGAAACTTTGACTTTTACCATGTTAGCACATGAGTGCGAGCTGACTCACATTTTTATTATCTGAGTGGGTCTCATCTACTGGAACCATCATTTCCAGTACTCATATCTTGCATTTCTCACATCATCAGCTTTTCCTCCGCATCTCTCTCCCACGCATAATTCAGCTTTCAAATATCTTGAATTGGGGAAGAGAGAACATTCTATTCATTCCAGAATAAACCATTATTTTGGGGTTAAAAACTGAAAAGTAGTTGCAGGGACATAGATGCCAGGCAGGTAGCATTTTCCAACTTATTTGTGCAAAGGAAGGAATTTTGCCTACGGAAGACACAAAGAGAAGCTCCAGCAAGCAGAGGTTGCCACATTTTTAACCAAGAAGAAATCCTTTCTAAACTTCTTAAAATTAAGTAAATTATGAGCAACATTTAACAGACACATTTTTTTTTTCCACAGAGGTATTTTCACTTGAACATTAATATACCTGAGACTTTTGCTGCATGAGATAAGTAGTCACAGAATCATAAACTTGGAAGGCAACTCAAGACATCATGTAATGCACACTCCCACCCTAGCACAAGACCAGCCGTAACTTTGCCAGTTCTTCAAAAGGTTTGTCTAGCCTCTCACATTTTCAGTGATGGAAGTTGCACAGTTTTCCTGTCCCAGGGATTGACTATTCTTACTGTTAAACTTTTTTCTAATGTCCATTTAAAGCCAGTTCTTCTTGCCCTAACCACCACTGACGTGAGGAGCAGTTTTCCTTCTAGCATTGCCCTTAGTATTATGGATAGCAAACATTTCTGAGTAAAAGGTGACCTGAATTTTTCTGAAAATAAATCCAGTATTGGAGATTTCAAAATATGAGTTATTTTTTATTTTGTTTTAATGCACTTCTCCACTAACTAGTTTTAGTCAAAAGTATAATGAAAAAAAGGTGTCTTTACGGTGTCTCAAATCCAGTCCCAAGCTGGACTTGCAATAAATCAGACAAGGCAGACTACTCTCACGAGACTACAAGGCTGATTCCTGGACCAGTATGGTTTTAGAAAAGTTAAGCTTTTGGACTCTTATCTAAACCAATCTATTTGAGGTTCACCCATCACTTGCTAGTAGTCTAGCTTTTCACCTCCTCAGACTTCAGTTTAAATCCTTGTTTAGGTCACAGTGAAAATGAGTTTGGTGGTTTGCATCCTAGTGGACTTCTGTCAACATTGAAAAACCACCATACAATCCAGCACAATTGGAAATCTTTGCTTAAAAGAAAGCCTAGACTGGAATAACAGAGGTCACTACAAACTGAGACATAAAGGATAGCATTATAGCTACATGGAGAATTTTGAGTAGTCCCTGACACTTAGAAGCCCAGTGCCAGACTATATAAATTAATTACTGGCTTAATGGAGACTTATTGTTTGTCCAAACTCATACATTTTTGAATCAGTAACTTGACATATCATTCAAAAAAATTTGATGAGAACCTAATAGTGAGCAATAATGACAAAAGGAACCAAACTCAGACACTGTATTTTAAATTAAATGGTTGGCAATATGCTTTACCATCACCCCCACAGAACATAGCTGCTAGGAAAATGATTTGTTGCACAAAAATATTTCCATATGAAGGCACATTAAAAAGATTGATACTGCTGACCTCAAGGGAAATACAGAAAATTAGGAAAGTCAGAGAAAATAGCATGCTTTAGATCAGAATATAGATTTAAATTTACCATATGAAAAAAAAACCCTAATGTAAAACAAAATACTGCAATTAATGTCTTCCTTCTCTTTTGCCCTTGTCACCCTCCCTTTTCTCCTTCAATCACACAAAAAATTCATCTTCAGCTGCTCCATAGTACATAGAGACAAAATGAAATAAAACCATTCTCTTATATAAACAGGTGCTAAGCGTGAGTTTTCGCAGTTCAGGTGTTCTAAAACTGTAGATGACAAAAACCAGAGAGCTTTCCTATAACTCAAGTGACTAAATGGATTTTCCTCCAACTTTCCTAAAAGTTCACATGTGGTTTTAGACCAGATATGAAAAGATTTTTCCTCATATGAGAATTTGAGGAAAAACTCTATGGGAATGAAGAGAATTTTACACTGGGAAAGTTGATGTTACTTCAGCTACAAGCAGAATGCTGGGAATTTGATTATTTGTGGTTCTGGAATTTGCTGCATGATTCATCATTAGCTACAGAATTACGTTCCAAAAATCTCGGCTTTTATTAGATGAAAACAAAACAGACCCCTTCATATTTTTTGCTATCATCGTTGCAATGGTAAGCTTGCATTTTGGAGGGCCACCAAAATTAATACAAAACTGTTTCCCCGAGTTTGTGGTTTGCCTGAAACAAGATTGGAGTTGTGTGGAGTGCCACATTCATCTCAGCAGAATGTTAGCCATGAAGAAAAAGGAAGATGACAGTGTGGTCCATGCCATCTTAAACACTGCTCCCCACACTGAATTCTCAAATAGAATTTAATTCAAACAAACATAGGAACTACGGCACTGATTTTATCATTTGTTTCCAAATGTAAGTTTAAAACATCTATTTCGTTGATGCTATCACAGCTTTATCTATAGGTAGATTTCTGAAAAATTCAAGTTCAAAGTACATAATGCCTTGATAACAGCTTTCCCATAGAGAAAAATCTATTGCATAATATAGTAACCTAATAAACAAGTTCCTACAACAGTTTTCATCGACTCAGTTCATATCACAATACTAATATGTATGGCCTATGGCAAAATGTCAGTTGTGGAGCTGGATCAGAATCCAGTTCTCCAGTCCCTTGTAAAAAGCTCAATACCTCTGATGGTGCAAAAAAAAGAGAAGGATTTACTCAAAGATAAAATCACAGGGAACTATAACAGAAGCAAAAGACAGTTAGTACCATCTCTTACCTTTTCTTGAAATAAACTATTTTCCGAGGTAGAAAATGAGGCGTTCCTAATCCTTCCTGCCAAAGAAGTACCTGAGAGAAAAGGGAAACCATTCAAAAGCTTACAAGCATTGCTAGAAAAATGCCTCACACTTTAGAGTCGTGGGAGCACTAGAACAGTAGGGAGCATAAGTTACAGTAGGAAAGCAACTTTTCCAGTAGAGTTGGAAAATAAAAAGGTGCAAAGAAATCAGAAAAAAAGAAATACCCTCAAAGTGCCTACACTGAAAAAGGACACAGCAAAAGCATACCTGGCTTCTGCAGAGGTTTAGAGGACAGCCAGAGGGATCACTGATGCACAGCTTTCTATGAATCTGTCTGGGAGCAGGGAGATCTCACAAACTGGCAAACATGTACATGAGACTATTTAATAAAATAAAGAGGGATCCTTATGGATTATGCTATTATGATTTAATAATTTGATCCAGAGTAGGACCAAGTATAGTCCTGACTCCTATTGCCCACATCCAGCACTATTTGCTATCACCATTCATGAGACTCAGATAATAGGACTTTGTATTTTCCTTGAAAAGATCTAACAAGTTATGGACTTAATTATCTTAGAGGAGAAGGCAATGGGAACATTTATGGGGACTGAAGAGAAGAGTGCTTGGAAAACTGGAATTTAGACATGAGTTGATAGCATTGATTCAAGCCCTCGTGCCTTCTAGGGAGTAACAGGGCAGGGAAGTCCTGCCCAGATTTGCCTAGAGACTTCAGCCTTTTGTGAGAGGTGCCAACAAAATTTTTTTCAGTCTACAAAATCAGTTAGTTTGATGTTGCGAATCGGAAACTGGATGGGCTTCCAGTTATTGCTAACCATTTGTATTTTAGGATTAGATCCATTTAGAAGGGAACAACAGTTGAGTATGACTTATTTGTAATTAAGACATGGATGTATTTACCAGTAGGGGTTACAACATCGAGTTTTGCTGAATTTTGCAACTAAGTATCAGTGGAGGAAAGGCAAAACAGTTCAAACTCTCTGCAACAAAATTAAATTTGAATTTATGAAACAGCAAAATAAAAAGTAATGAATGTAAAATAAAAAAAAAGCTTTTCTATTTTTAAATGGGAGCACAAGAAAGCAGGGAATGGTAGACAAGTAAAATCCTCTTAAAATAAGAGGCCCTTGAAAGCCTCTTTGCTGCAATAATAGATAACAACAAATTTACGGAATAAGCAATAGAAACAAACCATCTTAGAATTTTAATAAAGCTCCCTTGTCACTGCAAGGAGAGCAAATGATTTTTTGTTTCATGACAGAATCTGTGATGTTCTATACTGTCTTACTTTCATGGTGTCCATCTCAGAAATATCAGGGGGCCAGCTTGATGCATTTGAAGTGGCTGATCACAATCCCATTAACTTCCATATTAAAAGTGTGTGGACAAAGTAAGAGTCTGAATCTAAGCAGGTCTCATGCAATAATACTCTTAAGGATAGAGCTGGCTCCCCTTGCAAGCTCCTGCTCCTCATTTCATAGCCCTGTTGAATGGGCTTATTTTTGGATGAAAATTAATCAGAAACCTTAATTCTTTTGGGTCATTAAACTCCTCATAGGGCTTTTTTTGCAAGAATATAAGTTACCAGATGGGATTTCTGGACCAAATTCCAATTCAGACAACGACATTCTGATGAAGATCTACGTGCCATTTCCAGTTTGATTTATCTTTGCTATTTCTAGTGCTCCCAGCATGTATCGCTGTGCTGTCATCTTCACCTTAGAAGCAGATGCATTTCAGTAATTGTAAAATGTTCCTGAGCATGCTCAGGATCTTCAGCGACCTGTAGCATGTAGGTCCTAAACATGTAATTGAATCTGTATGGTAAACTTTTACTTCTTACTGGAATAGCCTGCTTCCAAATACTGTACAAATGTATATCCAATGGAATCATCAGGTAGTAAGTTCAAAAACAGAGGAAGTACTTTTTCACAGAACACATAATTAAACTGTAGACCTCATTGACACAGGAGGCTTTGGGATCAAGACAAAAAGGACTTCAGATAAATCCATGGACAATACATTTGTCAGCAGCTATTAAAAACAGTAGTACAGATTGAATTTCTGGTTGAGAAAGTACCTAGGCCCCTGACAGCTGGAACCTGGGAGGGTATTGCAGGAAAGGATTGTGCGACAACTGACATCAATTAATGCCCAAGCTGGAGACAAAATACAGGGCCAAGTGGACATTTAGTGTGACCCAGTATAGAAATCATCAATCCTGAAACAAGAATTTTCTAGTGAGTGATCCTCTCATATACAGTAAGAACAACCAATACCAGCTGTTGTTAATCTAAATAACCTTAGAGAAGGAGCAAGATGAGTAAATATCAAGTATGCAATTTCAAGGGGATCACTGTTCACAGGTCATCTCTGTTCACAGGTCTTCTCCTGTACCATTCAGAGGAGAAGCCAATAATCTTAAAGGAAGCAAGTAGCTGTATGGAAAGAGATAGTGGCATAACAGAGCAACCTCTCTCCATCTTCAGTCATTATGGAAGTGCTAAGTTTTACGCCTCCAGAACGAAGCTGCAACCTGAAGACGACCATTGCATTTGACGAGCTTTGTCTTCAAGTCAGGAAAAGTTATGGCGAAGTTTATAATTAGTCCCTCCAGTACTGGCTGCATGCTCCACAGCTACTCTACATGTTAGATGAGATTTAAAAAAAAAAAAAAAGATGGGGGAGTTGACTGCCTTTTCCTTCCCCTTGCTTACCAGCCATGCCTCCAGCTACAGTCAGTAAAAAGAAATGGGACTGCAACTACTTCGATTTCCTTAAGTATTACTTCTTTTCTTTTATAGCTCAGAAAGATGGGAGGTAAATTCACAGGACATGGGACAGGTTAGAGAGAAAGCTCAGTGCTGATAATCAGTTTAGTTTCACAAAGAATCTCCTGGAGCATAAATTTAATAAAGTTGCATTCCAAGGTACATTAAGCTATACCTCTCTCAGTAATTATGTTATAAAGGAGGACATGCCATGTCTGCATTGCTGGAAAATCACACACATCAGAGATTACACTTAACAAAAGCACTTCATTCACGAGTGCAGTAAACATGGACAAGTTATACGCTGCAGTCAGTATTTCCTGGTTATAAAGCAACTCTTTACTGCACACAATATTTGACCAACAGAATACTTCAGAGACAAAAGTAGTCTGTATTTGCACATAAAAAACACACAGATAAATAAGCCACCATGTTTCTTGAAAAAAACCTTTTCTTTTCTTCTAAAGTGACTCCCTAGGTCATTTCATAATGGGATATCATGGATCTTACAGAATCAATGGCAAAAATATATAAAGATAGATAAAATGTAATTCCATATAAACAATTTCAGTGCAAACTGGATGTTTAAAGTGTCAAATTAGAAAAAAAAAAGAATAGGTTTCACTCCCAATGAATGTGCAGGATAGGCAGAAGTCAGAGCTATGATACTTGGGTTTGTCTTTCTGCAATTACAAAGATGAATTTAGATGAAACTGTTCTGCTGTCTGTGGCTTTAATGAGGGCCACTTGCTTTGCCTAATCAAAAAAGCAAAAAGTATACATTTAAAAACCAAAAATATCTTGGTTTAATGACGCACATAGGCAAAAGTTTTTAAGTGGGTAAATTTTCTTGCTGCATAGCCTCAGTGCACCTGTGCAACAGCTGTATTTAATCTATCGAGGACTGTATTTTAGAAGCCATTGCCAGATTTTAGGCTGGAAACTAAATAGTGCCCCACCCAGTCATGTTCCAGTCCACAAACTACTTTTAACATTTCAGTAAGGGTAGAACAATCCTATGCTGTGGGCTAAAGAAATCCAGAAATAATTTATGTGTTGTTGACAGTTTAAAGAGAAGAAAAGAAAACAGGGAAATTCAGCTGACAAGAAAATAACCTAACCGTCTAGTCTAGTGAAGTTAACAGAAAATCTAAACTATCGATGAATGTGATTGCTTTTTGTGCTAGATTCATTACAGAACAGACATGTACAAACAGGATTCTGATCAATACCAGTTATGTCAATAATACTCATAATATCGTAAGAAGAGCCGTACTTCCTTCATATCTTTCAACAGTCACATGTGTCTGTATTTTAACAGTCTATACCAGCAAACATACATACTTAGACATAAAGATCAGATACTCTGTCCAAAGACCCAACAGAAATAATCAGCAGCCAAATGACAGAACAGTAAGCAAGGCTCTGAAGTCTACAGGCTTTCCCATCAGTGATTTAGGAAATCTATCTTTGGGCACTTTTTTTTTTTTCCCCTCCCCCTCCAATCATGGGTAAAATCTTGATACCACTGATCTAAGTGGAGCCAGGTTTTTAACCATTAGACTTACCATACAAATCCATCTGTTGAACAGATGGTATGAGATCAGGGTATGATCTCATACCTTCTCAGGCACGATACCAAACCCATGTGATCACATCTGAAGTATCTAGAGCAAAGGATCTGAAAGTGACAGGACCATCCCAGCACCACTGCTTCATCATGAGGATGAGCAGAGTCCCTTTACCAGACTTGCAGAAGCAAGGCTTTTCAAACAAGACCATAAAACTGTTGTCTTGCCTACTCAACACTGTCTGAGACCTTGTGACACTATTCCTAAGACTAAGGGTTGGACACACTGATTGATAAACTGCCCCTTCTCTCTTCTTTTTGTGACACCACTACACTAGCACAACCCATTGAGGATCATTAGACTGAAGAGTGAAACACACTGTAACAAAGACAATCAAAATTGCTAGTGAAAAAATGAGGAAAAGTTATCCCAGAAGCCCAGACATCCCAGTGGTTAAACATGCATCTATGGGTGGGCCCCTGGATTGCGTTCCTTGTTTTGGGGCCTAATTATGTGTGACCCAAAGATCCATCCCAACCACAGAGATCAAGAATCCTCCAGAGTTCAGTGAGTAGGACACAGTTCTGGGAGAAGCTCTGTTTCAGATCAAATAGGTCATTCAAGGCTTCACGAAATGTGAACATGCTTTTCATTTTGACGAGGGAGGGAGGCAGGGAGACAAGCTGCAGTTGACCTGAAGCAAATGTTTTTTCTAAAAGTTTTGCTGAACTGGAAAATCAACTTTTTCATAAAGCCCCTAATCCACACAGGCTTTCATGTTAAATACTGATGGATAAAAATAGTAAGTATTGTATATTATGTTTGTTTATTAGAACTAATATTATTTTCTTTCTTTGATCTACTTCTCCCTTGGAGTTAGTTTTGCTTACATTAAACTAAAGTTTGAGCTCAGACACTTAGAGGTGTAAGGTGTTCCTTGCACCTAATACAGCAGTCAATCTGTGGAAATGAGAAAACCTTCTCATTTTAGGAATTTACCAGTTAGTTTCCTTAATCAAACACAAAAAGAAGGATTTCAACCTGCATATGAATTAATGCTAAAACCAAAAGCAACTTATAAGAAATGCATATTTGAAAATATAAAATAAGCAAATCCCCAATACCTGTCTCAATGAAATGGCAGTTCTTTAAGTAGCCAAGGTTTTGGGGTGGGAAGATGAAGTCAAATTCCCGCAGTGTGAGAATGTGCACATGCCAATTACATCTGGAAACACACAAATTGTGGTATTATTTGGAGTCTGAAGGTTTTGCCACAATAGAATCTAAGAGTCTTTCTATCAGTGACAAGTCCTTTCACATGTCCTTGCACTGAAAAGAAAGGAATGCCAACACACCAAGTCACTTCTGCATCTCCTGTCACCATATTTTTCTTTCCCATGCTCATCTTAGCCAGCTGTTACATTGTTCCAGCTCATCTTTATTTGAACAGCTTTATGGTATTCTGGAGCAGCAAGGCATCCTGTGAGGTAATTCACATTCCGACAGATTGCTCTTACTGTCTCGGACATATTTCATCACACAAATTTACAGGGACAGACAAACAGCTAATTTACAGACCGGCAACTGGTGGATGGTAAAGTTCTACAGTGCAGAATCTAAACTTCATTTGTGCTTTAATTTTTTTTTTTATGGGCTTCAAAGCAAAATTTAGCACATTTTATAACATTATTTCCTTAACTACAAGCTCTGCTCTTCTGTTCCATATTTTTCCCTTTGAAGAAATTCCCAGGAAGCAATTTCAGTGCAGTTGTCGGCTTTATACAAAGCTCATTTTTAAATGGCAACTCTGATTCTTCTACTCATCTATACTTTCACAAAACAACTAGACATTTTGGACAGATAAAATACTGGGTGATCACCGTACTTCAGCGTATGTGTGGCCTCTACTTTACCATTTTATTTGCTTGCTCCAATATGTAATATATTTATCTAACAATATCCCTGAATGGTTAAAAAGTGTTATCAATTTTCCAGCTGTAAAACAGGAATGAGACAAAGTGACACTAAGGACCAGATACTCCCCTCTCTTTCCCCTGGCCCACAATAAAATGCAGAACCTTAACATAAGCATATAACATATTTGAGCTGAAATTTAGAAATTTAAAATCTAAGTGCATCTTTCGCAAAAACACAGCCTACACAAGACATTTGTCAGACAAAAATTTTCAAGTACCTAAAATTTTTCCACTATGCTTGCACAAGACTGCAATCTTCTCACCAGAGAAGGGCATCTTTATTACCTCATGCAGAAGTCTGTTTGGGAATTACAGAGTAGGAGTTCCTAGGCTTAAAATCCCTTAAGGGATCTGAGCAACCCAAAACACTCTTCCTATATTGAGTTCAGTGCAAAACACAACATATTTAGCAGTTCTTCATGTTTAAAGAAAACATATTCATATTTGGTATACCCTGCAAAATGAAACCACAAAGTAGCAAGTTCAAATCACCTGAAGGAAGCATTAGATGAAATTCATCTTCAAAACAAATGACAGCAGAGATGGTATCTATGTGTGACCGGATTCAGAGAAAATTACAGCATAAAAACAACAAAATCCAATCTGAAAGGTAATTCTTCAGAGAGGAACAATGGTTACCTTCCCACAGAATGCTGCCAACATACAAGAGTTCGTCTATATGCTCTGAGCTCACAACTATTTCTCTGGGAAACTCCCGTGAATTTAGCAATAGAAAGTCTTAAAAAAATCATAGCTCCGTCTTCTGCATACAGGCCATAAATTAAAAATATTCACTTGACATGCTTTAGGTTTCAGCTGTACCATTACCCATTAAGGGACTTGTATTGTCCTTGTCAAGTGCAACAGAAATCTACTGCAAGAGCATTTCAATTTTGGCCTTGCATTGCAAAGTAGATAATGGTAAACAAATATAAAAAGAGAACTACAGCATTAAAAGACATGTTTATATACATTCTTGATGTTGGAGGCCCAACTGTTTCTACATAATTATATTTAGCTCTGTTCTCCTATCCTGCTGCACTTCGTATTGTCATGTAAAATTCTCCAAAGTAAGTTCGGAGAGGATGGTCAAATGTTTCCAGTTTTGTCCAGCAGCATATTACAAGAGTATTGAAAGCAACTGAAAGTGAAACATGAAGGGAGGAACAGATTTTCTTTCAGGCAAGTCTACTAGCAAGAACACACCATGTCATGCCACAACTGGTATCAATCGGCATTGCTTAAGACTGCCTGTCCAGAGAAGGCAATATAAATGGACAGATTTCAAATCAGTGAAGCTATGCTGAGGTTCAATCTGCTCACAAAGGTTTTGTTTTACCTCTCTGAAGCCTCATTTCCCCACAGCACTACCTTTTATTGCCCCCTATAGAAAAAGCAAAACCAAAAAACTAATACCTTCTACTGTGAAAGGCAATGCATCTTACCCCTGACACTGAGGAAACAGCATTCAGTTTGTGAACCACTGGACTCTTTTCTTCTGTTAATTTACTCCAGGAGAACACTAGTCATAACTATTGTTTCAAAATAATTCATCTTTAGATTTCAGGAATGGCTTTCAAGTCTGACAGGCTGGGAAACCACAAAAACTCTGAAAAATATGTGAGATAAGTTTCATACCATTAATTCTCATTTAAAATTCCAATGGCTTAACACAATAGATTTACTCATGTAGACAGAAGTTTAAGACCTCATTAAGACCTCAGCCCTATTTATATCTTCCAAATTGAGCTAAAGCTGTGAGACTTAAAAAAAACAGAAAAAGAAAGAAAAGATGAGCTTCATTCTTGCTCCAAGTATTTTTATTCTTAAAAACAGTGAATGTTACATCTTCCACAGTTTTATTTGAATGGGAGACACCAGTGCTGCTTGGGCACTGAATAGCAATAGGGCAATGACTGCTCTGAGTTGCAGCTTCAGGCACGAAGAAATCCCTGTCCTATGGAAAAATAAATGACTATTAGACACTGCCAGCCTAAGACAACACAACCCTGTGTTATCCAGTGGATGCAAGCACTGTAGAGACGGAGGCAAAAGAAATGCTGATCCTCTGGCCACAGGAAGGTGTTATAGCATGCGTTACTGAACCAATGTACTTGCCATTGTGCTGTTACCTTCCCAAAACAGGAAACATAACTCTTGTATAAAATTACTGTCAGTCTGCAGATTATACGCATCTACTCAGGCAATTACATTCAATATTGCAAAATCTTCATTTGCATGAAGAAAAGCAGATCACTTCATCCAAATCTCCCTCTTGCCAGAAACGACAAACACCCCTCTCAGCTATAAGCCTTGCTCTCCGCACTTGAGCCATCCATCTCACTGTAGGTTCAGCTGACGGGTGTAACTTGTATTGGCAACCACCAGTCCGTATCATCGTGCTTCCTATGCAGCTGCTCATAACTCCAGGCCTCTCCACAGCACTGAGCCTTCAATCAAAACAAATTGTTTGTTTCTTTCTGACCACAAGAAGACGACTGGTTTCATTGTTTGCTTTGGCTACGTTGCCTGGGTAAAAACATACTATAATGCTTGGAACTCCACTCAGCCCTCTCTGGAGTTAAAGCCATAAGGTTGCAGTTTAAAGTTCTGACTGACAAAGCAAAATAATTCACAATGGCTTTTGAGGCTGTGGCACTCATCAAGTAACCCTTCTTTGTATGCTTTATTGGTACTGAACTCCTATACAAGTGTGAAGGTGAAGATATTCACTGAAGGGTTTCAAAGGATGGCATGAGAAAGGGTTTTAAAGGACAGTGTGGCGCACAACAGAGGAATACTTGAGCTAGCTTGGGAACGGAAAGCAACCTAGCTGACACACTGTGGAGCTCCAGAGGGACCAGTTGACTCTGTCTCCAGCATCCAGGCCTCCTCAGATAGCCCTAAGCTGCCCCAGAGGGTAGGAATACCAGGGGTAACTATTTGTTCTTACTTCTCTAGCAAAAGGTTCAGAACAAAAAGAGAAATAACATTTGGAAAAATTATCCTTCAAGTTCTTACTCCTGCTGACTGCAGGAAGAGCTATCCTGAATCACCCCCTTCCTTCATAATCTATGCACTAATGTCGTTCTCTTTGCCCACCTCTGGCTGCAGCTCCCTGGTACGTCTCCCCATTTTAAAGCAATGCAGAAACATGTGTGGTATGCCTCAGTGTAGGTCCAATCCAATAGCTAATGGAGCCAATGGAAAACTATACTGAATGAGACAAATCCGTAATTTAAACACTCATCTTCTGTATCATCTAACGCTATGTCAGGGCATTGTAACACAGCCTGAAAGAGAGTAACACAATGTGGTTTCCTCAGGGAGGACTGGAAGGGACTGGAGCCAGTGATCCAGGAGGTCCCATCTCTTCCCATGCTCTTTTTTTCTTTCCAAGCTCCTTTCTTGCTCTATTTATTGCTCTCCTCAGTTGCCACACACTTAAATTTAGGCTGTAAACTAATTTTAACTGTAAGCGGCATGGGGCTGACTCTTTGAGTGTATAATACACTGTAGGAGCAGGATAACTAAAACACAAATGCTTATGTAAATTCATCTTTGATTTTATAATCAATTTAGCTCACTAATTTGTTGCAGAAATTGGCTGAAGTAATGTGCCAAAATTT
The DNA here is from genome assembly GCF_003343035.1 of Apteryx rowi. Lineage (NCBI taxonomy): Eukaryota > Metazoa > Chordata > Aves > Apterygiformes > Apterygidae > Apteryx > Apteryx rowi. Next base: position 340,612 of record NW_020450937.1, read on the forward strand.
TTACTACCTCTCTGCCATAAAACTGACAAGCGTAGGTTTTCCGTTTTTGTTTTTACTTCCTTTCAAATGCAATAACTTCCCTTTTCATAAAATGCCAACATATTCTTTTAAAATTGTCAGACTGCCATCAACCTGGTCATGATCCTGTGCCAGGCCATAGCCAGACAAGATGAGTTACAAGGTAATCTTTTCTCTGCCAAGCAATACAAAGATATTGGCACCTTTCTCAGGGCTGCAAAAGGGCCACAGAATTCAGAAACTTAAGAATCATTTCTTCCTCTTTTTTGATTTTTGCCTTGCAATAGAAGTGACATGGTGCATAGAACTGAATGTTTTCATTAACAGCATTCTGGCTTCTTCACTTTCTCCAAGTCTTTTCCTCCACAAAAGTCCTGGATATGATTTTAATGAAATTGAGGATACCCTCCCCCATCCAAGTTACACACTGGATTCCTGAAGACTGGTTTCAAGGAAATGCTACTCCAGAGATCAAATACAAAGCAGCTGCAGAACTCTGGCATGGGAGCCTGCACAAATGCCACCAAAAAGTGAATCACTGTCTCAGCCTAACTGGAAGTGTATCAATATTCCTATTAAGGAAGGAAGAGGCAGCAGTGGAGACTGTCTTTTACATCATGTAGAAAGAATAGTTCAAACACCACAGAACTTGGGTATTAATCCCAGTTTTTCACACAGAAGGGACATTGTAGATGGAAGCTCTTCAAAGTCCATCACCAGGTAAATTAATACATCAGTGTGGTCAAAGCTTTAAGAGAGGTCTTTAAAGCACCAGTAGCTTCATGTAATTTTTGACACTGCTCCTATGTTCTCTGCTGCTACAGTATCTCCAAAATCCTGCTGCTTTGAAGTCAATTATTTGAGATGTGAGTGGTACTGAACTTCCACCTCCTCCTTCCCTCCCCTGGGATTTTGAAGAAGAAAGCACCAGCCTCTTAAACTGATAGTTCTGAAATAGCACCAAGAATTGTAATGAAACCAAGTGTTTTCATGCAGTACTTACTATTCCCCTTCTACTTACATGCAGAGCCTAGAGCCTTGCACATACAAAGAATGTGTCAGAAGCACAAGAAAACTCAGTTAGTACTGCTGGGGAAATTTTCATTTTTTCACAATTTTAATTGCATAACCACAAAATATACAGTCAGTACAGCAACTTTAGTGTATCAATCACTCTCAAATCTATTTATTAAGCAAAACGGTACTTCTAGTTTCCAACGGGAGAAAAATTAGTCTGAAATCTAACTGAAGTCAAGCTCATTTTGGTTTTGCTTATGTATCACCACCAGTAATAGAGATTCTTGGGGCCAAACTCTGCTCTCAACTAAATGTGGACAACTTGTTTCCAATAAGGTAGCACAAGGGTAAATTCAAGGCAGAATTTGCATCCACAGTAGCAAAATAGGTAACAATGATAAGGCTCATTTCAAAATGGAGATGGCTGCATGCTTTGGCAATACTCACAGCAATATAAAGTAGTAAATACTAAATTCTTTCACTGCAGCAAGAATATAGGGATATGTTATCAGGTGTTTGCTGATAACGGTGTACAGAGTAATGGTACAGAGTGATAATGTTATGGAGCAAAGGTGACATTTTTTCAGAATGACTTCTCAAAGTAGAAACATCCTTTGGATATTTCCAAAGCACTGAGTTAACTGAAACATTACTGATAATTAGTTATAAAGATATGTATGTGCATCCACACACAGTACTTGTAAACATAACCATACAATAAGTATACTATCCGTCACGCAATATCTTTTTGACAGCTCGGATCATCACTGAAATTTAGTCAACTCTGGACTCAACATAAACTATTTAGTAATAGACAACAGCCATTTAACAAAGGTTTTGGCAAGGTATCCTCTTTGGAAAACCTGAATAGAAATTTACATCAGTAGGATACAGTTCCCCAGATTGTTAATAGGTGCATAACTCTAATGTTCATAATTCTAATGTTCTCATCCCTTAAGCCAGCACAAGGCAGCATTAGAAAGGTAATGTCTCCAGTCATGTTACAAATCACTGACCCTGAAGCTTCTATTATTATTAGAGGGATGGCAGCTAAATATCAAAACAGTTTTATTTTAAGCTATTGAAGTTTGAGAGAAGCACACAGAAGATGACCATTAAAGTTTTGCAAAAGTGAAAGTGATTCCCAGCGCAACCTTTCTGGGAGCATAAGAAGAATGATTAAAAAAAAAAAAAGAAAGAAAAAGAGAAAGGTCACACAGCTCATTGAAAGCATGAAGTGATTTGGGAGTTTGTCTAGTTCTGCTCAGGAAGCCCAACCAACAACTCACCAAGGGAAAATGATATTCAATAAGGAAAGGAAACCAGATGAATACACAGCTTACATACCATCTAGATAAGAGGTATTTACTTTCAGATAACTTCAAATTCAACTACTGAAATCAAGTATTTCCGGTCTCCAAAACTCTTGTGACTTAGACCAACATCTTAATACCTCCACTCAAGGTAGTGGGGAAAAAAAATAAAAATCAAACAGAGCTTGAAGTACCTTATGCTCCAACTCAATCTGTTACAGAATACAGAGCAAGATAAGGAAGATTCAATAAGGAAGTCCTCAGGCAATCTTCTGGCTATATAGTACTCCAAAGTAGTCCTCTTTTTTTCCTGCTTGGTATATTTCATCTAAAGTATTTAACTAGAAAATGGGATTATATTAAAAAGAAATTTCCAGTGATAGCTGCACTTTGGCTGCACTCCAAAGCTCAGTGCAGAATATTAGACACAAGTTATGATGATGGAGAAACCAAATTTCCACTCTTAAATTTATATAGTATAATTAGTAACAAATCTATGTGGAAAAATACTTTTAAAAGATTTCAGTAGTTAAGTAGCACCTTCCTTTCTGATGACATAATTCTATTCTTTAGTCCAAATCCCACCTCATTCAATAGTTGCTTCTGATATTAAAGTGGAGCCTGGTAGTATGAAAGAATATTAAAACTGATGTAAAATCTAATTTTACATGCTCTTCAAGGTATCTTTAAAAATTGGTAAAGATTGTCTTGATGTAATTGGAACCTAGTTTCTTTGCTAATACATGAAAAGCAATTAAAGGCTTAATTCATCTAAGGAACAGCAACATACTGGCATAATACTTGCCAGTGAATCATGTGAACTCAGTGAAAAAGTACCCAGTGGATTTCAGCGGGTCAGCACCAGAATCATTCTCTTCTTGATCTCTCAGCTAGTCTCTCTGAAAAGGAGTATTATAATCCTGAAGAACTAGGTGGACAAAACAATAACAAATCCCTTTTGCATATAGCACCTACAGCTCCAAGGCTTTTGGTCAAAAGCTGTGCAAAAAAGTGGGCCAGAAGTAAAGGGGAAAGCCCTCAGAATCTCTCCTTTCACTGAGATGAGCCTCTCTTCTTCTAGCTGAATGAAACCTCATGTAAAGGGACCACTGGTTTTGTGCCAGACTTGTAATAACATTGTTTACAAAAGACTAATCTAGCTGCCTCTTAAGTAAAGAATTCATTCTTAGGAAATACCACATGATGTTGGAGTATGGATACCGAGTATTAATTACAAACAAGGCTCCAGGTACTGTATAAACACAGAACATAAATTTGGTTCCTCCCTCAAAGAATGTCCAAAGTAGTAGTTGAGAAACAACAGGTAGATTCAGGCAGACAGGTAAAGGACAAATGATACACAGGGACAAAGGAGAAGAAAAGCATTGTGAACATACCTGCAACTCACTGTTGGCAAAACGTTTTTTGTAGGCATTCAAGCAGAGGAAAGGCTCAAGGAAAATTCTGAAGGAAAATAACATATGTGATTTTGTATGATTAAAGAAGAATCTTCTAAAATATGAATAGCAGCACTGGGAAGGAAGCCTGACAAATTTAGTATGTGGCAATACATAATTTTTTTTAATAGTCTTCACTAAAACAGCTCATAAAATGTCATCAACGTACCTTGATCATATGGTGGTATTTTTTTAATTTAATTTATTTGTTTTGACATTTCAGCCTTTACTATTTCCACCTTCATTAGCATCAATGTTGAACCAGTCCTGCTTTATTTTGGCAGGCAACCCTTTATTATCACTCTAAAACTCAAAGTTTGCTCAGAAATACCATCATGCAATTTTGGTGACAGCCAGGCATAAAAAGCCACCTCTAACTGAAAGCTATTAAAAAATGAAATGGACTTTGGAATGGACATTAAGTTCAACTACCTCAGTCTTACAAAAATATAGCAAATATTAGGAGGAGATGGTGTGCCACAAGGAGAAGTCTTACACGGGCTGTTTGCCCACTCAACATTTTTCCCATCGACGCGTGGTCGCTCACAGCATACTGATGGGCAAAGCTGTGCCAAGTGCTTTGAGACTGTTATATTTGCATGCCAATTTGAACTTTAAGTATATTTAACATACATGTCTCAAAGAAGAAACATTCCCATGGAAATCTCAGAGTTTATCTCAAAATCCCCAGGCACCTTACAGCTAGGAGGTGATCACTTGTCACTTGCCAACATAAATGGGAGTGAGAAAAACCTAAATATGATTTGAAACAATTAGCTAGTAACTTTTTAAAACATAATTTACCTTGAATATGCATTCCATTTTCCCCCCATGCTGTAACAGCATGGCAAAGCTCACAGCAACATTGTGATGAGTCTTTCCACTTGGAACTCCAAGGTAGCTGCAAACCCTCACAACCAGTTTTTGCTTTGAGATCCTTTGCATCAATAAGAAAAAAAGAGAAAAAAAGAAAAACAGGGCACAGCAATAGCACTATCCTTTTCACCCCTGCAGCTGATCAAGAGTTAGGATTAGCTTCTTTTCAGAAATCCTCTAGTGCTTATATTCTACAGGCCCAAAGAGAAATAATGAAATTTTGCTTGCTCCTCTTCCTGGGGGTTTAAAACATTACTAGATTTTAAGAACTGAACCAACAGGAGAGGGAAGGTGTTCTCACAACTAAGTGCCTTCCTTACATTCTTTCCCAGCATTCATGGAGCAGAAAAAAACAGATTGAAGTGCCTACCCTGCCACACCTGGTCATTATTAATTACATAGTTAATCAAACTGGAAAGGCCACTTGGACAGAAATCACACTCTCTTTTCTACTTTTGATTTTCCACTGCTTTGTATGTCTAGGGAGCCAGAAGCTGTCATTTTCAGAATGCATGGACGAGCAAATGTCTGAACTGACATATTTAACTTGGGAGGAGGAAAGGTGAGACTTATGGTGAATGGCAGGAGCCAGTTAAAAACTAAACACTTGTCATATTAAATAGAAAGAACCCTGCTATCTACCTAAACTCTGCTGAGCACAGTCTGACCCCACCTATGGAGAGTTTGAATTACAGGATATTTGCTATAACAAACAGAAAATTACTAAGGAATCCAAATCAGGTTGGGCAGCATGTTCTCCCTCTCCCCAAGGTGACAGTTTTCCTCCCAATACAAAGGACAACTCTACTAAGGAAGAATTTTTTTTACTTTTCATGGCCAACCTCCTTTTTCTCCCTTGGCCTAAGGCTAGGATGGTGGTTGCTGTTATCCTGCTCACAGTAACAATAACAGGAAATGCTGCCTCCTCTTCATGTAGGAAAATGAAGACAAAAGGGTTGCATGAAGTGCTAAGATTCTTCAAAAAAGTTTTAGTCATGGAAAAGGGTAGGTCTATCAATGGGTAGAAATACTCTGTAGTGTACATGAAGAGTCAGTGTACAGCGGTGGAGGAAACCGGGGACTGATCTTTTGCTCTTCTTCACTTGCAAGATGCAGAAATTACAGTGATGCTGTCATCATCTCCGCAAAGGGAAAAAGCATATCAGCCAAAGAGTCTTCTGTCTTTCTGCATGAAGTGTTACACTTGGCTCCGCCCAGTCTACATCTCTTACCTTCCTCAGTCTCTACATAATCACATCATGTATTTGGAGAACACTTCCAACATCAAGGTCATTAGCAGAAGAACTTGGGGAACTTGAGACCTCATGTGCACCCAGGATTGGTCTAACCCAACAAGAAGCTGGATTGCCATGAGCATACACTCTCTCAGTTCTTGGAATTCAGCCCATCACGTGCCATATTTTGTGCAGGTGAGTAGATTATGGCCACAATTCTTTTACAAAAAGTAAATCAGAAACAAGACTAATAGCATCAGTGGTGTTACAGCAGGACAAAGCCAGAGAAAAAGAAAACAAACTCTGATTACTTGACATGACATGGGTGAGAAAACAGGTCCAGCTTGGGAGACTACAAAATAAGAGGATGCTAGGTCAGACCAAACTGTCTAACCCAATATTCTGCCTCTGATGGTATCCAGCAGCAGATGCTTGGAGCAGGTGTATAAGAAACATGGCAAGAATAGAATGATCCTCCTCAGGGTATTCCTTCCCAGCTTCCAAGCAATCCATATTCCTGCTGACATGCTCCATGAACCCATGCAAGTCACTTTATGTGGAGGGTCATGACAGGGTTAAACTGGCGGAAAGTTGCAAGTAGCAAGCAACAGGAGCCTCAGACAAACGTACCCAAGGACATTGGTGCAGCTGGGAATGATACATCCTGAGAAAGTACAGATAAACTAGCAGAAGCCAGTGGGAACCAAGGTTAAGGGCAAGACAGCTTTTCTAAACAAGTAGCAAGGTACAAGGCATGACCGCTGCGTGCGTGATCGGTGCAATGATTGGCTACCTGTGACATAATCTGCATGATGACTGGCTTAGCAAAGTGTATCTGTAAAACCGCTGAAGCAGCTAACTTCTTAGTATAAATATGCTCAGATACAAACAATAAATGTCTCAAGATGCACCATGTCTTGAGTCTGTGCCATTCATCCGCCACAACTTTACCTTTCTGTGCCTACCCTGGCCTGCCCTCCTCTCTCCATACCTTTTCTCCTCAGCTCTTTAGACTGAAGCACTCCTGGGCAAGGCCTGTCAAGTCGCACATATGAACTGCACCACTATGAATAGGCCCTTATATTGGATGGCCCTCAACAAGGTCTAGAGAAGAAATTGCTGGTTCAAGCACATCTTCATCTAAAAAAGTTAAATTAAAAAATGGGCAGAACAACTCACATTCTGCTTCTACATGCAAAAATAGAGGGATGACAGGTAGAACCACTCACTGTACAACTCCTCCTCAATTTTTCTGCTGACAGAAGAACAAAGCAAGTAAAAGCAATTTTTTTTCCATCGCTTCTCTTTCTTTCTTTTCGTACAACATGAGTAGCATAGAACAAATTCAGCAACTAAGGTGAAATGTGGGAGATACAATATAAAAGCTACCGTTGCTGCATTTGCAAGAACTGAACAAGCTGACGATCCATCAGAGAGCTAAAATACCCTAGAAGCCAATCACTGCCTTTCAAATGCAAACTAAATACACTATAATTATTTTTATCTTCTTACTTACAAAAAAGAAAGTTTTATTTGAAGGCATGGTTACTCCCAGGAAGTAATGGTAAGTATAAGCCACAGCCTTAGTGTAAACTACTTGCTTTCAGATGCATTTGGATACCATTATCAAAAGTGCATACATGATGCTGAAAGGTTGAACAGCTATAATTGAGGGAAAAATTTGGCCTGGTCTCTAAGACAAAGTGATAGATCTAAAGAGATAGCTAGAGCCATATGAAGTACAGCTTTTGGGGGGGGGGAAGGGGAGGGGGGAAAAAAAGGCATCAAAATCATTAGTTTCCTAGCTTAAACCTCTCACTGAAAATGCACTTTAAAATATGATACTAAACAGCCCAGCCATAGTCGTGATACAAAATACAGTACTACAGATGACGCACTGGGAAAAATAAAACAAAATTAACATACCAATGTTTGTGGCTGGACCACTATACTATTACTGGCATTTTGCTTATGTAGTGATTCCATTGGTGTTTTGCATTACATGGCAAAACCATAGGTTCCCCTTCTAAGAAAAGAATTGCTTAATGTGCCAAACGGTACATCTGGAGAGAAGTACTGCCAGCCTGCAATGATAAAAAATGATGAATCTGATGCTTGCTGGCTAAGTTTCTAAATGATGATGCTCCTCACAATATTCCTATCGAGAAACATATTTTGATAATGTATTGTCTAAAACTTTTAGGCTGGAAAGCATCTTTAATCCATTATTCCATGTCTTTTTTTTTTTTTTTTTGACAAATCCTTTAGCTGCAGGAGAGACGATTGTGGTTTTAGTGAGATAACATTTATTATTTGTGCTTTGCTTCAGCTTTTTAATTAAAATATTCTGTTGTGTTCCACTGTCAGAGACACTATTGGGCCCAGTATTTGTTTGAACTTTGAATGGGTAATGTGAAATGAAGCCTTACTACTGCAGATTTAGCATTATGTGGTATTTAAGGTCCAGCCTATATATCAGAGAAAACAGGTAGTAAGGACCTATGTGATTATTTGTGGCTCACTATAATACAGTTTTCTGAAGAATATTATGCTACCACTGTATAGAGTCTAGGCAGCCATTCCAAGCAATGACTTCTGCTACTTCTTTGGAAGGTTTTTGCACAAATCAAGCTGTTACAGGCAATGAGAATCCTGCAGGGGGACCTTTGTGACCCTTGTCTACTATAATAAGGCTCTGTGCAGCTAAAAGGCTCTGACTGTGCCACTTCAAGTGGAGACATGAGATATAATAGAGCTCCATCTGAAGGTTTTAGTTTAATTAGTTTGAAACTATGCTTGCTTTTCAATGATGTTTGGTTCCTGACATTTTTGCAGAGGAAAAAACAAAACAATTCCCCCTCCCACAAGTGTTTTAGACTCTAGAGGCTCAAGTTTGCACAGAATGATCCAAGCAGTGGTCAGAGCTGCTACACTTAAGTCCAGTGATCTAAAAAAACTTCTGTTAACAGAAGTAACATAAGAGAAGTTGGAAAAGACACTAATGCAGCAAGGCACACAAGTAATTCACTGTAGGTTCAAGCCATAACCAGACACATCTACCCCAGCAGACAAGGAAGGGATACAAAGACTCCTTGGAACAATGCTCTGTGTCGCTAAAGCTGTGCCAAACCATCTGACTACACAACTGTACAAATCTTCAGCAGTTTCAGAAGCTGAAGGAGCTCTCTGGTTTTGAGGTTTGTAACAGTCCCTACATCACAAAAGGCAATCCAAAGAATACGGATAATGCTTTTCCACTAAAGGTGGATGATTTTCCAACTGAACACTTTCCCTGATTTCATGGTTCTAGGCATGCTTTCTAGAGTTTCTGGCAAGAGACCTATATTATAGACCTTAAAGTTTCCAAACTATTGATCTAAAGGCACTTGTAACTAGTCTACAATAGTCTGTGGACTGTATTAAACACTCAGCAGAGAAAAAAGGTGATAGTTTCCCCCAAGGAGTCATTTCACCCAACAGTTCCAGAGAACAAGCTGAGACAGCTGAGCCCTGAGACAGCGTGCTTAATACGGCAATATGAGTGTTTCAGGGATGACCCACAAGTGCATGTGGCAGTGCAGGCACATCACAGTTAAAATATCTGAAATTCTGTAAAAAGCTAAGGGTGATTATTGATGGCTCACATTGCTAGGTATGGCTGGAAGTTCAAACTGACTTCGACTGCTTCCACGCCACAGACATCCCTTCAGTTCTGCTGGGTAGATATACTGGTCCAGTCTTTTACTAGGTAATCATCATAGCATTAATGAGTACTGAAAATAAGAATTAATCCAGTACTGACCTTTTTAAGAATCTCCCTTCTCTTGTCCATATGGGGGTATGTTGCCAGCCATCATGGGAAGCCTCTACATTTAATAATGTGACTATTGTAGATTGCTTTGACATTTATCAGTGTCTCCTCACAAACAAATTATGCACATTAAAAGAAAGCCATGAAGTCTGCAAATAAGTCAAGTTCGGCAAACAGGAGTTTGTTACTCATCTATCCTCCAAATATAGCAACATTTTTCATCTTATATATAAGTTCCATTATTTTACTAAAGACCAGAATTTTTACATACCAGGTGGTAGTTTTCAGGATCACTCTCTAGTTCCTTCCTGAAGAAGTATGTTTGAAAATTGATCTTATTAGGTTATTTCCCTTCTCTGACACAGAATATGAATGGGAATTTGAACAAAGAATTCAGAGCAGCATGCCTGTCTACAAGTGGATGAGGAGTGTCTACATTCAGACATAAGCTACAAAACTTTTAAAACAGCTTTTGGAGACTGATATCTACAGACCCTGATGTTATTTGTTTACTTTTAATGTGATACATTTTATTGAACAATCAACTCTGAAATATTTCCAGTGTCATTTAATATGCATCTCTTATTTTAGTGTCAGACATAACATCTACAAGTATGGCTCTGAAGACCGTATCATGAATTTTTGCTTTGCATATTTTTATGTAGTGAAAACATTGTCTTTCCTGAAAAATAACATAATAGCAAGAGAATAAAGTTCACAGTGAAAATATATGTGGCATGGTTTCATCCTGTGATAATGTAATAGTTCCTTAATATTTAACTTTTATAATAACAGTCAAATTAGATACATGCTTTCATATACATAAATGGTTCCAAGCCTTACTGTTTCACAGATGGTGGATGCAAAGATTAAGTGACTGGCCGAAAGTAACACAGGAAGTCTGTGGCAAAGCCAAGAACTAATCCAAGAACTCCTGATTTCTATCCAGTGTCTGAACCACAAGACTACTGTGTCTTCCAACTGGTATTATTATTTAGTACCTGTATATATTGTCTTCACCATGCTCTGTTAAAAGAGCTCTCAATACAATTAGAAAACACCAGTCCTTATCTTCTATAATTCCCCATGTCTGGCCTCACAATCTTTTACCTCCCATCCCTAAATATGGTCCAGGAGCCCCTTCTCCACCATCACTCCCAAACACACAGCACTGACAGCCCACCCTTCCCCAGTCCCACAAACACATCCCCACAGATACCCCCCTCCTGCTTCCTCCCAAACTCTTGAACTCATCTGCCTTGTGATCCACTTGCTAAATCTGGCAGAATAGCTGCTGACCTCTCTAAGTGTGATACGTGAAGCATCTCTGCCCATTAGCATCCTGAAGGTGCTCAGGGCTTGGAGACCCCTTTCCTAGCTGGTTCTGGGACATGTGGTCCACACTCACCCCGGTGCCTGGCAAATTCATCCAGCTGGCTTTGGCTGCAATGGGGTGCTGTTGATGCAGTAAATCTCTTCCTGAAATCTGAAATGGCAAATATATTTTCACAGAACTTAAATCCCAGGGAAGAAAATCTCAAAGCCTTCACCTTTTACTTGTTGAGTACATGAAAAATGAGAGACTGTAAGGGAGGGATTCAGAAAAATACAACCAGCAGTTAACCACTTAATGTTACTCCCTGTCAATGGGAAATAAATAGCAGACATCTGCATCTTTGAAAGCCTCCCTGAAGTGATTTCTCTAGAACTGCAAAGGAAGCACCAGAAATAAAATTCAGGAATTCCATACCATCTTATCCTGGCATTGATCATTGCAAAACAGCTTTTGGCACCTCGTATTCCAAACATGGATTGCTTTAGATTCTTTCTAAGAGAAAAGGAATTGTAGCAGTTCAGAAGCCATGAAATCCAGCTTCCACAAATGTGCTAAAAATGCTGAGAAAAAAAATAAACATTAAAAATGTTTGTGTAAAGAAATACATGAATAAGGAAGGCTATAGTATATATAAAATTGTTAAAAAAATTGTAATTAGGTCCCTTTTAAGAATTCCTTAATTTACACAAACACACATACATGTGTTTATTGTTCCATAAGCCAGTGCATTCAGATTTGTTTCTATTAACCAGATTCCATAATTTACAGTGGACTGAAAATGAAAAGTTGGATTCTGTCAAAGGATGGCAAAAAACTTGTGAATAAAAAGGATTTTTGGAACCGAGAGTTTCCTGACTAACCATGGAAAAACACTTATTGATCATTCTAGTTCTGTGTCCTCCCGTTCCTGAAAGAAAGCACATTAAAAACATGCATTTGTTTACATCAGTTAGAAAGGAAGTGGTAGAAAGAATGACTCTAATACTGTCCTATTCAAAACTATTTCCTGGATCTCTCAGCATCTATCGATGTTTGAACTGAATCAGTGTAAAGTGTACCTTTGCTAAACTTCTCAAAAAATTTAAAATCTTAGCTATTTCTAAACAAAATTAGGTCATAATGGATCTATACAAAGAATGCCACCATCTCTCTCTTAATCCACTGGAAGAAGCTAGCAAAACCTATCTGAATTTGTATTTAAATCCCACCAGCACCAACGGAAACATGTTATTCAGGAATCTCAGATCTACAGAGTTTATTTCATGGGCAGCTTGTAAAAATACCAATAATTTATGCCTCCCTTCTCCAGTTCCCATAGAAAAGTGATGAAGCTGTGGAACAACAATGACAGCACAATGTAAAAGAGGATTATGATTAAAGAGATTTATCTTACAGTGATCACCTCTGTCAGCATTTTAGTTATGCCTTTCAATATTACTGCATTTGCCATATTCTTTGTGTTATAGACAAACAAATGCTGAGGAAATATTAATTTAAGACTATTAAGTTAGTCTAAGGTGACAATTTAGAAAAAATAAAATACCTTACTCATGCTACCAGTGAATTGTTGTACAACAAGGAAAACAAGCTTGCGTTCTTCCTAACAGTGTAAAATGGAAACAACCAGGTCTGGTGTGGAGACTCATGTTACTAATTTGATCATGATCCCTGGAAGACTCTCCATCATTGGCACATTACCTCCACACTCCACACTGGATCTGACCATTTATTCCCGGGTGTGTTGGGCAATCCGCATACGCCGAACTCCAGTGTGTACTAAGTTCCAAAACAGCACACTCCTAAATACACAGTGCCTTGGATGCTCCAGTCATGATTAAAATGAGAATGGACAAGAAGCTGAGCATTTTCTGTGAGGGCTCCTTGGGTAACAATTCATACAAATCTCCACTGGATTTGTAACCCCATTAACATTGTTATCCCAATAGTAAGCTAGGATTTATTTTTCTAGGGAGTGTTAAGAGATAGCAGGATATTAGTGAATGAAACAGAAGGTACTTGTTTCGTATGCTGTGCCTGATAGTTGCTATTTTTGTGGGTTGGGACAGCTTAATCTAGGATTTGCCTTAAAAGAAAGAGGGGGAAAAAAAAAGAAGATAATAAATAAAAGGAGGTATGTGACTGTGAGGGAGGAAGCCTTGGGGTCCAGCATTTGGAAGAATTGTGAATGGTCAGCAGATTGGGCTTTCAAGGAGAAGCAACACTTATCTTCCCTCCATACCAGCTTCTACACAATCCTCTTCTCATCGCCAATGAATTCTTCACAGCAACAAAATGTCCTTGGCATGACCCATGTTTCCAGCTAGTAAAGTCCTCCTCTGTCTCCCCCATTCCCTCAGAAGGCATCAGTTTTCTATTTTAAAAATATCTGGTCACCCTATCTCAGCTGCATTATAAACAAAGACAAACAAAACAACCCAAAACAGTTTTTAGTGTGTGGAACAAGAACAAAACACTTCAAACCCAAAGAAGTTTCCAATAAGTCACTCATTGAAATTCAGGAAGGAAAAACCCCAAAGGGTAAAAATACCCCCACGTATCCAAGTTCTCTGAGGCCATTTCTTTCCCTCATCTGTGTTCCATCATCTTCTTCCTTATCCAAAAAAGTTGTGGTGTCCGTGGGAGTATGAAAAAACATTGGTGTGACCACCAAAAGGAACTCTCTGTCTGGCAGCATAAAGCCACGCGTTATCCAGTCTCCAGGAACTCAGTCTTGCTTCGACAGTCATAAATATTCTCTAATGACAAAGCAAAGGGTAGTCATTCATTCAGACTGAATAATACTTTAAAACCTTGAAAAGCACACTGGGATCTGTGCTCTGTCCCCAGGCAGAATCTAAGATCCATGGGAAATACCCTCTGATTGGCCTTGCATGTGGATTACAGACAGCAGGACACCCAGAACTACCTACCTCCAGCTATTAGGCAATGCAGGCAGGAAAGATTTTTTTGATTCTGTTTCAAAGATACCAACCCACCTGGTAATCATTAAATTTATCTGAGAATGTTATGAATCTTTCAAGTCCTCCAAATTCCTCCTTTGTTAGAATACTTTATCCTTCCTTGTTAGCCTCATCCTATCTTGAATATTTATAGGAAACAAGTCATCACATTATGTAGATGCAGTTTCACAGGGTAACAAATAAAAATACTTCATCAGTGAGAGTGATCAATCAGCCTTGACTACATCACTAAATGACACACACACAGACTAAAGCTGAGGAACGCATCCAAGCACTAGCCATCTGACTAATGATAGCTAGTGTATACTATTAAAGGTTACCCAGAAAGTCAGGTCACTTTTTTAGATTCACAATTTCTTTGGAAATGTTCAAGACGTTATAAAACCTTTACGTAAGAGTTTTTAAAAGAAGAGAGAGGAAAAAAAGACTCATTACAATTTAACTGTACGCTGTACTGCATAAACAGAGATCTAATTTTCAAGAGAGGATTACATTTGACATTTTGTTGAATAAATATTCTGCTTGTGCAAACTGTAGTTTCATGAAATGATCAGTAATATAAGTCATAAAGAGTCTTGGCAAAACTATTGATGGGAAAAATATCTTTATGACCAGCTTTCATTTAGTCAGGAAAAAAGCAAGATCTAAAAGTAACACAGTCTCCACTTTTGGCCTTCCTTTCCATCCCCCATCACAGAAGTCAAAAATATGTTTACCAATTAGTAACTAACAACTTTACGCTTACCTGTATACCTTCTCCTTTTCTGGCAGTCTTTTAAATTTAACATTGCCAATCAAGGTACAAACATGTAATAAAACTGACCTGGTTATTAGTCAGTGTAGTTTTAGAATTATATTTACATTTCTTCCTTTGAGAATGTAACTGTTGACATAATGGAGGCCAAGCATGCATTTATGGTGCATGATATCATTGTGTGGCTAATAGAGGGAGTTTACTTATTCCACAGATGACTGCCATAAGAGAATGTAATTGCTCAATGATGTGTCGATGTGCCCACGGGAAGGATTTAAATCATTTGAGACCTGTATTGGTCACTTGCCAGAGACCCCAGCACTACACCTAATTTGCACGAAATGGAGGAACTGAAGCCATCTTCCTCAAAAAGGATAAATGGAGTGAGGGAGGAAGTCATGAAAAGCCCCAAAGGCACCCAAAATTCAAAAACTGCTTAGACTTTCAGATAATTTGAATAACTTGGAGGCTTAGTGATTAAAAAAAAAATTAAAAAAAAATTAAGCTTTTAATTTTCTGATTTAAGAGAAAGATTGAGAAAAAACATTAGGTAAAAACAAAAATGAGTTTCCATTTTTGTTTTTTCTTCTTAAAGGGGTCCACGATGTGGAAGGTTTTGCCAACCAGCCAAAACCTCTTAGAACATGTAAATGTCTGCTCATAAAAACTGACTATGACTTGCTACTCAAAAAAATGAAATAAAATATATTTACAAGAAAATTGAACATAACTAGAAGGGAAAACTGTTGGCCAGGCATGGGAAAATTAATGCTCTAAGAGTATGGAACTTTTAAGAGGACAAGTCAACATGAACACAGAAACCAAAACTCTAGTATGCAGGATGAATTGTATTAGGGAGAAATTATCTCACTAAGAATTAAAGGTTTGAAAAATAGATGCAACACCTGACTGAAAAACTATCTATGAACAATGAAATCTTTGTAACATCTGCATGATGGCTTTTTTTTTGCATGTATCGAGTTACAGCAGAACATCTGAATGATTAAATACTAGTGTGAGACAAAGACCAGCTGAAGCAGAGTTAAGAGCTCACTGAATATTGCAAACCAAATAGCACAATGTAGGATCAGCTCAAGCACAGTATTTTCCATACTTCTCAAAAATGCAAACAGTCACAGGGCTTGGTACACGCCTAGCTTTAAGTACCTAACTCCTTCCCTTCTTTTGTTGATTTTGAGAAGGTTACCCAAATGCTTGAACTTTGGGTACACGCATAAACAAAATCTAGGCGAATGAAAAGCTTGATTAGAAACTGATCTTTGGAGGTGCTGAGAAGCTATTCAAACCAATGGAAACCGCAACTCTCCCCAGTGATCAGACCCATAACAACATAGAGACCCTGAGTTTAAAAGAGAATGACCAGACAGTCCTGACTGGCTAGGGCAGTCCTGGAATTTAGAGCCTGTCCCAACATATGATAGGAGGATTTCTCCTGGATTTTCAAAATGGTTTATGGGATTTTTTCTATCTACTCTTGCTCAAGACACAGCTCAGAAGGACTTGCCATTCTTAGCATGAAAGGTTTCAACCCCAACCCCCACATTAAGTAAAATAACCTGATTCAATAAAGTGTATCCTATGAGGATACAATTCCTAGGCTCAGGGCTTGTGCCCCAATATAACCTAAGAAGTCAGCCTATACTAGTTCTGCTATTTTCAGTTTGGTTTTTCAAATGGATCCTTTCCCCAGTCCCTCCCTTGCCCACCCCCCCCAATCTAATTTTTCCCATTTTCAAGTAACATTTAGAAATCTGCCCAATGGCAGGTGGGTGGAGGCGCTCCAGATACTATGTTTGTTGGTAGCCTGGCAGTTATTTGTGGTTGACTTTTTGGTTGCCCACAGGAATTTCCAGGGTGGTGTAAACAGACAGATGTGGGCTCTTTCCTGCTATACAGATCACACCATAGAGAGATATCAAAGGAAAAAATAAATCTATGAATACTGCACTAGTGGCAGCATTTCAAGCTCAGAACTTTATAAAGACTGGCCTCTGAATTCATTATTTTAATTGTTGGGTATGGACATTTAAGCCACCAGATAGTTTCTCACTTAAGAGTTGATATCAAATCATCACATGCAAGTTTTTTGACTACTTAGAACTTCATGCAGACTAAATGAAAGTGGGCTTAAATACTAGCAACTCAAGGCTTCTCCCATCCTGACAGCATTTCACTCACCTTAAAAGATATAACTTCTCTTACCTTCTTTTCCTAGGTATCATATTGGTTTACTCTTACTTTAGTGAGGCATCACACCAACCCTTCCAGGATCCTTTGGCATTTTAACATTGTCAAATTCAAGGGGAGGGCTTCATGGGTGACAAGGCAGATCTTTTGCTGGTATATGTTAGCAAAGCTCTGTTGATCTCAGCAAAGCCAGACTAATTCATATCAACTGAGGAATTGCTCCTCCTTTTCTTTTTTTTTTTTTTTTTTTTCCCTACTGGCACTATTATCCAAAAAGTATTTTTGACATGTGATGTTTGTGTGCCCTGTGCTCATATGACAGATATGTAACAGCAATCCTTCTCTTGAAGCAAGCAGCACATGGATAAAATCATAATGTTAGCTTAACAGTGCAACTTGACAATCATTCTTACACTGGAATTGCCCGCTAAACTCTTTTTTCATCATTTGTTTTTTCAGAAGGATTTGTATACATTTCTGTCATTTTATTTTAGCACATGGCAGGTTACAGAAGAGCTCTGATTCATGGCTGGACATAGATTATTTTAAGTAGAAGGAAAAAGGATTCTTGGTTTAAGCTTATCATTGCACTGTTATTCTTGTGGTTGCAGTCTCAGTTCCTCTAACCCTTATTTGGTAATGCCTTGAAGAAGAATTTGACCTGAGCAGGAAGAAATGGTGATTGCCTCACTCCTGGGGCTTTGGTTTGTTCGGAGGCCTCCTTCCTGCCACTCTTGTGGCAACAAGACTGGGACTGACCTTGCCAACTGCTTCCACTTCAGTTCTTTCCATCTCCTTCCTTTATGACAGGAAAGCATGATTTGCTTCAATAAAATCATCAGTATTTAGAAGACTGTCTCCTCCAGACTTCCAATACTTCTACCATGAACAGTTATTTGAAGATACACTTTCAGTACAGTGCAGCGGACAGTACTCCTTCCCGCATGAGCGTTTAAGAGTGAATGCGCTAACACTGCCAGTTCCCAGCCCAGGTTAGCTATGCATCTGTTTCACAGCAAAGGCAAATCACTTCAACCACCTTCTTGGTTTAATGCACTTCTCCCAACTTGTAAACAGCAACTACTGTTGTTTTTTTCTGACTGCCCAAGATATCAGCCAATGCAGGATACTGCTCACAGACCCTTCCACTCAGCTCAAAAGAAGTTTATTTCCAAAGCTTCTCAAAAACATAAGAGAAAGCCCTGACCTAGGCTTCCTTTTGCTTCCATTTGCCCTGTTCCCAGCTAGAGAGTTCTACTCTCCCACCTGCTTCCTTGTTTCCCCCCTGCTGCTTAAAAAAACATATTCCAAAAAGATACACAACATATATTCAGTCCCAGTGAAGTCTGACCTAATCATCTATCAGTGCATGAAGAGAAATAATGAAATGACAGTCAACCTAACTAGTTACTTAAAAGCATGTAGCATGACAATATCTGTAATCTACACTACAGATTCCAAAAGCCTTGACCCTGTTCTCCTTCTTAAAAGGCAATATGTAAATCTCATATTGTACAGATTCTTCTTTACTCTCTTACCAATACTAGGAATCAAAGTCTTAAAAATCTACATTACTTTTTTCTACTTATGTTCTCCACTTCAGTCATTTTTCCCAGGTTAGAAGAAAAGAAGAAGCAAAACTAATTAGGTTACTATCATTACATTCAGCTTCAGCCTTCATATTTGGGCTGCAAATACTTCCAAGGAAATGTTTATTATTGTAGAAACCACAATTAACATTAAAACTTGGGGGGGGGGGAACAAAAACCAGACACACATTTCTACAGGGCTTAGTTTAGTGTTTGGGAGGAAACGCATTGTATTTTGGTTAGAATTGTGTTACTATTGTTCCCTTGCATGGAATTCTGAATATGCATACTGAATCACACATTTTCTGAAAGCAATTGCCTTCAGTTAAAAAACACGTTTATTTCAGCTTTTTTTTACATATAAAAGCTTTCATGATCTTGCAGATGGATTACTGCACACAGACCTACAGGTCAACCCAAAATCCTACTACCAGTAGAAGAATCCTCTGCAAGCCCTGGGATCCATTTACACATCTGTCAGAGTATAAATGTGAGTATAAATCCTCACACTTTCAAAACGGCTACATTTTGTTTTTCACTTCAGAAAAGAACAAAACCTCCTGCAGAGAAAAAAAATGTAAAAATGCTTCAGAAAGATCACTGCAGAAAGATGGGGATGGATAGACTGGAAACAGTTACCACTGGTGCACTGCTGTTATGAAACAAGCTTAAACGCCAACAATCCTGTTTGTGGTAGATGCAGCATGGGGGTTAGCGGAGTAACCTGTTTGCTAATGGGGGCACAGGGAAGTCTAACTGACAGGTATGGAGAAGCCACAGAACCCAGGAATCAACAAACTACAGAGGACAAAGCAAAACAGAAACAAGATGGGAGACAAGGCTGACAGACTGATATTGTGGGAGCGAGAAAGGTTTCAGCTTCCCGGGCTGGTGGTGGGGGCAGTGGTGGTGGTGGCAAATATACATGCATACACAATCCAGACAGTGTCAGAAACAAGTTTCTGCTGTAAGACTAAGAGCAGGGTGCCTTGGCCATTTTGGACAGAGAGACCACCTCTAACAGCAAAAAGACAGTTCAATGGGTAATTCAGTCGTTCGCCTCACTACTGACACTGCCAACAAGGCTGCTAATTAGTACTAACTGTGATGGTGGTTTCTGTGATGTGGACAGCTGTTTGCAAAAAGCTGGACTGAGACCACCAACTCACTTCAGACAGGCCACTAAACAGCCATCTGAGGGTAACCACTAGGTCGCTAGCAACTTGGGTTAGATTCAAACTAGCGACTTCGAGGTGAAAAGGCTCCATATTCAATTACCAGTCCCCTGAGTCATCCCATCTACTCTCTGTAGTTATTTCAAAGTGCTTTGGTAAGCAATATCTGAGGACATTACATGTGTTCGAAATGCTAAAAATACATGTCTAAGAGGGCAGGGAAAAGATCAAATCACCCAAAAGTAAATTTTCTTTTCCTCCTTTCTGTTTAGAAAAAAAAAATCCTAATGCTAAGAAAGAGTTTGTTTCTTATGAGAAGCCTTTCTTTTTCCCCCCTTTGCTGTCCCCATTGATTTCTAGCAGATATCTTTAAAATACTAAGAACAAAGAAAAAGGACTTAAAAAAAATACCCTTTTGTTTTCTAAACAGCCAAATTATTAGCAGAAAGAAGGAAAAAGTACTCGAAGGTGGGGATGAGAGCAGGGTAGGAGGAACAAAACAAAATGCTAAAAGATACCCTAAAACAAAGGCCGGCACTGAAAACGACACCTCCCAGGAGTCCCGCCCAGGACTTCTCAAACTCACACATTTTTTTAAGAGGTAACGCTGCCCTCTGGTACCCTGGAACACGGTATTTTCAATGCAGCTCCAGAGCTCCAGCAATCTATTTTTGTCACCTATCCTGGGATCTGACAACACTCACCAGGGGCTCAGTTAAACAAGCCTCCAGTTTTTAAACAAAGTGGATTTTAACTGAGAAGCACCTGTGGAGAGACAGTCTACTGGCATTATTAAAAAGGAAATTTATCCCAGTGAATCATAGAGGCAGGGGGTGGGGGAGCGAGCAGGGAGGGGGTTTGCAAGCATACGTCATACCTGCAGCACACTACTATTCCTTTCATAAAACTCCCTTGAAGAAATGTGTAGGATTTGACTGCACCCCATGAAGAGTGTTTTTCCCAACAAGCTGTTCCCAGGGCGTTGAAAAGCTATCATTCATAAAAAATTATTGAGGGGGAAGGAGGTAGCAAAGGGGAGTTCAGAAGGCCAGGGATGCCAGTGGAAAACACAGAATGAGACCCTGTGTAAAGCACGCACCTGTTTGTGGCCACCATAATAGCTTAACTAGAAAGCTTAAAGTCCCAAACTGGGGGGGTGGGAGAAGGGGAGAAAGAGGGAAAACATAATGAAAGCTTGTTCTAATATCAAAATACACTTTAACCCATGGAATGCAGGCTCACAATGCATGGCTGCAATTTAGAATGAAGTACTGACAATGCAAAATATACAGAATTAAGGGGGACCCTCTTTAAACACATCTTGGTATCATTAAATAGACATGGGCTTAGCATAAAGATTCAAAGAAGCATCACTTTATAAAGCATGTGGGTAAAAAAATTGCTTATTAACAAATATTTAGCGTTGGCCCAGAGAGCAGTTGCTATGAAGTAAGCACCAAGGCTTGTCTCAATGGAGTAACAACTCCTGCAACAAAGAGTTTACCAGGCGAGGAAAGGAGAGTGAAGTATGAGCCACCCTGCAAAGGTTTGGAAAAATATACCATTGTTTAGAATGAGAGTGAATGTGCTGTAATTTGTATGACACTATTAATGAAATCCCTTGGTGATTTTTAACAGTGTTATGCATACGCTTTGCCCTCAGTAAGTGGTAAAAATGATGTACTAAAACTTGCTGGTCCAGCTGAGAAGATCTGACAATTAAGAATAAGATCTCTCACATGTATTATTACAGACACTTTTGTCAGGAAGGAGCTAGGCATTTGTATTCATTATTCCTTTACTTAGCGTTTTTGTTGACATTTTTCTCCAAGACTTCTCAAAACTTTTTGAGAAAGCAAACCTCAAGGTGAACTGAGGGAAACATCAAGTGGGTGGGGAGGGGAACAGATGTATTTCACAGAGATGTTGGTTTTAAATCCTTCTTACTCCAAAACTTTAAATATTCTGAGCAAGTAGTCTTTGATGCAGAGAGCTCAGCTTTGCTGGTAAACTTGGGCTTCAGACAGAACCCATCATAATAGACTGATTATAAAACAAATGAACAGGAGGGCTGCCCCAGGTGTTTGAAGGGGAGCACTGGGCAACATAAGACAGTTGCATTTATGCACCCCCACCTTTAACATTTGCATTTTCGGCCCAGCTTCTTTATTCTGTTTATTAGGGCACACACAGCACTGTATCTTTTGCCATATTCACATGAACCAGCCTTCCGAACCCCACTTCTAAACAGAAGTGGGAGAAGTTTGCAATGTGCAAAACAAAGGAAATGTATAGTGCAAAATAAAGGGTGAAGGTAACTGAAGAGAGAATATTGCCCATTCCACATCCCACGGCTAGGAAAACACGATTTTTTAATTGGTTTATCAACAATCTCTTTTTTTTTTTTAAACCATCCCCTTCCAAATAAGCTACTCTTGCCCTGCAAGAAGGCTGTTTGCCTTTCTGCAGTCTTCAACCCCTGCAATTATCTACAACTTTTGCCTAATCTTTTTTATACAGACTACTTAGACTGTTTAGATCTGTTTTTCTAGATCCTAATCCCCTTTAGCCTGCCTCTCTCATGTATTTTTCCATATATATATATATATATATATATATATATTCTTCCCCCTCCCCCACTTTAATTCTTATATATAACACCAGTAGCTGGAAAGTTCTGTAATAAACCTAGGGAACTTCATCCACACTTAATAAATAGGGAAACTGAGGCAGCAAACGGATCCCCCCTCAACAACAAAAAAAGAAATCTAAAAACACATTGCAAGGTACAGCCCAAGGCTCTGATCTTCCAACATGAAACCACAACTCCAGGCTCTCCAGAGAGTGTATGATCAGTTTTGTTCACTCTTTCCACTGTTCCTCCTAAGCACTGCTTTACTCAAATTCAGTATTATTTCTGAACATTTATAAAAACAAAATATTTTCAGAAATCACTGGGAAGGAGTCATCCCTCCCTGTTTAGCTAGTCAAGCTCTGAATTATATCAATAATTAGTCACAAGAAAGTCCTTTGCTAAGAATGCTTACCTTCTCCCACTTTTCTCTAAATCTACATATGCTAGTTTCATAGCTTGTTCCTAGAAAAATGTAACAAACAAGACATTACATGCTAATATTCAGTTTTGAGTTCTCATTGAAGTTGTTAAATTTTTATTTAAACATCCAAGGTATAAGGAATTTATCATGAAACTCCAATAAAATGCTTACATGGGCATACAGTAAATGCTCACAAAGACTAGATTTAAAAAGGTAGGTAATAATAGAGGTGTTCAGCTTTACAATAAATAAAATTTCAAAACTCTGATAGCCCAAGCTAACAGTTGTAAATTCCCTCTATGCCCGGAGTTAGCACTTGATTTTTAAGATAAATTACATCATTCATATTTTCTTCCCCTTATTTCTCCTCAACTCTACCTGTACCTGTGTTGTAAATATGGCATGTTTTTTCTGATAAAGTGGTCAACAGTAAAATAGCTATCATCACCACCATTAGTCATCTGTATGCTTCAGAGGCAACACAACTATTAAAAGTTCCTGGTTCAATTTGTACACTTTGGAGGTATTTTGAGATTTGCTGTAAGCAACATAGCTTTTGTGCATACTTGGATCCTATTTTCACAACCCCAAGAGAAGAACCTCTTAAAAAGGAAAAAAAAAAACAAAACAAAAAACCCACCCCCCAAAATTAGAGATTGGACTGTTCATCTTATAACAGATATTGACTAGGAACATATGTCAAAAAGCATTAAGATATTCAGCACTCTTTTCAATTATTAACAAAAAAACCC
Organism: Apteryx rowi; assembly: GCF_003343035.1. Taxonomy (NCBI): domain Eukaryota; kingdom Metazoa; phylum Chordata; class Aves; order Apterygiformes; family Apterygidae; genus Apteryx; species Apteryx rowi. The sequence goes on from NW_020450937.1 coordinate 364,190, forward strand.
AACCAAAACCAAAGGCATTTCAGAATAACTCCACAAGTGCACAGATGGGCTGAAGTACTTCTTAAATGACATGAAGGAGACATGACCAAGTGTAAATTACAGCATGTCTTACAAATGGAGATTCAGTGACATCTCTGAGACATAGAGAGTACATGAACTAACTTCTGAACTAACTAGGGTGAGACAAGATACGCAGCAAAAGGCAGGTGGGGTTAATTTTAAATGCACTTGGCCTCCTCCTGTTTTTACCTCCAGCTGTTTCCTTTCCTACAAAATATTAAAAATAAGAATTCTGTGACCTCAATATGTTTGTGTTTTCTGAATTAAGCACTGCTTTTAGGATAAGCTGTAAGGCTACAGAAAATACTATGCCAGATAGGAGAGTACCCTTTGTTCTGACAATGCAGTCAAAAGTAGGATATAGCTAACCCTCTCCAAAATAAAGTTGGGGTGAAATTAGACACTGCTTTGATCTTAGTCTTGAGAAGGGAGGCTCTTCCTAAAGGATGCTTTTTGGAAGGCAAACTTCTGCAACTGTCTGAGAGTCTGTAAGGAATGATGCAAAACAATCATACTCCCTGGTTTGATTTACAAACAGACTGGAAATGTGTTGTCCTCCCCTGCCCCCCCACCCCATCTTCTAGCTCTCCTCTCTTGGTCATGAGCTACTCCCTCTGCTGCCTCCCACTTAGAGATCCATTTTTATTTGCTGCTGCTATCTCTGATCTGAGTAGTTCCTTACTCCAGGTTAGATTAAAACCAGCAGGGAGCTCACAGAAAGTGCAGACAATCTCTCAGCTTTTGATTTCTGTTGCCGGCACCACACTAGTCAGGAGCAATAGCTCCTGAAACTGTCCTGTACAGACCCTGGATTCATGACTGGAACAAAGACAATGCAAAAGGAAAATTCAGCAGATTTAGTAGCTCAGATCTCACAAGTTTCTACTGAGCATGCATGAACTACAGCTTTCCAGAGCTTACAATGTGGCCAAATCTGGACTGGATTATGACAGAAGCAGAAGGCATAGCCCTCATTTAAATCAGGAACGGTTAATCTTTTCAAAAACAGTTTTAGGAACACTACTAACATATACAAAAACAGTGACAGTTTCTCATCCTCATGAATTACTGGATCTTATCAGAAATTTCTGAATCACTGTGAGAGAATTTTCCTATAAAGAAACCAATTATGCCTGAAGCAGACATGCAGCACGGAAAATTTCCACTTGAATGGTTACAATTTGGCCAAACTACAAACTGGAACTGGATCTTAACATGAAAAGCATTATTTAACCCTAAACAGGGACACTGCTAACAGGTCTGCCCATAAACAGCAACAAAGATGACCTAAATACCTTCCATATGTAATTCAGTAGGAAAACATTTGTGTTTGGGTATACTTAAAAAGCAGCATGTGTATTTTTACCTCAACATACTGCAAAGTAATTCTAAAAAATTAGAAAAATAGTGGCAATTAAACTATGTAATTGCTTTAGATTTTAAGCACACTAAAGATTTGTAAATCTCATCCTAAAAGCAATGGACAGTTTTATCAGAACCTTGGACAGCACTGAAGGGACTCAACAAATTTGGCATTTTACCTCAGCAGCTAGGGACACTCACACCCCCGTACTACAGGAACTCTGCACACCAAGTGCGGAGCAGACTTCCCCCTCCTGCCCCCCCCGCTGTCGCTGCAACCTTCAAATACCAAAATGATGCATATCCCATAAAGAAATCTTAGGGATTTTAAGAAGGAAGTGAAGGTGGTAGTATAAAACCTTTACTTCAGGGTTATTCTGCATTACTTGGCATTTTAAGATTTTTTTTCCCCCCAACATTTAATATGAAGAAGTCAACTTAGAGTATTGTAAGAAGACAAAATTCTAAGTCCAAACAAAACTATGATAAAGTAAGGTATAAACAAAGGTTTAAAATAGATTTAGGTGGAGCAGAAACAACACATTTTTATTGCTTTTTCAGAAAAAAGGGGAATTTTGGGGAAGTCTGAATACTCACTCATACAATCCCCAAAATATGAAATCAAGTGCTAAATAAAGACCGGCTCTGGCATTAACTGCTTGGGATTTTATTTTTTTTTATTAGTTGCATTTAAAAAGTATATATTTTAAAAGTACTTTAGGCAAAACATAAACCCAAGTTATTAGGAGAAGCAGGAAAAATTCAGAACTTTGAAAACATTTAAACTTATTCTTCACAATTTGCAACGAAGCTTTTAAAAAATCTATCCACTTGATGAAAATACAACTCCCTATTTGCTTTAATAAAAAAAAAAACCAGACCTTAAAAAAAGATCTGATAACTATTGTTTGCAAGCACTTGAAAGCAATAAGATGGTCACAAGACTTGATTTGACTGTTCTGCCTCTTTACAAACTCAATAAAGCTTGCTTTTTATGACTGATTGCTGTGCTGTATTAATCCCCTGGCATATAAAACAAGCCTATTGGAGACTGGGACTCCACTGGGGGAGGACAGGGAAGCTGTTGTGTTCTGAGAATTAATCCATCTAGGAAAATCAAAAGCCAGCTACTCACAATACAGTAATCAGCATGTTCTCCACTGTGAAAGCCCTACATTTCCCATTTAGAAAACACAACTATTTATCTATTATGTACTGACACCCCCCCCTTTTTATTTATCTGTGTTTGTTTTTATTTCACTTATTATTTATGGGTTTGTGTGTATTCCATGGGTGGGTACACAACCATCAAGTTAAAAAACCTGTCTATTCCAAACTGGTTAAAAGGAAAAAGGAACTCCCACTGCTTTTTCCACAACCAAAGTTCTTTCTGGATTTGCTTTGTGAACAGAATTTTAACTCTTTATTACCCTAAATAAAATGAAAATTTTTGCATTCTTTCCTTAGACAGAAACTTTGTTAAATCATCTAACATGAGTTTCCTAAACAGCATTGCTAAAATAAAAAATGTTTGAAGTTTTAGAATTACTCAATAGAAAACTCCTTCACTGTATTTCTAGTTTCTATATCTAGGCTTTGATCATCTTTTGTTAATAAAAGCTTAGGGGTTTTTTTAGGTTGAATGATGTAGCCTTCCAAATAGAAAGAGGGATAAAGAGGGATATCTTTTTTTTTTTTTTTGACTAAAATTCTTTTTCTTGTCTTTTAGTAGCTAGAAATACGAATTTTCAGCTCAGTGTTGTGAAGGTAAAGATTAAGAACCAAAGAAAATCAGCTCTAAATCTTATGTGACACAGTAATTCAACTGCTAAATGAATTCTGGCCTACATACAAGAATTAAGGCTTATGGAAATCATTGAGAAACCACAGTCTGAAAGAGCATATGCTCAAGGAGAACCAAAAAACATGTATATCCTTTTCCATTCAGCTAGCAGAAGGTGCTTACCTGTATAACAAAAGACTTCATGAACTGGCAGTTAAACACAACAATTTTTAATATCCTCTAAAAAGTTCCTGTCAAATCGTTAAAAAACAAAGAAAACATTTTGCATGTATTCATACTTATTCTTCTTTAAAACAAAGAATTTTTTTCTCCCCTATCTCTTTTAAAACTAAGAAATCACTAAAAGCAACAAAAGGAATAGTTTTTGCCCACACTGTCATAATCCCTTTATATCAATACTTGCTCTAGTTAATAAAAGGCTAAGGACTTACCAGTTTTATATCATTGTCTTTAAAAGCCAAAGGTGAATAAAATCCCAGTACGTCAACTCAATAGTCCCATCTGGTCATCATGATAGACACAGAAGCCTTACGGTTAAGCTGAAAGATCTTAATTGTCTGGCTACGGCCCAAAACAGTTTTAAGCATTACTATACATTTCTCGTAGTTTTTCCATTTTTAAGTGAAGAAAGTAGTTTGAGAAGCACAAGCTTTGGCACACGGCTGAGTGGGTGTTACAAGTAGTTTTATGACATAAGCTTGTATTTCCAATTAAAATGGAATGAAATGACAACACCATGAATAATTTTACTGGGATCCTTCCGTCAGACAAAACTAAAGAGAACTGAATGAAAGCAATGATATACAAGAGCTAATAATATTAACATTGAGCTGTAATTTTTGTTCCGTTTCAGGCAAGGAGGATTACATTTCTTGACTACTAAGGCAACAGTATGGCACACAGAGAGTTAATGGCAAACTCTTTCCCCCCCTTCTCCCACCCGTCTCATTCATGCCACATTCCACAGTGGCAGGGTCCAACAACAATATAGGAGGGTCCCCAAAATGAAGAGGCAGGGCCTGCCATTCTTCTGCCTCTCTTGAATTAATTAACTGGAAATGAGTTTTGTCAATGTTTTGGAAAGGCAGAGGGGTGAAAAGAAACTGCTAGAATTAATCACAGTGAGAAACTACCTCTTCAGCAGTCTGCCAGAGTTCAGAAAACCCATGAGAAGTGCAAAATAAAAGGAAAGTGGGCTGACTTACCATCCAAAGGAACAAATAAAATTCAAACAAACACCCAAGTCTCCAAAACAGAGACATGCCCCAGTGCAAAGGAATGTAGCATCTGTTGCCACAACAGCTTCAACTTTGCTTTTAATATACTTGTCATGAAGACTGAAAGGTAACAAGGTAGAAAAGACAATTTACTAATAATTTAAATACACAGAAGCCATGTTGTGTGTTTAATTCAGTAAATACTTATGTACATCCAATGTTTCGCTGTTCTTTATATAAGTACAGATACTTAAGCACAATGATTGAAAACTAACAACTTCCATTGTTTAGCCCTGACACAACACAGATCTTTTAAATGAAGAAGGCAGACTGCAAAGCAGTTATGTCCCTTTGTTGTGTTTTTAATGATAATTATCTTCAGGTTCAGCAATGGAAATTGGTAACAACTCAATACTATGCTAGATGCATGATATTTTTCTACTAATGAAACAAGAAAACAATGAAGTTTCACCCACCTGAAAATGCTTTTTTTTTTCATTAGTTAATTTACCCAGGTAGTTAGAAAATTTACAGGTTCCCCCCCCTTTTTTTTTAAAACAGCGAGGGAGACCTATTATTTAGCAGTTTTTCTGAGAAAAACATAGTATTTCCAGCAGGCTGGGACTAAAATTGAAGAAAACTTGATTGCCTTACAAAAGAAAACTTGTTAAAAGAGAAATGCTCCTTTAACGATTCGACTGTTCCTATTTGGTTGTTCATGAAGGATTTTTTCTAACAGATCTCAGAATTAACTTGTCATCTTGTTTCTCTATCCTTAAACCCATGCTCTCAAGGACAGAATTGTCTGCCAGCCCTCGCTCTTCCACCTGTGCAATAAGCTCTTGGTTTCTCTCATTTTGTTCAGTGAGATTTCGGATAGCATATACTGCCCACTGGTTCACAACTGTTGCACAAAGTTAAGGATTTTTTTGGAAGATGTAACAATGCCCAGTTTAAAGTGTTAACAAGCCTTGCTCCCCCC
>NW_020450937.1:369625-416258 GCF_003343035.1 Apteryx rowi
AGAAACAAAAAACCTCAAACCCTGAAAAACAGTCAAAGTCAAGGGTTTAGAAAAGAAAGACATTTACAGGTTATGACTCCAAACCTGCAAATACTTGCATATGAGGTAATTTAAGTTTAATTGAGGTATGTCGATTAACTTCAGGTGAGCTTACTAGGTTTTATCTGGAATAAAAAACTCAAGTGAACTGCAGGAATTAATAGGACATATTGTTTTAAATCAAAATTACAGGTAATTGAAATGTTCCAATGATCTTCCTAGTAAGGTTAAAAAGAAAAAAGAAAGAAAAAAGTCAATCATAGTGTTTGCAATCCTAACATTTCAACACTGCACACTCAAGAACAAGCAAACAAAATAAGCTGTAAATCAGGTACAAGCAAAGATGACGACTGATTATTTTCACTGTAAAAGTTGAAGAAACATGCAGAAAAAGAGAAACATATTCTACCCATGCTAACAATGGTGAATAGCATAAATAATGCGGGAAACACTTAAAAATATCTAGCTTTTAATGTTACCTAAATTCAGTTCCATGTGCCTGGGTGCTTTTACTAACTCATCAACAGAACAGACACCAAGATCACCAGCTAGTAGCTCCTGCTCATGTTCACACGGGCACAAGCTGCAACTTATTCACCTTCTAAGGTGGTCCCTTGAGGCCAGGATTGAGGCACATGTCAGGGCCACAGACAAAGGATTTAAATTCTCAGGATTATCAGTCAGGCATCTTCCAAGTGAACTACAGTGCTCATTTTATGAAGTGTCAGAGATATTAGCCCCAATTCAGCAGCTGAAAAGCTATGTTATGATATAATCTTTCCCAAGTTACCCATATGGGAGGCAAGCCATTCTGAATTATACAAAAGTGGTTTGCCTGCAGGGCACCAATTATTTACTACATGTAGCTTCACATCCAGTAGAAGAATATGCATAATTTACTCATCTCCTTGACGTCTTTTGGGTTGGACAGTGTCTAAGAATAGAGATAAGGTAGTGTTCTTATGGGCATTTGCTGGGGGGATTGGAGGGGAAAACTCAACTGAGGAAGGTGGGAACTTCAGCCAAAAGAATACAATAAAGGAACTGGACTTTCAATGGTCTTACAAAATCTATCATGACTGCATTTGGAAAATTCAGAACTACTGCACCAGGCACTGCGCACACATTCTTATAGTGATCTTTACTATTTTCTCTTACTAGTCTCTCTTACTATTTTCTCTGTGCATCTTGCACTGACTGTTGTGCCTACCTTGCTCCTTTCCCCACTATTGCCTCCCCTTGCCCCCCATAGGCTTATACTCTTTTCAGCACAGGCAGTCTCTCCCTACAGGGTGACCGATACAACAGGTGGACAAACAGCCTGTAGCAAGAGTAGCAATCTTAATTTTAAGAGAGGGGAAATGACAAACAGAGAATACAAAAGGCAGAAAAATAACAGTTTATGAGCAATATCTAACCACAGAACTACTCAGATGCCAAAAGAGGACAGAGAGGGATTGAAACAAAAAGCACACAAGGAATCCTCAACACAGAGGACAAGATTCAAATGAAAGAGTAGCTTGGACAAACATCACAGGAAACATGGATGCTAGGGAACAGTCCTGCACTGACATGCAGCAGTGAAACAGCCCCCTGTCTTTTAGTAGTAGTTTCTACTTATTTTCAGATTCAAGCAGCCCAGAACTAGAAACCAAAAATGGCAAAGCAATACCAACTACAGAGCTTTTTTTTCTGACAGAGTTCTTTGGACTTCATGAGGAAACATGCTGCACACCTCCTTCAATTTAAAATTTCTGGCAAAAGGCTGGATTCAGGTGGGGTGATGACACAGGAGAGAAATTAAGAAAAAAATAAAAAACCATGCATCACATCAAAGCCTTAATAGGGGAACATGATAGAAAATACCAATCTATTCTCTTTGGTCAGTGCACCACTACTAGGGTTAAATGATTAGACAAGTGCCAAAGATATATGAGCGGAATATTTCCACTGGGGATTACATATCTGAGCATATGAAAAAACACTAAAATATCAAAGAAATCAAAGCATATATAAGCAGAATCTCACTCATCAGCTCCAATGGTGAGATCAAACACCAGAATGGTAAAGTGTGCAAGCGACACCTAGCAGATCTTTCCTAGGTCTCTTTTAGGACATTTTGCAAATGACAGAAAGTAACGTAAGTTCCCCCAGTGAATTGTGAGAAACATAGTATCACCTTCCTTGGCTCTGCTTTTTGGAGAAGGAGCAGACTTCACTGGCTGAGTTCCTAAAATACAGCTCTGAATTTCACTTGCATAGAAGAATACCCACTAAAAAAAGATGTAATTTTCAACAAGTAACAGTTCTCTCACACAAAGTGCCACACACAGGAAAGAATACTCAGTAAAAATTTTTTGCATTAGTCTTGGGAATAGTGCTGTTACCACCATCTTTATGTCCTTCAGCACAAAAACACTGCTAAAACCTGCAGCAAATGATGGTTTCCTATTATCATATCCATTCATGCTTACATAATATCTAAGACATCTCCATTATCTTATGAACTCTATCATCATTATGGCATTTATCATTATTGACTACTGTAGCTGAAGCTGCAAAATGGTTTCAATAACGTTTTCATTCATTCAAAAACTCTTTTCTGTATGTAGGTTTTTCATTGTAAATTCAGTCATGAATATGTATGATTTTCCTTATTCACATGCTGTGTGAGGCTAAGACCTTTGGATGGCTGTGTGCAGACCTAGACAGACTTAAGTGTCAGCAGAGATTAAAGCTAGTCCCCAGCTAATATTCACATTACCCTCTTGCTCCTCTCCAAAGATAGAGACACAGAGAGAAAATTAAACATATTCTAGAGTCTCTAATCCTACCAACACTTTAAGCACTTTATTGTATACTCAGCTTTAGAAAGACAGCTTCTAAAGTTTCCATAGTTACTACAAATAAGAGCATGAGCCTGTTTGTTGTGAAGCTACATAAAAGAAAAGAAATGCAGCAAGCCTGGTAGATTTGACTGGGTAAACTTGTCTAGATTTTTCTAAGATGACATACTGCAGTGTCAAATTAATTAATATTATATACAAGGAAGTGAAAATTAAAATATCTCTTTCATGGTAGAGAGGACATAAAAAAGAAAAGAAACTGAAATTTTAATTTCATTTTGCAGGAGCTTCATTAATGGGCTACATGTGTTTAAGTAATGAAAGCAAACATTTGTACATGTTTATAGTATCTTTTCCAAAATCATTCAGTACACAGAACACTACTGTATGTTATCTTGACTTATACAAACAATAACAAAACTGAACCAATTTGTTCTATGTTCCATGCTTCTGTAAGAAATCTTCATACAGCAGTTTACAATGTAACAACTAACCTCCTCTGGGTCAAAATTTCAATTGGCAGGGAGGGGGAAGAGAGAGAGAAAGGAAGAGAGAAGGAGAAAATTAGCTGGCAGTCTGCCTTAAAGGATGAAATATTTTACTCTCTGGAATCAGCACAACAAACTATTAAATTCTATGCCCCTTGAGTCCTGAGGTAGTTTATCCACTAATTGCAAAGGGAACATTTCACGTTTCTGTTGTTTTATTTCTCATGAATTCTGCCAGAACATGTTGTTAGAATCAAGGCTAGCAATAGCATTTTGTGTGGCTGATTTAGAAGCTGAATGACTGATTTAGAAGTTTAGTACGGTATAAAAATACAAACGCATGCTGTCAGGAGTCACTAAACGATATCCTACTGTGATGCATGACTGGAGAGTAGGACCTATAAACCGTTTCCCAAGGAAAGTATTCCATCCTTTTATTCTCATATTAGGAGGTCCAGTTTGGGCCAAAACTTATTGGAAAGTCCACTTTGGGCATCAGAACCTCTATGAATTGTTCTATAAAACAATTTGAAATCTATGGAGGAAAAATAGTAGGCATAATAGTTACAGTCATTACTGAGATTTGACTCTGACTAGGCAGATATACAACAATGCATAAGTAATGTTGAAAGTAAATTGGCTTGAAAAAGGCAAGTAGTAAGTTTTAAAAAGTTCTGTATTAACTGCTGTAGGATACTGAAGAAGAATGACAAGACGACTGAAATGTGTACATAGTTTTTCTTAAGTCCTTTTTGTATTTATTAATCCTGAGGGATTTCTAAATATAATATCCTTGGTGGAGAACTCGTCTCATTACAAGCCTTACACACCACTTTTTTTAGTTAGACAGCCTGCACTGCAGTTGATTTTCTATAATTAAATGATTACTTATGAAACTCTCTTCCTTCAGTGCCATTTTGCCTAATGAGTAAGAGAGGATATCACTTGTCTAATTCCATTACCTCATTCAAAGCAGATTTTTGACTATTTAAATATTAACTTAATTTTAACCAATTATAGGAAGAGATACAAACATCTTATCAAGAAAGACAATGAAAACACTTTGGAATCCTAACCAAATGGGCTGTTTATGTAACAGCTAGAGCAGTTCAACTTCTATAAGAGCTTGTCTGGAACATGTCTATAGGGCTAGAAACCAAAGATAATTAAAATACAGTTCTTGCTAATTATATTTCTTTCCAGTCTTCAACACATAATCCAATTCTCACTAAATGTTCTACTGGCAAGAATGAAATACTAAAGCATCACATTAAAAGAATCACTTCCACTTACAGACCTGACTGGACCACACTGAAAAGAAATAAATGCTTTTCCCTTCAAGTCTTTCAGTCCTTTTAAGTACTTGTGTATCACAGCAACTTGAAGATAATTCTTCTCACCATTAAAAGAGGTCTCTAGACAGCTACTGGCACTCTTAGTCACAGTTTGGATCAATGGGCCGTGATTGACCACACGTAGTAGACATTCAGCATTTTGGTCCCTCACTGCCAGCCAAATTGCTTACAAAGAGCTGCAAGTTACCCATTTCTTCCTATCGGGGATTAGTAGTTTTATGAAGTCCTAGAAGCTGTGTAAGATTATGGCAATTCCTTCCAACTCCTCCTTTACCTTTGTACTTAATTTTCATGTCTGTTTAAGACCTTACCAAGAAAGTAAGCCCAAAGAACACAAAGAACTAAGGATATCATCTTAATTTTTATTTACTTATTTTAAAGAAGCTCATTCATATTTTTAGGATAAATGATATGGATTTGTTTATTCCTGACATTAAATTGTCAGCATCAGAAAACTTGAGGAATTCAACCTATTCAAACTTAAAATATTATGTCTAGAATTTGCAATAAAAAGGCCTAAAATATTTTGGTTGCTTGTATTTTTATTTAGCACATTGCACAGCAGATATCATCATCAATGACTGCAATCACCACCTTCTGGGTTTAAAAGCTTGAAACAGACAGCGCCCTATCAGCTGGGAATGGTCCTTCTGTCCCCTGCTTGACCTGACTGCTGCAGAGCCAACTTAGCACAACTCACCTAATCTAGAGACCTCCAAGCTGGAGAAGCTCCACTGGAGGCTGGAGGTGCAATCTATTCCTGATCACAGCCTCTATGGAGGGCATTTGTAATGCTGTGGAACAGAAAGGAGAGGTTCATTTCTACCACAGGTAACTCTCACCTGCTCTAAGAGATCAGCAGGATGTTTGGGCCATCCACCTCCAAACAAGCTTCAAGCTCCACCGCTATGTGGCAGCAAAACTTCATTAGAAATGCACGATTAGGCACCTGCAGCAAGCAGGCAGCCCTTTCGGACTCTAGGACAGAAAGATTAGGGTGGGCTGCTGGTGCTTATTGCAAGCATTCCACATACCAATCTGCCTCCACAAAATATTTCAGTAAGGACAAAAATGCCTATCCCCAAAAACCTGAACTGGGGTTTACAGGTAAGATTATGCTCAGCAGAATAGGCCTGTTTTGCCGGAGCAAGGTTTCAAGTGATATTATTTCAGAATAGGCAAATGGAGAAAACTATTCTGTTTGAAGTAATCAGAAATCAATCCTATACTAAGCAACATTCTCAGTAATTCACAGCCTACAGAAATAAAAAAGCATCTGTAGCAGAAAACAACTGTACACTGAATATTCTTCCAGTTCCCCAAGGCTTCACTAACCTCCCACACTTATCTCTCTACCAGCTAAACACATTCTTTCTAGCTACCTATACTTATGCCAGCTTCCTAACTTCCCATCTATTCAGTTAGCTTTAATGATGGATCCATTTCTTAAAAATGGCCTTGCGGTACACAGGTTCCCCTAAAATTGGCCTAATATTCTATATAATAGAATAGATAAGTATGTTATATCTCATGTATAATTTTCAATGAATTTTCTTCCACTTAACCATCTGTCACCAACAAATATACTTTAAAACCAGAATGGACAAAGGCACTTCTTTTGTCCAACAGTTCTGCACATCATACAGACCACTTAAGTTCAACAGTGACTCTTGAATCAAGTCTGTCAATTCTGTTTCATGCACAGGATATTTTTCTGTCTTTTTCTGAAAGGCATCCAGTCTTGACTGGAAGATGTCACTGTGTCCCTGGGTAAACTGTTCCAGTTCATTACAGCCTGTGACTTGCTTCTACTTTAAATTTGTTTAGCATTTGTTTCCAACCACTGATTTTTATTATAGATAGATTAAGAAAAGAAATTTCACAGACCAAGATCAAGGCACCTAGTAAGAGTCTTTTACGTGAACAAAACAGCGAAATTGAGGCAGGTACACCAAACTTTGCATAATTCTTGTACCTCTTCCCTCCATTTGAACTTTTAAGGATGCCCTTTGAAGCACAGATACAAGAATTTCATACCACAGTCCACCAAAATTTGCTATTATTGCTGACTACAGATGCAATACCCAGTTGCCTGCTCCTTCTGGCTCTTCCCCAGTAGTCTAGAAGAAAATAAAACCAAAACCTCACAACATTCAGTTGCCCTCTCATTCCTAGCTACACTCCTGCAACTAGAGTCCAGGCTCTTCAGATCATTCAAAAGTACTTTTTCAGCATTGCTCAGTTCTGACATGCAGACCCAAATCATAAGGTCCATTTTAGTTCCAAGGCTTGACTGTATTTTAACTACATACAGCTCACTTCAGTGATCTCCAGCTACATGATACCCAATGTTCATTAAAGTGCTATTTATTACTCCACCAATTTTGGTTACCGAGACATTTTTACCTAGAGCAATTTTGGGATTTTTTCCCCAAATCACTAGTTTTTCTGGGTTAACAGATCACACAAGGCATCACTGAACATAATTATATATCCAGGCTGCTATTAGTTTTTAATGTCTGCCAGCTAAACAACGTTTAATCCATATTCTGTGTGCCTCCTTTCGTGCTCTGTGGGATTCAAAAGCAGTCAATACCAACATACCTTTCCATACTGAAAAATTAAACACAATATTTCTGTCCAGTCCAGTACTCTAGAGCTACTCAAGCCACAGTACTGGTTTAGCTTTGTCAGGCTATTTTTATAATAATGCCCGTTATGCCAAAGCTTACAAAACTTAAAAAAAATTAAGCCATAACCTCTAGTTTACTTTTTCCTATACTCAAACTTGTAATACTAGCTTAAAACCATGAATATGACACATTCATTTTTGCTGCTTAGGCTGCCAATTTTTTTTAAATTATGACTTATGACTATGCAGGCATTTTATTGATTCAGGGTCTCTGAAAAACGTATGTGGTGTAATCCCTGCTTCTGCTGCTTTGAGTACTTTCCAGTATCATTTTATGACAAATAATCAAAACAATGAAGGTAAATGGAACTCCCATTCTAGTCTCATTGACACCAGATAACGTCTCTCAGTGTGTGTCCAACAATAACAACAGTTAAACAAATGGGTGTTTTGAAATGTGCAACTAAAAATATAACCAACTACATTTTTTTCCCTGTGTTTTGCAAAATAACCATTAGTTACAGTTATATCTGCTAGAATTTCAGTGAATGTTTGCATCTCCTTGAGGAGATCTGAGATCGTTAAGAAACAAGAACAAATTAATTTGGCCAGTGGAATGGACAGCAAATATACCCTTAGTGAGGTAGGAAGGCAAGGTCAGGTTTTGGAAAACATTAAGGAAATAGAAAGAATAAAATCTAGACAAAGATCTGAGGGAGAGAGAGAAAAAGATCTAATGATCAGGAAGTAGCTACATAGGACAATACGCTCACTAGCTGAAGTTACAGACTGTTTTAGTAATAATAGTGACCAAAAATGGGACAACAGGAAAATTTTTGAATAAAGATATGATGCAGAGCACTGGCCATATTCTTGGGAGGCATGCAAGAAACCATGTCAAGAAGACAGACTGAAATATGATAAGGTGGTTGTAGAAGGCATTCTATTCTCAACAATATTTTTGAACCACTCCTAGCTTTATTTAAAAAAACCTAAAACCTTTAGGTTTCAAATTTCTAGTGCTTTGTCTCAGCCCAGAGGGGAATTTTTTAAAAGAAAGTCTACAGAAAAATCAAGCAAGCTGTTATAAAAGCAGTGAAATACTATATTTTCTCTGTTTCTTTTTTCAGTGTGCCTGGTAACTGAAGATCCACTTTCTTTCAAAAATTCAAGCCTGTCATGGATGTAAGTCCACCAACAGGATTAGGGCAGAGGACAAATATAACAATATTTGGTTTAGAAACAGTTATTAACGTTAATTCTTTACTTTTACATGCACGAGTTAGTGTCTACAGACATTAATCTTCTCAAGGGATTAAAATATTATAATGTAACATTTGTAAGAGCCTTCTTGTAGTTTGTATACCTTTGTTACGTTCTCCAGCTCTGTCCAGGTGAGACCCTGTACATCACATGCCTTCATTAATGATGACAGTTGTCACTTGCAGGAACTGGGTAGGAGTGGTACTGAAGAACAGACTTCCAATTTACGTCTAAATCTGTTTTAGTATTTTATATATTCTCAACAAAATTAATACTTTTTGTCCAGTGAGCTTTCAATTTAAGCATTTTTCTCATCCTGCAGGTGCACTGAATAAAGTGCATCCTGAAATTAAGGAATCAGTAACCTGAAATATGCCACTAGGGATTATAGCTTTGTTAAATATCCAAACACGAAATTAATGTGTGGTCAATTATGGCATAAAAATCTCTAAAAAAATAATTCTAAGGATTTAGACATTTCCTCCAGAGTGGAGCCAAGGACCTACTGTGTTTGGGAATTATGAGCTAATTAAAATTCATAGCAGAGCATCAATTTGATTTACTGAAAAAGTATGCTAAAGTACGCAGTGCTCTAAAGAACCTGATTAAGTCATACTACGTATAAATTGCAGCTGGAAATTAAATGCCAGAACTCTAACTCTCAATTTTCCTCCCCAATCAACAAGCGGGGGGGGGAGAGAGAGAGTGTGAGAGAGAAAACTTTCATTTCCCACAGAATCTGTTTCAGTGCTGCAAACCGCTCCTGTGGTCTTAGTCTTTTTCATAAGAAAGAGGACCATTTTTGACATCGAGATTGTCAGGTAACAGCATGGGTTACTGATATCACTAGTAGATGGAGAACATCTAATATGAAAACCTTAAGTTTTTGTTCTCATTCTAAAGTAGGTATTTTCCCATAACAAAATAAACATTTCGTAACTGCAATCTTAGAGTTAGAATTTAAATCTACCAAATACCATGCTTAACGCTGATGTGGTAGTTTTATTCTTGGTTCTTCTGTCACCTTGTTAGGTGAGTCCTACTCCAAAGAGTTTCAACATAGAGAGAAGACAAACAATGGGTTAAGTCATGGAAGTTGTATTATTCCAGCTATTCAGATCAGAAGACAGAGTCCAGAATGATTTAAAATGGGATTAGGTCACATGAATACCTCCTATTCCCTTCAGCAGGGACCATGCACCTAGATCCTCACTCTTCAGAGCTTTACAATAATGCCACTCTGGGTACCTTATTTAATACCCTATAGACAAATCCTGCTTAGACTGGAAAGTCCTCTTTAGTCCACTAATATTTCAGTAAGATCAAGACCAGCTACTTGCAATACTTCCTTCATGAGTGTAAAGACTCCCTCACATACAGTGAGAATAGACATGGGGAGGCCGAAGACCTTCCCAACTAAAAATAAAAATAAAAGCAGTATTTGGGAATAGCTGTGTTTTTCCCCTTTCGCTCTCAGAAATAACAAGAGGGTTGAAACCTCTTGGGAACCATTTAGGAAACTGGCCCACTACTGCAGCTAAAGAAATCCTTATCATACAACACTGAGGGACTCCCTTGTGAGCCACACAGATACTATAGGCTCCAATACTATCTAACAAATTATACCTACATAGAACTCACAGAAAACTTGCAGCAGCAAGATAGGATTTGGTCTGCTGAACAAGGTGAAAGAAATAAGCCCCTGTCAGAGGCTCAAAGAATACTGCTCAAAGGATAAGCATGTTTGTGCCTCTTCTAGCACTTAGCTTGACCAGTTCATCTGACTATAATTGTAAGATGCACAAATTTTAGCATAGCTCCTTCTCTGTGTAAATACCATAAACCAGAAAGCTTCCAGACTTTATAGGCTCTTAAAGAAAAATGCTCAGCATGTAAGAATTGATTCGGACTACTATGAACACACAGTGATATCTTCTTACTTGACCATTTTTATTTTTCATAAAAAACTCAGCTGCTATTTTGTGTTGTCATCTTTGGCGCTATGAGCCTAAAGGCACAGGCAAATAAATTCTTGGTCCTCACGTGTGCTGGCAAGTCCCATTCTTTCACTGCCAGCCTGTAGGTCCCCAAACACTTCTGTATCACTAAAAACTTAGTATCTACCTTTTTGTTAAAGTCATAGGGCCAATCAGCACTGGTTTAGAGAAAATAAGGTTCTAATAGCGCTCTGTGTCTGAGAATAAGGGTAAAAGCAACAAAACCTCTGATAATGCAAAACTGTAGCACTCTACCAATTAATACACTTCTATTTAGCCCAGGCAGACTTCAAGACTTGCTCACAGAGCAAGGCAAACCTCGATGGGATGAGGAAAAGGCCAATTTCTTCCAAGTGGGCATCTTGACTGTGCATGGAGAGGTCACTACTGTTTTCATCAATCTAAGTCCTTTGCACTGATCATATCCATTGAAACAATATTATTTCATGCATGCTTATGAAACTACAAAAATCAAATGATTCACCTAAAACTGCTAAATGCACTGGTAGTGCCTAAAGCGAGCTTTCCAAAGAAAGGCATTCATTACTGATATAACATTATTCTGTCTTTCCTTGCTAACATACAAAAGAGCTAGTGCCACATTTAACGTGAAATAGCTCAACTCAATAGCTCAGTGTGATGGTTTACTCTAAAAGGTGAAATCATACTCCTATTTTTGCTTTCTACTGGCTTCTATTCAGCTGTGAGGCTTTTTCACAGTATGTGGCCTCTTTTAGGTTGCACTCTGTAACTTAGAAATAAAATGTCTGTCAGTTACCCCAAAAGTCTTTCCTGGCATCTCACAAAAACAAGCTGCCATTGTTGTTGACCATAGCAACTTGATTTCTTCTAGCTTTAGCCAGGAGTTTCATGAACCACAATTATACTTGCTGCTGCCATGAAGTCAAAAGTATTTTCAATCTACCTCTTAGATGACTTTCAGACTGAATATAATGGAAGAAGTCTAGGGAAGGAGTATCTGAAAATTAACTTATATTTTCTATGCTTTTATCCATTATTCTCACTAAAGATTCTATGTGCACAGATCCACAACAACTATAGGCTTCCCTTTTGCTAATGCTGCCAACATTAGCAGAGGAGGGAGGAGGGAGGAGGGAGGAGGGAGGAGGGAGGAGGGAGGAGGGAAAGAAAAAAAAGGAGCAGATCTTTGTGGGCTGCTCATTAGCCTAAAGGTTAGGAAAGAGCAAAAAAACACAACAACCCCCCCCCCCCCCACAAAAACTCAGCAACTTACAAAGAATGCCAAAATTAGTTAAGGCAAATTGAAAACTCTTCAATAATAAACATGCCTGTTTACATACAGTCTTGCATAAGCACCTTTTTTGTACGATTAGGGTCAGCAGTTTTTTGATCAGAGTGGCCTTATGGGCTGGCCTCCCTCCTTACATTCGCCTTAAGCAAGTGGTAACTGAAAAGTCAGAAATGATGCTGGAAGGAGTGGTAAGAGCTTAGGAAGAGGTAAAAGACATGTATGAAAAGAAAGGCTCTTGTCAGATACTATAGCCTGTCAGAAATGAGGAAGATGGTGTCTCAGGGAGCAGAATAAAAGACATTTTCTTGTAGGACCCCCTTCCTAACCAAATATCCTGAAAAGTAGAATCTGAAGTAAATTTCTACTGGTATTTCCCACACGGGTATCTCCAACCCACTCTGCTGTTCAGTGTCAGGTTTTATTTATTTAGTTTTTAAACACAGGTAACATGAATAAAGCACAATGCTCCTGACTCTTCACAAGTAGAATAACAGACTGAGTTTTCAAAAACAAAAAGCTACTTCATGAAAGAATGGAAAAGTAGGCTTTCATACTACCTCTCCTTAATCTAAAGGTAAACAAGTTCACTTGCATTTTGAAACATCTTTTTCTTTTCTTCTTCTTTTGGATTCCCAGCCACAGTTATGATTAGGATGCAGTGAATCCAAGATGGAACATTTACAGGGTATCGAAAAAATTAAAGTGGCATTCAACCCTTCTTTGAAGTTTAACTCTTCAGACCACAAGACCTATAATGAACCATATCTCCCCAGTCCCTCTCCATTTACCTTTTCCCCTGTGTTAAAAGCCTGACAGGTAACAGTTGAAAATGTTATCTATCAGCATTACTGCATTAAATTTACTTGGAACCATGCAAACTTTTATTAGTTGAAAATTTAATATATAGATTCAAAGAATCTTTGCAAGAGGTATGGAAAGTTTGTATTATAACTATCCACAGTCAACTTCATGACTGCTACTAATGAGGTTTTTCATTTGTTTTTTTTAACCTGTGAACATTCCTGATGGAAAAACTACTATCAGTTAGTATAACTTTTAAAGATACAAGTCTGTTCAAGATGTAATTACACAACACAACAGTTCTCCCAAACTGGACACCAAAAGATGAATACAAACTCAAGAAGCTAAAGTAATGCAAACATTTCAGTTGAATTTCAGCTCGCAAGCTTATAAGAGATGAACCTCCTGATATCTCTATGCACATTACAAAACTGTTCAAGCTCTCAAAGGATGCAATTTTAAGGTAATGACAAGTTTACAAAGAGGAATTTATTTAGAAAATCTAAGAGCAGACCTGTCTCCTCTTTCAATATGTTTCCATATGTTATCCATAAAATTTATCAAAAGACCTCTCCTCTCTAGAAGGTAATAAAGAATTTTTAATATCTAACATGACAGTCCGGCTTCTAATGAATTGCATACTTCAGGGAAAAATAATTTTTAATTTTATTTCCCCCAGAAAAAGTTATATCACTTACCACAACAATTATATTTTCCTTTGGAAAATTTTGTATGTGGAAGTTGGAGGCAGAACTCAGCTACTGAAATTTGGAAAATAGCTATATTAACTCTCTTTTAAGCAGAAAGCACAATGAAATCCTAACTATAGGGCTCTTACGGATGTCTCCAAAATAGATAAACCCCAAATGAAAATGTGCATCTACCAAGTGTCTAGTAGGAAATCTAAGAAGTTCTTATATAAAAGGAATATGGTTGGAACTCTTCCAGTCAGCTTTCTCCAACGAGAAATCTGAGAAACACAGCCCTAATCTGCAAAAACAGGCACTAGAAATCAGAACGAAAAGAGAAATTTCTGGACATGACTTCCTGAAGGAATCCTTGGTGAAGGGTTACACCAAGCTTTCCCTTGCAGCATTCTACATCATCCTGGCAAACCTCAGTACCACTGCATGATCCTAGTTGAATTTCAGCAACTCCCTCTCAACATCTATCTCAAGAGCTGCCTACACACTTCCTATTAATTAATCCTTCTTGAAAAGAGAAAGCAGACAAAATGTGTTCACTATGAATCACAAAGTTACAATGTGGGCAATTTTAGGATGTTTTAATTCTAAGTAAGTAGCCTTTCTAGTCTCAGTAAGAGTTTTGTTCTGTTTTAAAAGCATCACAAAACAGACTTGTTCCACACTGAAACTGGGTGCACAGAAGGAGGAAGGAAACAATCAAATCTCTTCACAGAAATCTTACGCAATGGAGTTGGGCACCTACATGCTACTGAGGAGTTAAGTTGTGGTGCCTGGAAGCAGCAGAATGTGCTACCAAACAGATAAAACTAGAGACTGATACAAACTTCAACTCCTCTTCTTGCTTCCCAGGGTGAGACATGCTGAGAACGCAACAGATGAGGAATGTTAGAGGCAGGAGGGAAACAGAGGAGTATTCATTTCATGCAGCAGGATAGTGCTAGGAATAGCTCTAGGCCAAAATGATAAATACAGTAGCCAGAAAATGTGCTCCAAAAGCTGACACAGCGCAGCTTGTCACAGCAGGCTAGTCCACACACTTCCCAAATGCTACAGTATCAGCTATCTGAAAAAGTAAGCTATGTATTAGTGATGAAAGCTCATATTAAGAAGTCTCATTATATTTAGTAAGTCTTTAAAACCAAGTAAGTGATGTTTTATCTTCTGGTAAGAAGTTTATAATTCAGCCATAAAATGTCAGCTTGTATCAAAAAGTGTAAGAAGTTTCACAATTGCCTAAAGAGCAGTAAAGCCTCCCATGGTATTTTATTTTCATTTCTTTCAGCATTGTAAATTACCCTTTGAAGGCCTCAAACTTCATCCCCTTTTATTAACTGCTAAAATGAAGGATTATTCCTTAAAAAAGATTCTAAAAGTTGTTGCACAGCTGCACTTTACAGCAAAGGAACAGTAACTCAGGGCAAAACTCCATTCTAGGTTTTCTCAGGGCCCCTCTTCCACTTGGGGAAAGATAAACTTCCCCTGCCCTTTCCACTGCATCTGGCAGTGCCCCTTACCAGAAACAGGTCATGCTACTTGGTGCACTGCTACTTGGTGCACTGTCAAGAAACATGCCATTAGGATTCAAACTATATGTACAGTGAAGAAAGAAGAAACCTTACGTGTAAAGTAACAAAGTGAGGAACTCAGAGAACACTTAACACTCCTGATACTCCTTCATCCAGCTTTTTAAGATCTTGTTACCACTTGTCCCTAAATTAATCCATTCTTTAATGTTACACATATGTAGATGATGTACTACAGCATGCAAATGTGAGAACATGCAACATTTTCACAACTGTCTTATTTTTATGATACTTGTTAAAAAGTGAGCTTTTATTTTCAATTTAATAAAAAAAAAATATCAGTTTTGTGTGTTCAGTATAAGCAAGCTGACATTACTCTAGATGGGAATGGCATTTGATTTCCAGATGTACTTCTAAGAACCTTAAAAGGAGTTAAAGATCAGCTGACAGTAAGTAATAATTCACCCAATGCAGTTCAGGAAGAGATAAGATTTTAAAAAAAAGACTATTTAACTATTTATCTGCAATTTAAAATTATTTTCTTTTAACAACAATCTTTCTTAAGAAAGCCACTGCTCTTAAACTCCAGGAAAAAGTATAAAATATGAAACATTATTTATTTTAAAATCTCTCCAATATTTCAACAACCTGCATCAATTCACTCACTCATACACATTTTCATTATAGGTTGCCAGCCATGTCTCTATGTTTAGGATAAGTTTTCCACAGTCTGATTTAGTAAGTGTATAGAATTGATGGGCTACTTATTTCAGTCTGCTGAATAAATACCAGTTGAAGTGAAAGCTCTACGATCTAATACAATGACCAAACATAGTCTTAATTCAGATTTCAATCACAGTTAGCTCTCTGAATTGAGATTTGTAAAACAGTAGTTTGTATTATCTTAGGAAACAGAATACAACTACAGTTCAACTCATTTAGCATCCAGTTCATGAAAGCATCTTCACTAACTTCTGAACAAAGAAGTCACTTCTGACTCACTCACTTCTGAACAAAGTATTTAAAAACAAGCTAGAAATTCCTGAGGCCAGTTGGACTTAGGTACCAAGTGAAAGCAATGCTGACATACATATATTCAACTCCCCCACCTTTTCTAATGAGTCATATTCAATATTCAATAGATTAGGACTCTTTTGTAAAGGATACAAGGATTGTTGTCATCAATGCTGCAGTTGTCCAGGATCAAGGGAATGCCATCTAACTGACAAACCTAAATAAAAAGAAAAGCTTAATTTAATAGAAATCTCAACAATACTGATGTTTCGTGCAAGAAATACTAAAAAAATTTAACAGAGATGTTTGTTTTGTTAAAGTATTAAAGATCTGTTAAAATGAATTGCAGAGTAAAGCTGGTATTTTCAGCAGTAAGAATCGCAAAATATTAATACAAGCAGACATTAATTTCACATTCCTCCTTCTAGTATGTGTGAATTAGGTATTTTCTATTAAAGTTCTGTCATGTGCTTCTCACAACGAGCCAGAAAAGCTATACTTACTGATAGATAATGTCTTTTTTCTGGAAGAACCACAATCAACTACTGAGTGAAAAAAATACCAGTAAAAGGTTGTAAAATATACACACATACACACACAGCTGCTAGTTGGTGTTTGAGGGTGCCTGTGTCTTCTGTATCTTGTTCTGCAGGCAACCTTCAACAGTGATGTGTTACCTATATGTACCTAGATACAAATCCTTAACTATACCACACAGCAATCACTGATTTTTTCCTTTGATAAGGTCTTCAGTATGTTATTGGAAAACGAGCAAAGGTGAAGTCTGTCATTTTTAATTTTATATATGCACATACCCATATGAACTCACAAATGATAATCTTAATACATACACGTGTGTATGAGATAACAGCATATAATGCTAACGGACTTGTACATACATATACACACACACTCCTAACACCCCAGAACAAGCTGAAGTTAACAATAAATATGTAGCACAGTTATCTTAATAAATGTATATTCCATAAGAAATCAATCTATTTGCTTAAGACACACTGTAGTACGTTACATCACAATGCATATTTATATCTTTAGAAAGTGTGGTACATATTTAAATAAAAACCTGTTCCATATTATCTGTGATTTTTCAACCTTTGTAATATCTTCTTAAAACATAAAGGCATTGGATGCCTTTTGATAATGAAAGTAATGTTATTTTAAAGACCTGAGAGCATTAGCATTAACTGATTATATTCTTAAAGCCATCAAACTATACTTGTTCAAAATCTTGAATTCTTTATTCCTTTAAAATTTAATTTCAAAACACAAGTTGGTAAGAAAGATAGTTTAGACAGAATGCCACTTTAGCATGTAGCTTGATGATGGGATTCTCTCTTCCATCTTTTTTGTCCAAGAAAAGATGTATTTTATGTATCATGTAAAACAACGAATCAAAGTTTACACTGCAGGATGGATCAACTTTCTGAAATGCAAGTGCCATGATAAAAGAAGAAAGGTGGGTATGAGGAGATTTAGATCTGAAAACCAAAACATATTACCAAACAATAAAAAAATGAATTCAGAGACAAATCTGAGTACATCCCTCTTATGAATTCCTTCTTCTTATTGCAGAGTCACAAACTGTAACATGAGAAAGTAACAGTAGCAGAGATGGACATACAGACAAGCAAGGCTTACATTAAAAAAAAACAAAAAACCAATGCTCTTAAGTGCTAATTAGCACATCTGTGCTAACATGCATAACAATACATATACCAAATAGAGTTAATAAAACAAGTTTTAAAATCTACATTCTTTCTACAACATTTTTGTGTGTTTTCCAAAGGTTATGCATCATGTATGATGTCATACTTCAAAGCTTGAACAAACCTTTCAATAATCCAGTTGTTCTGCATGCTTGGAAGACACTGGTTCTTTGATTTTTACTCTGTGGCCAAACTCTGATCCACCTAGAATGTTACCTTTATTTTCCATCAGTGAAACATTGAACAGTACAAATTTATCTAGATTAAGCACTGTCAACTGAAATAAACCATGTGATCTGTTCTGGTTCGATTCAAATGAAACATTCAGTTAGCAGAGTAAGTATGTGGGGCAAGTAAAATTTTAATTAAAACTCACACATGCTTCAAAAAGTTACTGTGGGAATATAATGAGATTCCTTCAAAGTAAGTGGGAACAGAAGCAGCAATCCACAACCTTAATGATAATTTAATGTAATAAACAAGTTGCTAACTACTGCTGTCTTACACACCCACTGGGACTCTCCTCAACAGCATATAATTAAACTGTACATTAATTCGACCAAGTTAGGTCAAGCTTTTGTTACCAGTACCTCAGCTTTAGTACATTACCTGTGACTTATTGCACAGTAAAATACAGTGTCTTGCTGTGTATGCAGGACAACTCTATATACTCCTCAGAGATACCCATGAAGTGAACTCTGAGACCTCAGATTCATGAGCAACCGTTGCTAGAGTAGTTCCAGTATTCAAGTGATTTACTCTGCCCCTGATTTGGAGGTTCTCAGCTCAACAAAGGACCAGCCCAACTGTTCAAGAACTGCCTGCTGATCCACCAAAACTGCATTTCACGATAACCTAAAATTCAGGTCAGTGTATTGCAATACTCCGGGCTGCAGTGAGCCAATTCAGTAATTCCTCTGCACGTAGTTGAAACACTTCTGCTGCTGGAGTTCCTTCGGTAGTGAAAGGAAGGAACCACTATAGCTGTCCCACTTACATGTCAAGCGTCTCTCAAGCCTTCTCACTGCCATTAACCTGAAGAAAGCACAGTTATTCTAAACTCTCACATAAGCAGATTTTGTAAATATCAAGGAACCATGGTCCTAGGCCTCACCCCCTTATACAGGTTTATTGGAGGTTTTGTGAATTTTTCCAAGTATTGGCCTTAAAGTTCCTCCTTTGAAGAGAAATGTCCGAGAAACACACAGCACAGAGTAAGGCTGTGCATCCTCTGCAGGAATGTTCTGCAGTGCTTGGGAGAGGAGTCAATATTATGCAGAGCCTCAAATCTCACCTTTAAATGGAAAAATATCCCGGAAAGAAAACATGTAGTGACTGATATGAGACTGGCTGTAATCTGTCTAGATTTTGAAAGAAAATATAGGCAGAAACTGAGGAAGAGGAGAGATGTGGTCTCTTTCTTGTAAACGTAATTACTTCTATTGGCCTGCATTCAAAAAGACTACTGAACCTATTCTCCATTTACATTATTGACAACATAGCTGACCAATAACAAGGAATTGCACTGGACTGTAAAAACACTAGCTTATTTTATTATGAAAAACTACAATGCTTTATTCTGAACTACACTGAAACATCAAACGATTGCAGCCTACATGTAGATTGCAGGCTAAAATCTTGACCACATGTAAGTTAATTAAAATAAGTTACTTTAAAAAAATAAACTTAAAAACATACAGCTCTGTGCTAGTAATCTCTAGTGCATCTGTCAAGTCAGTACCTAAAATCTTGCCTACCGCTACTGTATCAGAATTTCTGAAATTGTTTTTGAAAAGCAGAAAAAAAACAGCATTCAAAGGCAAGTGTCTCTGTCAATTAAGAAAGATATTTTTTAAAACACAGCTTTATACTACTGTTCCATTTGTTTTTCATACTTTCCTATGAAATATAATGAAGAGCTGTATCACGACAGTAAGAAGTTTAAACATACTACACTTAAAGCAAATGCCTTCCCCACTGAAAAAGGGACTGGTATGTTTCCCCCCGCCCTCCCCCAATACAATTTCTCTTTCTCCATACCTGGAATTTAATAATATATTTCAACTTAAAAGAGACACTAAATGGAACGATTTCAGACCCTGTCCAAGGATGCTACACAAAATTAAACACAAGCTTATGAAACTGACCAAACCGGACCATATCCACCCACTGCTCTCACTGCCCAAGAAAGGGTGTGTTGTGTTTTATTTGGATGATTTAGGACATGTCAGTTCTGAAGAGGAAGCTATGCTTTTTCTCTTGGTAACCAATGAAAAAAACAGACCAATTCTAAAGACTTTGTTACCCTCCAACAATCAAATTTATTGGCCAATATACAGATAAGGTCACTAGCATAGCTATGGATATCTGCCTGAACAAAACCACCTCTGGTTATCCCAGCATTTTCTTATGAAGTTCACAGCAGAGCCCAGAGAAAGTATAAATTAAGCACAGACTATTTCTTAAATCTTTCTATCTAAGAGTAATGGAGCCAAACTCAAGAGTAAGAATGCAAATTCTCTAAGCATGACAGTGCTTGTTGCAGAACAAGAAGTCTTCTGTGTGCATCTAATAAAACACAACTAGCATCTCAGGTCAGGAGACTACACAACAAAAAAAGCCTTGAACAAAGATACTCTCCTCAAAGAATAACTAACATTTGAGTCCTCAGAAGGCATTATCTAGTCAACTTAAAAGAGTAGCGCTATGCTAAAGAACATTTATGTCTTCAGATAATGACAGATTCAACATAATTTGTTCTTCCACCAGAATGCAACTAATTCTCAGTGCCCAATCAATTCAGGAGGCAGAATGAGAAATGCAATCATTTTAGCCACGGAAATATTCCTATTTCAAAGCAGTTTCATTTGCTGTAACTATAGATCAACAAAAGGAAATGTTTTCTCACAGACAGAAGTGGACTACTGATAGTTTGCCTAATCCAAGCTAACACCGTCACTCTTCTTTTCACAGGTTACTGACAAGCAGGTTGACAAACAGCAAGACAAATTTCTGCTTTAAAAATAAATAAATAATAATAATAAAAAATCAGAAACAAGTCAAAAAGCAGGAACAAACAAGAACCATTTATATGGAAAAACTCCAGTTACTACATTCTTTACAAATCACCAGTTTCCTACCAGAGAAAAGTTGTCTCTCAAACAGCAATTAGCTCCAGAGTATTAAATTTCAATTCGCATTACAGAACTTAGAAGAAGAAACGTTTCAGTAAGCAACAGGACTAACAACTTCCAATTTTTATGGACTTGGCTCCTTCACCTCATTCTCTGAAATGCTCCTAGCTCTCTCACTGAGCTAAATGGGTAGAAACACGGAAGCAGCAGCAGCAGCACAGTTCAGAGCTACAGGTGTGCAGATCAGTCGCCAAATGTCAGCCTTGACTTGCAGCAGACCAGGGATTAAGCTGCTACTACCCAACTTCCCTTCCTAGGAGCACCACTTTGGGTTTCTTATTTATCTAGTCACTGATTCTCATAATGCAAAAGTATAAATATAATAATATTTCTGAAATCTCTGTTTCTCTGTCAGATTGGATTGAAACTGGCTAATGGATATAAAAGTTGGGGAGGGAAAGGAAGGGAAAAGGGAAAGAATAACAGACAGCTGGGATGGCATGACCACAAAAAACCTAAAGGGCATATTAAGGTCACAGAAAACAAACCTCTTGACCATATTTTCCTTTTTTGCTTACTGCCCTCAATTCCTAAAATTGTCTCTAAACATACTTCTCAAGAGTTGAATCTTCAAGATATTAACATCCATCCTACATTAAACAATTTAAGCTTTCATTAAGCTTCAGTTAAGCTTTGCACATATTTTCTAAGGAGACTCAACATTTTCTGCCCCCTATAGTGTGGCCTGATGCATAGCCTAACAGACTTCACAGGGGAAATGTATGAAACTTCTGTTTTGAGACAGCAAAGAATTCATTCAGGTATTTTCTGTCCAAACTGATGATTTTGCTAAGTTTCAGAACATCCAAAGAGAATTAGGGGATCAAGACCATCAGGCAAAGGGTTGTGGCTCTGTACTCTACCTGAAGAGTTGGTTACAAGCAGAGTTTCTCAAGGGAACTAACCTAGATCCTATCCTGCTTACTATCTTTATCAGTGACCCGTTATTCAGAGGGACCTAGACAGTCTAGAAGAATGGGCCAACAGGAACCTCATGAAATTCAGTGATGACAAAGACCTGTGTCTGGGATGAACTAACCCCTTACAAAAGATACCAGCTGTGGACTAAGTGGCTGTATAGGAGCTCTGCTGAAGAGGACCCAAGGATCCTGGTGGATAATAAGCAAAAGATAAGCCAGCATGCCCCAGCAGTGATGAAGCCTTACAGCATTCTGAGCTATGTAAACAGCAGCACAGACAGTAGAACGAGGGCATTTCCACCTTGGAGGCTTTCAAGACTTGGTTGGATAAAGTCCTGAGCAACCTGGTCTGAATTCAGCTTTGAGCAGAAGGTTGGACCAGAGAACTCCTGAGACACCTTCCAACCTGAATGACTGTGTGAGCCTAAGACATCTCCATCTCACACTGAAGAAAACGGAAGGGCTAAGACCACGAAAAGAAGCATAAGCCCATTCTGTTCCTCACACTAGTTCAAAACAGGATTCTTTCTACCTTATTATGAATTTTACTTGGTTATAAGGCCGGAAAAAGTTATCAGAAACAATTTTATCAGAATATATAATAAACAAAATCGGTTCTAGAAAAAATATTATTCTTGCCCATTGGTGGCACAACCCTGTGTATTCACTGACCTTTCCTGGCAGAGAGATCTTGACACAATTTGTATTTCAGATGCCAGACTAGTCATAAAAAATATCTTGCACTAAAAAGTGAAGTCTCCCAGGAACACAAAACGAGAGTGAGCTCATAAAGTTAAATATTGAACTATAACAGATAACTGTTGCACAAAAACCTATTTGCCAGGCAACCAACACATGAGAGTAAATAAAAAGGATTTCTCACCTGTCCAAAACAAGAAGACCCACAGCTTTCCTTGAGTAAAAGGCAAGAACTTTGCACAACCCAATATATTGAAGAAATATGTGGGCTGGCTGGGAAGAAAACAAAGGAAAAATGATAAAAGTGAGGTCTAAAAAATCATGATACCTGAAAAAAAGAGTGAGAGCACGAGCAACATGTCTAGCCTAAGGTAGCAAGCTTCCTGGCAAACACTGTAATCTTTAAAAAAAAAATCTTCACAAAAAAAGGAATATTCTATTATCTACATCCAGGTGCATAGGGAAGTAATGGGCTTAAAGGACAGAATATTCATATTACACGTTCAGAAAATATCTTTAACAGTAATGGTAGTCAAGTACTGAAACATGAGTCTCAAAGACTCCTGGAGCAGTCTCCAATACTGGAAGTCTCCACAAATGAATGAGGCATATCTCATCCACAAATACTCTAACCAGTTCTGCTATGGACAAGCAAATGGTTCTTATGACCCTTTGAGTCTCTGCATGATTTTCCCAGACAGTGAATCATACTACACTGAGTCACACCAAAGAAAAGTAATCCACTGAAATGCACCTTTGAGATCCATTATCAGACTTTGGTCCCCATTAAATATATTTCAAGTCTTATTGCTTCTGAATATACCACATGAGGACTACATAAGGAGAAATATAACCTTCAGGCACTGCCACCAAACAGGCTGACCAACAGGAGTCAGTTTTCCTCTAAGTCCTGCTCAACAAAATACACGGACAGAAATTTGAAATCTGGAAGACTCCAGCATTCAGACTAGAGTAACAGAAAGGCTCCATAAGAGGAGCAACAGATCAGCTAATTCGGCTCATAAATTAGCTTCTCTGGAGCTATGATGGTACTGAAAAGAATTATTTTGTCTCTTTTTTTTTTTCCCAGCAGAAGTGACAGAAGATACACAGAGGATTCTACTTCAAAGGAAAAGAGAATGCTTTTATCCCTTAGTGCAAGGGGACTCCTAGGTCCACTGCAGAATACAGGTACTTTGGCTTAAAACAGAGGCAGCTGTGGCTTGTGACAATCAAGTCTATTATTGGAATTCACCACATCCTGCAGATCTACAGAAATACTTGTGGACAAAGGCTCCTTTCTGCAGGACATCACAGCAGACTTGCTTAGCTGGTCCTAAGAGCTCCTTGCACCAGTGCGAATGGCTTTGAGAGCTAGGCAATACCTTTATGCCTATTTCAGTAAAGAGAGTGTCCCCAGAATACTCTTCCCCTACTTCATTTAGGTAAGCCTGTATTACAGAATCAGCCAACTGTTTTAACATTCTAAATTCAGAAATCATGGCAACAAAACTTGTTCCTGTTACACCACTTTCAATGTATTCTCCATCTTTCAGCATTATTGCCGGGACAGACATAAAGGTCGTTTCTACTCTTCCAAAAGAGGTGACCCTTGTCTCTTTCCATGAATAATCTAAAAATCTAAAAGTGGGATTCCATCACAATGTCCTAAAACTCTCTGAAAAGGACTGTTTTAGAAGGTAAAGGTTTTGGCATTACTGAAAGGGGAGAGAAGAGAATGAGAAGGTACTTAATACACAACCAGGACTATGCCAAAGCAAGCAGAAGCTAAGGAGTGTCCAGCTACTGGAAGAGGATAGCAAGCCATCTCAATAGCTAAGTAATTTTTCTCCGGTAGTCTTTCCAACACAAAACACAGGAGAGTTTCCAGCTGTGAGATGATATTGTAAACACTCAAGAATTCAGAATAGGTTCCTTGCAAAAGAGGGTAAAACAGTTGGATGGTTTGTTTTTAAATAACTGAGCTTTCATGATTCACCTATCTAAAAGATGAAGAAAAAGAAAACAATTTTCAGTAATAAAGAGATGCTGCTACCAGGAGGGCAACTTTTTTGGAACAGAGTTGCCACTTAACATGGATAAAGTAAGATTCAACACAGACAGACTTTGCCCAAAATACCAAATATATCCTAGTCTGGCCCTTCCCTATCCTGGCAGCAGGAGTAACAGAAAATAATGGCACTAAACACCATCCAGTATTAAACCCCTGCGATTTACATCAGTTGAATTTGTACAAATTTGCATCAACAACAGAGTATATGTTTTTCTACTTCTAGACAATTCAGTATCTTTTTCTCAGTCCACTGAAGCCAGTAAACAGACAGTCTTTGTTGGTTTTCATTTCACTGTTATAAAAGAGGTTCTCTTAAGTTCTCCTTTCACTAAAAAATTAAAAGGTAATTATATGCAAGAACTAGCTATGTGATTAAAGCTGGGCTGAGGACATAACTCCTAAGAGATTATCAAAATTTCAAAATTCTATTTTGTTTCAAAGCAGAGTGAAAACCGAAGACCTCAAATTACTTCAAAGTTCTGTAAAAATGCAGAGATAAAGGTTGAACAAGTCATATGTTTCATTTCAGTCTAAAGTATTTGATAAACATTATAATCATTGTTGCAATAGGAAGTTCCACATCATTCTGGGCAAGTTGCCACTGTTTTGGTGACTACAGTATCTTGTCTTCCATGTCAAACTTAATAAAGCATCTTATCTATCTCAAAAAAGAACCCCAAAAAACTCATTTTAATTAAGTTTTACATTTTATATTATGTTGAAATGGATTTTCTTCTGGAAGAAGATTCCACAGAAATTATCCCCATTTTGATAATTGTTCTGACATTGATAAAAGACCATACTATCACAAAGAGTGTTTCTGCTGAGGACTTCCTTGTTAGCTTTCTATACATAATCACAAACACCATTCCATCCACAAATCAGTACAGCAGTCATGTGACCCTTGATAACACTCTTCACTCTATTACTGATGCCAACTTTGGTACTTATTTCTTTTCCCCCACAACAGCCTGCACACCTGCTTTTATGCTACCTTCTCTCAGTATTCCAATTGCTCATTCAAACCCAGTTCAGCTGAAAAATCCCCTGAAAACAGACAAAATTGCCCACTCCTTACAATTTAGAGTGAGCAGGAGAGGAAAAGGAAGAAAAGCAATTCAAAATCGTAACATCTGCACTCTCTTTTGATGAACACACACCCTCACTGATGCCACATATGTCACCACTCTCTTACATTACTACTGTATTCTGAAATTACTTCCACTCCCCAAATCAGGGATTGCACCTCTTCCTTGGATGCTTCTGAGTTCATTAAGCAAAAATAAATGCCAACCAGATGTTCTGTGGTCTAATAATGCCTTCTGTTGTATCCAGTGTTACTTAGCATTTTCCTTTTCCTTCAGTTTGAACCATAACTTAGTAAGGGTTTAAAAAAATCAAAACTCAAACGTGCAAGTCAATCTGTGGCAAAAGTACAGACACACACTAACTCAAATGATAAAAATGAATGGGAAAGATCTAGGATGATTTCAGAGCACATAATGATTTGTGCTGGTGATTGCTGCATTTTGTGGTAACTTCTGCAGCTAGACACAACAGCAGGCCATATTGAGACTGCAATGCTTGGGGTGTACTGACAGACTTAAGACTGAAAGCAAAGTACCAAAACCACCCAAGCAGTAGCAGTTTCCCAGAATGACACACCCCTGAAATTTCCTATTGCAATTATGAATTGACTTTAGCAGTGTTAAAATGTATTAAGGAACTGTAGAGAGTAAGCTATTGAGTATATTTATATCCCAAACTCCACAGCCAAAAGGGGGGGGGGGGGGGGGGAGAAAGCTTCTAGTAGGCTTGAAAATTGAAAACAGCACACACGCACCTAGCACTGGCCTAGCAGGCACTGAGCCACCACTGACCTCAAAATTGAAAACAGCACACAGTCATTATTAATGACTTTTGCTATTCTCTGTTTCCACATTCCATTGTACACAGGGCTCCCAAGATTTTAGTGATGGGTCAAAAGACAAACCATTAATTTTCTACTGTGTGTGTGAAAGATGCACACTGTGTGACATAATAAATATAAAACTATCCTTGATGATAATTAAATGTTTCTCGAGGTTAGAACATAGTAAAACAAAGCAAGTGTTTCAGGGAAGGACTGTAAAATGCCTTTTTAGGATTTCTATAGAAATAGTAAATGGCAGACCGCAGGACCTGACAGACTACTAAAGCCTGGAGACAGTATAAAGGTGTTTGCTGTTTGTGTTTTAAATCAGAGCAGTCAGGGAAGCCTTCAGAAGCCTGTAGTGAGCCACAGAATTCCCTCTCTTAATACTGCAAGAAATAATATTTCTCACTGAGCAATGCCAATTTTATTCTCCATTTTATATGAAACGTTACATTTTCCAAGAAACAAATAAAACAACAGAATTATGGACCTTTAGAAAGAAAAGAATGAAAACTTAAAATTACAATAAATGCTTTGTTTCAGGACTAACAGATGCAGTCTCAAATTACTGCAGGGCAATAAGTACAGCCTACTGGGACAGTTTCAGAAGAGGTTAATGCAGGTGTAATCAAGTCTTAAGATGGGAGGAAACAACCTTTAGACATTGAATGTGTGTCTCAGCAAAACAGTCATACTTTCTTCCCAGTCACTGCAGCTTTTTCTACCTCCAAGTTGCAGAGTAGTCTTCATCCAAAACACAAGAGCTGGCTTGCCATTTCAACCACAAAGCAAAGCAGAGCAAGTGCACTTTCCTTCACTTTTCAAAATAATTTCATTGACTTCCTTTTTATTTTATAATTCAGTACAAAATATCAATCCTGGTTTAAGTACTTCCCTGTAAAGACCTTTCATTTCTTCATTTACTTTTATTTTCATTTATTCAGTTTTAAGTCACAGATAAATCTCAGCAACTTTCATTGGAACACTCAGAAAAGGTAATGGTTGAAATGTTCAGCTTTACTGGGGACTTCATACTGAGGACCAGGTCTTGTTTTAAGGATGATCAAACACCAAGCTTCCTTCTATCCTCTCTCACAAGCTCTGTATACTCAGCTATCAGTGTCTTCCTGTGTTGCGTAGGAAGAGCAGAAAACCTATCACATTTGCTTCATATGTGGCAATCACAGACCAGCTGACAGTTGCTGGTCTTCACATAATTTTTATGCTTCTTTCTGCATTGTGCTTTTGTAGAAAACATCTTTTGAAAAGTAAAATAAACTGTGTGTAAGTGGTGTCAAAAATAAGAAATGTTACATTATCATAAATTGAGTATAAAATGAGCAGAGTAACTTTCGGTTCACCACTTTACGAGCCAGGCTGAATTTATTTCTTCATGACTGAAATAATGCCACAAACTAATCCAGCAACATTTTTACTGAGACAACTACAGTCAAACATTTTATGGTTAAAAACCCCTGTGGTTAAGAACACTGCCTGAAGAAGATATTACCTTGAAAACAGAATATCCCAGACATCCTAAGTGATTTCTCACACATTGAAACTGAACATTAAAAGAAAACAGAAAACTTTCACTCAAGTATTTGAAAGATTTCATGGTTTTAGTACAAGAGAAGCTGTTCCATAAAAAAAGCAATCCCCCCCCCCACACTTTTCTATGGAAAAAGTGTTAAAATACATTAAGAGAGGCTTTATTCAAGTTAATAATCAGTAATACAGCGTCCCCTTTTCTCACATTATGGCACTCTGTGAAAACAATTTCAGCAAATGATATTTTGTCATTTGGATTTTTAACATTTACTTCCTTTTAGCCATGCCTTGGACAAGTCAGTCATTCAATGAGAAGGATGGACATACTAACGAAGGTGTTTTGAACTGTCAACCTATTATGCAGTATGCAAAGAGGAAATCATGGAAAATACCAATGTATGAGAAGAAGATGACAAACCAACCTTCACTGTTGTTTTAAGAGAAAAATAGTATCGTAACGTTTGTAAATAGGTATAGTTGCATTAAGATGTTATTTACCAGCATAATGAAATAAGTGGGGGAAACCCCTGTGTGCACACACTATCCAGGCATTTACCATTTCCCATGTTTCGTTCCAAAAAGGTTTTTACATTGGTTTTGGTGTCCTCTCCCCCCCTCCCCCCAACAAATTCAAATCCTTAACAATTCCAGAATTTTGCTAGTAATGGTGTTTCATTTTTAACTGAAAAATAAAACTCAGTGTTGATTCTTTAACAGCTGTTTACCATTCTTGATACTTGCAACCTCTTCCTGCTAATATAACTGCAGTTAAAAATAACTGCTAGAGAGTTTTCCCACCAATCATTATAAAGTGTGATTCTGGTGGCATAAAGTTTTTATAACTTTTCCATTATAGTTTTGGAAAGTCCCAAATTGCCACTGGGAAACCACAAAAGGATTTAGAAAATAAGCCAAATAACACTCTAGGCTACACACTAGTGTAACAGTTCAGTACTTGGCCCCTTCCAGCAGTTCTGTTATCTGCAACCCTTCTACAAACTTACCGGTATAAAAGAACAGAGCAAATCCTTGTATTTTATGCTGCGTCCCCCTGACAGTTGAGGAAGTCTGTAACCAAATGACATGGTCCACCTGCTTTATCACCCAGCTCAGCTGCACACTAAAATGCTACCATCAACTCTGAATGGCTGCCCCTTAACAAACCTCCCTCAGGTTAAGAACTGTTTGTGTTTTGAAAACTATTTTAAAGGAAAACAAACTACTGAAGAGATTAGGAACTACAGAATGCAAGGAGATTAATAAGGAACAGGGTGTAGCAGCTTCAAAACCATGTTCTGTGATTCAAGAGATCTGTGAATGAATAAGCAATGGGGTGGCAAAGGCTTACCTACACAGAACTTCTTGAAGTGGGATCTCTACTTTTTATGGCCCAAGCCAAAGGGATCCTAAGGTCTAATTTCTCTTACTGTGATCAAAACAACTACAAGAATTATTACAGAGATGCAGAATAGGGTGGAAGGAAGAAAAAGACGCATCAACCTCATCTTAGGTGATCAATACTACAGTGAAGTCTGAAATGTGCAACAAACTGGCTCACTTCAGCACGGCTTCCAGTCACGTTACTAAAAGATGCAGAACCAGGGTGCCGTGGCTTGTGATCACCCACTCTGTCATACAGTTAGGATGATCCCTGACCGAGCGCTGGCTCACAGAAACTAGCTCATGAAAACTCTGGACAACGCTCCAGAACTGCTGGGTACAGAGCATGGGCCAGGGACCCTTCCCAAGGAGCAGTATGGAAAAAGCAATCTTGTGGTTTGATGTTGGCTGGGGAAGAGGGAGATGAAAGAAAGGATGCCCAAAAAAGGAGCATTCTGCCACGTGGGTGCAAGGTACACCACACTCTGCACCTTGCCCTCCCGGCCAGCAACGGCCCCTAACACATTCCATTTACTCATATAGCTGTAGCCACTATGGTCTGGCCCAGCCCTCACATGACATTGACCGTGTTTCTTTACTGATGACCCAGACTTATAGAAAGTTGAGTAATTATTCACTACGTTTACCTGAAATTCTAAGCACAGGCATTTTCTTTTAATGATTCAGCAAGCATAACCTTTGCACAGGATCAGGTTCTCTTCTTAAGGTAAATTTAGCCACTGTGTTGAGATTAGGATCAACTTTTCTTTATTTTAGAAAATACAAGAATTCTGATGTTGTGATTTATATGTCTATAAAAGCCATATATTTAGTATGTATGATATACAATAACTCAGGAATGCATGCTCTAGCACTAAATTTCATGCTGAAGGCTTGCTAATGCCTCAGGCTCTTGAACGAGATGATACTTGAAGCTGTACATAAGGAGACTGCATACTAGTTTCTTAATTTACCTTTAAATTACAACTACTAGAGTTTTCTTGAGTATTTGTGTCTCTAAATGCCTTTCAGTCTGGTAATAACATAACTTTAGGTACTATAAAAGTAAAACTCCCAGCTTCTAGCTCATTGCATATTATCAATGAAGAACAGAATTTTGAGTTTTTACATATAAATTTGAAAAGGTATTGTTCAAACTGTTTTAACAATTCCATAATAAATGCATCTTTTCAAGTGGTCAATTTACATTAAAAAAAATTATTGTGTAAAACAAGGTATATGTGGCATCATGCACTAAGCCAATTGTTTAAAATTTTTTTTATATATTGTTTTTAAATGTTCTGCTTAGTTTTGTTTATATTCTTATTTCCTTTCTCCTCTTGCAACAAATCATTAATTTGATTACAGGTCCATAAAGTCAAGACTGCAGGTTCCAACTGAAATCTAGAAAGAGTTCTTATTTCAGTTTCATTATTGTACATGAAGTATTTCTCTCAAGAATATACTGTTATTAAAACTTCATGAAATAAAAGCTACACATGCACAGTAACTCTTCCTAATAAGTCCCTTAAAGAGATCTCACATGAACAGAACTGGAGGGTGTATTTCAGTAGCTGAAATTTGTACAAAAACGACAAATAGAAAAATTAGAAATAATTCTTTTTTCTTCTTCCTTTTTAAGATCTACAAGTCACTATTGATTCTTCATTATTTTTTGAGGGTTTTTGTTTCTTTTTTGTTCTTAGAACAAAGAAAACTTCTGTAGGAATTTATTAATGTTTTCTCTAAAGTTGATTTTCAAAGGGATAGATTGACCCTTTTATAAACAAGCCTGCAGGATTAGGCAGACAGTAATAGTGGGTCAGAAGTTGAGAAGAGTGTTGAATCAGAACGTCATTGCTCTGTCATGAGGGCATTAAAAATGACATTTTCAACTTTAATTTTAAGGAAGCATTTTTTAAGCTTTTCCCAGCAGCTACAAATTCTCAAAACACTTTAAAAATGCATTAGATGGTGAGGCGCTCATGAGATCATATGACTCAAGAGCTGGGATTAAAAAGGAACTCCCAACCACCAAATATTCCAATTGTATTGCAAGTTCCAGGAGAACTGGCAATAGTGAGTGTCCTCTCAAATTGCATCAGCTTCTCATGACTGGAGCTGTGGAGAATAAGCATAACTGAGGCAACTAATTAGACCTGGTTGGAAAATACCAATGCAGTGATGTCTGACTATCTCAAAGGAACTTACCGGTTCTATTACTAATTTTCACTGAAATTTATCCATTTTTCATGCAGGCAAAACACTGCTTTTTTTTTTTTTTTTTTAAGTTATCATGATACTGAACAATGGCCTGAAATATAGCACTTCACTATTTCCAAAGCAAAATACACGACCTTAACTTTGCTTGACTACAGGGTGAAAGGATTTTTAGAAAAGCTGGAAATTCTTCTATGGAAAATTCCAAATCCTGAACAGCTCCACTGGTAGCACCCTCTTTTTCAACAACAATAGCCACGAAAAAACCCAAACCAACCCAGGAAGAAACCCATTTGGAAGTAAATGTTGCAGTTTGCCCTTGCTAAAAGCTAACAGAAATGTTGTTGCTAACTTCAGTATGAATTCACTGGGCTCCATAATTGTGCTTTAGAACAGTAATTTTAGACAAAAATCCAAATCCTGCCTATTTTGCCACATTTGAGATTCACCATGTAAACCAAAGCAGACTGTAATCCTGAAGCGCATGAAAATTAGTAACCAACTACTTACTTTTGTTTATGAAAATAGAAAAATATTGATTCTCTTAAGATGAGGATCAACTTCATCCTAAATACAGTTTCAATAGTTGTACTTGAAATATCAGTCAGGTTGTGATAACTTAAAATAGTAACACAAGCTGAAACATTGCACATACCACCTCAAAAACTATTGAAACGTACACAGTGAACATTTTTACTTCAGAGGTAGCTAATCTGAAAGGTTCTGTTATATTTAAACAGCAAAATTACTTTTCCAAAATTATACAAGCAACATGAATCTTGTACACTCTGAAATTAAAACCCTGCAACAGCCTTGGCTATATCCATTCATATTTCATATAGACCCCTTACACTGGGTGTTCTGTCCCTCAGGAAAATGTCATCAGGGGAATATCATTTGCATGGTTTGTACCATATCCAAATCACACAGTGAAATACATGTGTTGTTCAAGGTTTGCACAGTTTTTGCAGTTTGCAAAGTGCAGCTGGCTTACAAGGTAAGATTTTAAGCCTCTGTAAATTAATATGATTTTTCATGTTGATAAAAAGTTTTTCATACTGTTTTTCATGCATCGGGATTTTTTTTTTTCTTTTCGGACCACTGGGACGTATTTAACAAAGTTCATTGGGCAATGCCAGAAGAAAACACCTTGCCACCAATGAAAAAAGATCTAACATGGTACACAGAATTTATTCTAGATTTTCCTCTGAATTTCATAAAGCAATATTTTCCCAGAAATGGAACAAAAGTTATGATTCTTAAGAGATTAATTAGTTTCACATTTTAAAATCTCTTTCACAGTGTATATAAATAATACAATCCAAAAACTGCTTGTGGGAAGATTAGTAAATGAAGATGTACAATACAATTAGTTTCAATCAAAAACACCCCCCCCCATTCCTTATTTTTTTTCCTAAGAAGCCCACACACAGACAGTGTATTTTGAGACAGCAGAAAAGCAGAACCCACTGTAATCAGATGAACTTTAAGTAGTGATAAACAAGTGCCTCCTCTAGGAATCCGAGATATAAATGAATGATACAGATTACAGATAATAAACCATAAAATGACTCATTTCTATTGATTATCATATCCCTAGAGTTATGAAAAAGCCCATTTCATAAATGAGGACAAAGTACAATAAGATAGTAATACCATCTTGATAGGCCATATTTGCAATTTCAGAAGCAAAATTTTTTAGTTCTGTCGCTTAGTGCTCAAAGTATATGCAAAAGATAAGTAGGGCTCTCTTTTACACCTCTTCAGATCACTACACTTTAACACTTAAAGACAGACGTTTATGCTAATACACAAGAATGATTAGCTATTTGCTGTTATATTGAACTTTAATCTTGCTATATGTTGTAAACAATGATTTCAGATCAAACCATCTGTTACTTATATATCACAACTGCTAACAATTTCTCTACATATTTTACCAATTCAGAACATGTATACAGATACTTGTTTTCTCTCAATCCCTAATCAGTGGCAAAAAGTGCATTTTAGAATTTCTGACTGTGGGGATGTATCTGAAAATTTAGCAAGTCACTCTCAGAGATGGGGATTGTTTGGGCATACCGTGTATATATTTTCAGTCTTCTTTTCCAAGCAGAAACATTCCTGCTAGAGTCCACACCTGCTTCAGTGTCTGCAAGGTGGGTAAACAGATGTGTGATGCTGCTGTGTCCAGCAGCACTCCAGCTCACTCAGCCCACAGGGGTTCTCCACCTAATACACACTGATTATCAGCAATCACTTAACCTTTCCCTACTCGGTGATGAATTTACAAGCAAGAAGAAAATCCCTTTGGAGGCACAGTTTTTTTTCCTTCCTTAGAAGAGAGGCTCTGACTGTATTTTGCAAATTTAGCTCTTTCTGGAGTTCACAAATAGCAGAGGATTAATTCAACATTTACTTGGTGCTCTGACTTTTAAGATAGACACAGTTCTTTCATGGTTCTCCCACTCCTGCACTACCTACATAGAGGCAGTGCTGCATTCAAGGCACTTGAAATAAAAACCAGTTGGTTTTCTGGTGTCCCTTTCTTTTCTAGGTCTTCAGTTTTGCTTACTGCAGCCAAATGGACTTCAGCCTCCCATCGTTGCCTTCATCCTCAGCACAAGAGAGCTGCCAAGGGGACCACTTTATCTCAATCCGAATTAATACACTGGCTACCTTATAGCTTCACATCCAGGATCTGGGCAATGCACACATACGATTTTCCATGTACAGTTATCAGAGACTAGGTAATCTACAGTTAATTAAAAGATGCTGAAGTGATTATTGTTATTTTGATATTATTGCAGTCTCAGTCTGTTCAAACAGCCTTATATTTTGATCAGAAAAGGTAACTGAATGGAATCCTGCAAATAAGACCTATCAAGCAGAGCCCATCAGGCAGAACACAGTCCTCTCCAAATGCTTCTCTGTCACACACACACACACACACGTTCACCTAGTGAACAGACTGGTTAACACCTAATCTGTGACAGTGTACCATGGAAATCTCTCTCAAATGCCTAGTTTAAGAATAAAAGAGCAAAATGTGAACATAGTAAATAGTGAAGGCTAACTAGAACGCTTAGAAATATTTCAAAACAATATTTTATTAAATCTCTACCAATGGACAAGGAAAGACTTTAGTTTTGATAATCTTGTCTTCTAATCCTGCCTCCCTAAAATCATCTATTCTTATTTATTATTCACTCGTAATAAATCTCTGGATTTATTTAATCAGAGTTGACAAAAACATTTCCTGAATCCCCATCTATGCATAGTTCTAGGACACAATTCTCTTAAACTTTAGAGGACAGACTTCACAGGTTGCCTACATCTCAAATACTAGAACTTATCTCCGCATTTAACATAACACTCAAATGTTTAATCTTTTCTACAACTAGTTAATTTCTGTTGTTCTGCTGAATGTACATTAAGGTGGTAGAGAGTGTGAGCAGCCTGTGCTCCAAGACAGGCGAGACACTCCTGTCCCCAGAGCAATGCCTCTAAGAGCAGCGCTGGCTCAGCGGTGCAGGTGTAGCTCTGAGTACTCCCTGCTTCAGATCAAGCCACCTCCACCAGTTGTACTGGCCATGGAGAAATCATGGCCCCACTAACCAGTTCAAGCATATGAGGGAGGAACAGCAAGCACGCATAACCCGCATAGTCCCTAGGTCCATCTACCTTTCCCTACTCACTTTCCCAAAGAAAAAGGATGCCTACTAGACAAGAGTTCATTTTTCTTCTGCTTACATAAGCATGCTCTGCAGAGTGTGAATTTACAGCTGTTAATCACAGTGCAACCCCTCCTGCTGCGCAAATGACAAAAACAAATCAGAATTAGGCTTTTTTTCTGCTTGTGTACTAAAGAAATGATATACCATAACACTAATGTCACATCAGTATACCATTTCCTTTCAACAAGTATCAAAACAGAACACCTTCTTCCATTCTTTAATACATCACAAGCATAAACCATGACCCGCAGATTCAAATATTAAGTTCTGCAATACATATAAAATGGATTTGAAATACTGAAACTTCTCAAGTGCCTGAAGTGAAGGATTTTTTGCTATTTTGGACTTATAGATCAGATCAGAAATTAAATTTCTTCAGAATATGACAAATACAACACAGACTGCTGGTGTAACTACTCATTTTGGGGGGAAAAACAGCCTTTTGGACTCTTAATTTTGTGTCGTTGCTGTCACCAGCAAAACACAAAGTACGTAGAAATTCAAGTCAGTGTAGAGTCATTTAATTGCCCCCATTTTCTTATGCACTGTTGTTGAACTATTTCTGAGGTCTGAAATACACATTTTTCCTTTTACAAATCTGAATGATGTAGGAGCTCTATACAAAACCTTGAAACTTCCAAAATAACAAGAAAAAACAAGCTCCAGTACGTGGACATTTTAATATTATCACACTCTCTGGTGAGTGAGGTACCCATTTGGGGGGACAGAGTTAGAAGCCTGGTAATGAATCAGTGAAAAGAAAACAATCCTGGGAGAAGCTTGTTTATGCTGGAAAGGCTGCGCAGTTTCACCAGAACCATTTCCCCTATGACCTAACACGATCCTGCAGGAGAAAGTAGGCTTAGCACTCAAACAGGTAGACCCTCATTCTTCAGTTTAATAGAGCCCAACAAAAAAGGCTAAGGAACTTTTTACATTTCTGCTTCTGCAGCTTTTAAAATGGAAATACTTAAGTGCTTTGGTTCCCTTTGGCACCAGCATCACCAAGCTTCAGAGGAGTATTGCCACAGGGAACACCAAGGAGCAGAAGGCTGCAGGTCCAGAATTCAGAACAAACAGCATCACCTAATGGCAGAAATTCAGTGTTGCAGACTACAGTTCTGCAGTTTCCTTTCTCTCCCTAAAGACAAAGAAAAATAGGAGAAAGGAAGAAGAAAGAAAGAAGGGAAGAAAGAAAAAAAATGCTCTCCTGAAGACTAGAGTGTTGTGATATGTCCTCATGTGCTTCAACAGCAGTTTTAGCAAACAATTTTCGGGCTGGTAGAAGGTACACTGGTTGAATGCAAACAGGAAAAGAGAACTGAAGGCTCATAAATGCTTTTTTGATAAGGTTATGTCAGGCTGAAGCCTGTAAGACATTACAGCTCTGCAGAACCCAGTGAAGGAGTGCCACAGGAGCAGAGGGAGTTAACTAAGTGAACCACACTGAAATGAAACTGAAACGACACCAGACTTCTCTAAGCACAGTTTTCAACTTCTGTCCACCTCAATGCTTCTCAGGTTCTGGTGGAAAATGGCACTGTTAAAGTTAATACCAGAATTCAGCTGTACGCATTCAGTGATTTAAATCCTGCTTGCTGATCAGGGGTAAGGGATCTTCCCTCCCCCCAGCATAAAGTGTCATACAAAGCCTCCTTCATTTCCTCCTCACCCTGAATGCAGAACATAAGAGCACCACTAAAACCAACAGCTATGCAGTAAATCCATCACAAAAAGTAATCTATCACATATGCCATGCTCCAGTACTTCCTCAATGAAATTGTTTTACTGGCACT
This sequence comes from Apteryx rowi, assembly GCF_003343035.1. Lineage (NCBI taxonomy): Eukaryota > Metazoa > Chordata > Aves > Apterygiformes > Apterygidae > Apteryx > Apteryx rowi. Next base: position 406,774 of record NW_020450937.1, read on the forward strand.
TCCAAAATACGAACTACCATATTATAGTAGTGATGGCCAAACCTCAAGATCAGAAAAAACTTGGGTTTTTTTGCTTGCACCTATGTTTACAAACTTTAGGATTCTCATAAAAATACAAGCTGAGACACTTCAGTATTTCACAGTAACCAAAACTATAGTAACTACTTGGGAAATAGATGAAAAGATGACCAATTCTTGTGGCCCACAGATAATTAAAATAGCAAACACAATGTCCTGTAAACGGAGAGGAAGAGAACGTTGTATGTATCCAAAAGGGATCATGTCCAACACTCACAGCATTATAACATCAGTCCATTGTGAAGTCTGGTGCAGCTTTAAAAAAAATAGTATGGGGGATGGTGGTTAAGGAAAGAAAGGGGAAAACTCAAAGTTCACGCTGAGGTTAGAACAATGGAAAACAACATAGAGAACGGTAACAAAATTCCCTGTTATAGTAATGGAAAACATATCTCACTGGTATCTTTCACCAGCAAAATCAGAAAGAATTTGGAATAACAGTTCAGACCTGAGCTGGAGAAAAAAATATTCAGAAAGGCAGACATTCCTCCACATATCATGGTCTTGCCCCCAGCAATCAATAATACTGGCAAAGAGCAAGCACCATGGAACCATGGAAATACAGGCTGCTACAAGTCTTCGATCTTTCATATTAGGCACATCAGAAGGTGGCTACTTTAGTAACAGTTTTCCTAACGCTGAGCACCCCAACCAAATTCAGTTCTTCTTCACCTACTAAAGCGCCAAGAAACATACGTGGTTGATACAGTGCTCTTCACCTAACTAAGAATCATATATAAAAAGAAATTCTCTCAAAACGTCAAAACACTTCTCAAGTCACCAGAATTGTAACATCCCATGTCCTACTAAAACACCTGAATCCAACTTGGAGAAAGGAAAAAAAAGTCAAGTTGTCATGACTCCCAGACTCCTTTATAGGAATCTTTATAGGCCTCAAAATATCAACCAGAAAAAAGAAATGATGGGGCTGATCAAGACTGCTGAAGAAAACAGACATCTGATTTTAGTGGACTTTAAACTAGGCCATTTGCCCAACAGATGCCGAGATTCTTGAAAAGAGAACAGGCCTGCAAAGCTCAAGAGAACAATTCTCTGTGTCAAAAAGGTAAAACGCTAAGAACTGCCTGCAATATCTGGAGGACAGCTGTATCCCACCCATTATATAGGTATGTTGGTTCATGTTTGTATTTACAGAAATTACTCCAAGTATCCAAGACTAGCATGCAGCACACCTTTCAGAAAAGCACTATATCAATACTATTTAGGCCATCACATGAGCAAAGTTGTCACAGGAACATAGGAGAATTCTTTCATATAAATGTCTTTTTTTTTTCTTTTCTTTTTTTTAAAGTTTGCATCGAAAGGAGTACTTTTTCAATAGCTGCTCATTTTAAACAGGCATATAAAATATCTCTTCTGTGTACACTTTTAGCACTTATCCTAAGTGCTTATAAAAAGGTCTGGTCTATTAAAAGAGGATGTTTCACAATGACTTGCTGAGCTTTCCTTTAAAAAAAAAGGCTACAGTCTTGTGCTATACCACAAGGATAATGTTAAACCAAGTAGGGTTAAAACAAACAAACAAACAAACAAAAACAAAATCTTTCAGAGCAAATAACAGCCCAACAGACCTAAAAGCTGGTACTATCTGACTGTTTGGAAACGTATGCAGAGCCAGCCTGTTTTAATTCTGAATCTTAGAAGACATCTAATCATTTCACTCCTTTCTATATTCCCTCTTCACTATAAAATCAAAGAAATTAATTTAATTTCTGCAGTTATTTAACAACTTAATATAAAACAATAAACTTCACAAGAACAATTGTCTCCCCACAATCTTTTACTCCAAATGCCCAAGTCCTGTTCTTCCTTTTGGCAAACATATGTTGTAAAAAATCATCATTCAACAGCTCTCTTCACATTAGTAGAAGCCAGTGTAGACCACATTTGTATATATATGACCATGGTTTGGTCAGAGTCTCAGCCTATGATTCATAAGAACATAATAATATAAAAACTGACCTTTATATCCTGTTATCCATAAAAGATGATGATCACAGTAATCCTCCATATAAAGTAGACCAATAAAAATAAGTACTAGAAAGGAAGTATGGTACCCTGCATATGCCAACCTAGAGACTTCAGCTAATCATTGAGTATATCCAGACAACCAATATATGAAGATGTCTTCATGTAGTATGCAAATCAAATACCACCTGGAAAGTCATTAAGAATATAAACAAAAACAAAACAAAACAAAAAAAAGAAAAAGATTAAGCAGTATTAAAATTACCTTCATTAAACTTTGTGACTGTACTAAGTTCTTCCCAAGTGAAAAATTCCAATGATTAAGGTCTCAAGGGAAATTGAGCTGGCAAGTCACAAGGATGACAAACTAGATAAGTCACATGCAGTGACTGGATCAACCACATCATTGGTGAAAGATTTGGGGGGTGGGTGGGAGAGAGGAGGAGGGGAAGAGGAGAAACAGGACAAGGAGAGAACATTAAATTGCTGCCTAGAAAGGGGCAGCATAACTAAATAAAGCCTTGAATTACTCTTCTAGCAACAAATGAATCATATTGGGATATATATAATTCAGCACTTTACAAACTGTATTACATTATGAATGCATCTCTGGTTTCAGGGGAAGAAAAATAACCTCTTTATTACTCATACTGCCTCAACACTTACAGAGCTCATGATTTTTTGTTTAACCATCTCAAGCATTTTGATGAAAATCTTTCATGAATTTAGCATTTATTTTAATCTTTATGATTGGGATGCAGCTGGCATAAAATGTGCAGGAAAACTGGGCAGAAGATTTTGAAGACCAACATACAAGCCATGAGACAAGGACTTAAAACAGTTACCTTAACGTGTCACAGCAGACGTTTTTGAAGACACTCTGGAACTTGAGACACTTTTCTATTTGTGCTAGCTCAATACTAGTTAGGTGACAGATTTAATTTCCATGGCAAAACCTAAGGCTTTAAAGCACTTCTGTGTGACAGTCCACTTTAAATTTTACTGCTGACTTTTACAATGCTATACCCAGATAACATTTATAAATTAAAGTGCTTAGTTCTGCAACAGTCCGAAAATGCTCTTGTCCTTATCTAGCACAGCATTAAAACATCAGAATTACCCTAGCCCTAGCCAAACATTTTAGCTGGTGGAAACACGCAGAACTAAAAGATCAAGTTAAACATGCAAGAGCTCACCACTTCATGGAATCAAGATCCTAAAGGCGCCTCCTTTTTTTTGCTCAACTCTAAGCTAAGAATCTCTTCCATTTTAGACTGATGTTTAACATTAGGAAAAAATAATAATCACTTTTATGTAGTTTTCTAAAGGAAGAAATCAAGATTTATTTCTCCCCTCTCTCTCTCAACATCTTATATAGTTAAATGTGGGACGTTCTTTGTTGTAGGCAACTCCAGGCCATGCCATGCCAAGAATAATATATTTAGCTCAACTATTTAATTTAAACCTGAAGAAATATAACATAGGGTCTTTCTGACAAACTTATACGAGAGAGGCAGCTAACTTGGGTAAGGCTTGTTATCTGGATTGCTGCGAGTATTTTAAAATAAAAATTATTATCTGCTGTTAAATAAAACAAGGTATTTGTCTGTGGGTTGAAATTTTGTATTTTATATCACTACAGCAAGAGGATTAAGTTAAGGAGCCAAATTGTGACAACTTGATCTATGAACGTTGGCACATTTTCTAAACAGATTCTAACTGGATTCATTGCACACCCTGCCCCAGTGAAGAAAAGAAAGAGAAATTGAATTCCAAACAAGTCAAATCTTGTTCATATTTTCAGGCAGAAGAGTTTTCAAATTAGCAAGCTAGTCTTACATAAAACACTTTGACTTAAGCGTATATGAAAAAAATCCAAGTTACACTAAACAACAGCCAAACTTTTTACTTGCTCTTTTTGTCACAGTTATTTTTAATTCCAAAAGCATTTTTTTTGTTCTCCCAAAAGACTTCCTTCTTCTGGTCTGCATTGACAAAAAACAAGGCAATTACATTAGAAAAAGCATCACTGTAACCTGAAATGAAGAATAAGCATGTCAAAAAATTCCCCTCACAAATCATTTGCCTCAGAGTGACCCCATTCAGGCATGAAGCTGCAAGGCACAGGTACCAAAGACAACTCTGGTACTTAATTCCTCCCCTCCCCCCCACAACATAACCTTGCCAACGAAACACACATATTCCGAGATTAATATCATCTCATTAGATCCATCAGCATTGTCAGTATCTAAAATGTCCTTGGCATAAAGGTATGGATTTCATTCTTTACCTCTGAGGGGATCAGTTTTGCTTATATGAGGCTGACAAAGAAAGAAAGAGACACCTCAGAAACGTACTTGAGTGTATTCACCATTCTGCAGGTGCATATCCAGCTGACCCAGAGTACTAACTTTACTGCTAGACAAAATAAACAGGTAGCAATGAACTGTTTACCCTACCAGTGACAAGAGTCTGTTAAAGACTGCAAAGTGAATGCAACCAGATAACAGCACCAACCCAAGTGAGTGCTTTGTTCTTACAAACTTAGAATTAACCTTGCATTCAGAAATGTCACAGTTTTTCACTTCAGGAACCCTCTCAACAGGCAACAGTACAGAATGATCTCAGCACGCTGATATTGTGCCAGCTGGCTGCTCCCTCGTTGCAAGGAACGCAGCGCATGTCTAGCGTATAGCTTATCCCAGACAGCTCTGCATCCTGCAAGAACTGCTTTCACAGGACAGAAGCCCTCAGCAGTGGGGTTCCCCAGCTTAATCTTAGAGGTAATATGAACTCCAAGGGAATAAAAACCGTAATCAAACTTTGTCATGCTTTCTACTCCCTTTCAATTCCCTGTTTACTGACTCCAGCAAGATTATGCAATTGAAGTCCACACAATTTCTCTCTCTTCACAGGAGAGGAAGGGAAACAGTGCAGAATAATGTCAACATTATTCCTTTGCTTTTCAAGTACTGATGATACATATGATTAAATGAACTTAAGTATTTTAAACAAGTCAAAATGTATAAATGCCTCACAAAAGAAATAGTTTTAGGGAAAAGAAATAAGGCTATGCAGAAAACTACAATCTGTCACAGTAAGACAGAGAATTAGTCACCTCACTTTCCAGTAGATATTCCTGCAAACAAAGAAATATAAGTGCAAATTAATTGCCACTGCCGGTTCTGTATTTGTTACATTTCTATAACAGAGGACCATATCTTCTATACTTCATTTTCATTAAGCTTCTTTCAGAAGTTTCATTCCATAATAAAAACAGTTCTAATATATTAAACCACCACAAAGACCTGGGCTTTAAAATGAGAGTGGAAAAAATGTTCTTAAAGTCTCCCCCCAAGAACACAGTATGTATTCTTCCCAGATGGTAAAACTGAGGTGTTTAGAAGGCAAAACAGACAAGGAGAGGGGAGTAGGGAGGAAATTTCACTTTTTCCTTTTGATAACCTCATTCATCTCCAACTACAAGTCAAATCCTCCACTCCTTGCTCAGCCTGAGAACCCACCTCCTTCTGTCCAGCACATTTAATAGAACCATACAAAGCATCTTTGTGAAGGGGGCACAAAAATCAAAATACAAACCACAGCACTGCCCAACATCCGTGAGAGTAGCTCTTGATGGGTTTTTCTCCTACAGTGAGAGCATGCACAGGAGAACTGCATATTCACTCACAGGTTCAACATGCAACTAGCTCAACACTCCGTGTCCTACGTATAGCAGTTATATGTGTTCTGCTCTCCTTTCCATGTTTGCAATTCAGGGCTGTTCAGCAAAAAAAGAAACATCCATACCTTAGAGGAGTTATTGGTGATTGTTACTGGTTGCTGATGCATAAGTATGACAGCGCTCAGTAAAAAACATGCAATGGCAATCCATGTTTATATAAGGCACATCACAGAAGCCAGCACATACTGTTGATGTTACATTGCCCAATGTTAAATGGCCCAAAATTAACGTTTTAATCAAACACTTCTCTTACCAACACCAACTCATCCAGCCTCACAAAACATGCAAACGGGCAGTAAGCCTAGCAACAACCATTTTAATAATTGCATCTCAGTTTACAGCTTAAATGTCTTCTCCCTCCCTTGTACCTTAAGAGATTATCACAATAGTGTAAATAAAACTATGAGGAAGAAAGATGTAAAGAATGCATTCCTAATGCTAACAGAGCACAAGCCAAAGAACACTTTTTTAAAAACAAAGAATGATTTTTAAACACAAAATGCAGAAGCAATGAAGCTCCAACAACAGATTTTTCTGTTCTGAAGCATTACAAAAAGATTTAGCACCACTGCCAAAAAAACAGTGCACTAATCCCCTGCAATTATTGTTTTTACAGCAGGTGGAGACCATAAACATAGAAAAAGAAGCAGCCTTTGCAGAGTAATTACCCTCCCACAAGAGGCATTCCCTGTTGCTTTAACTCTGCCGCTTGTGCTCCGCACAGTAGGGCTACTGAAGCCATCATGCTTCAGGACACATGTCCTGCTTGAGGCGTGGGGCTGGCCCAAGATCCGTCTCCCAGAGAACAAGGAGGCTGTGACTCAGTTCTCCAGCAAGCTCCTGAGACAGTGCAGCAACTCAAAGGGCTTAGTTCAAGCCACCATTTAAGACCTTTGGGGACTACTTCAGAAGAACAGCAGACAAAGCAAAGTTCACTAAGGTTATATGAAAATAATAAAGACTGTTTTTTTCATCAGTGCTTGATTATTAATAGTGTTATTAATGCCTTTATTAGTGCTTTATCACTGTTACTGGGAGAAGGGCTCTACTGGGATCAGAAGTTATAGGAAAATATTAAAGGAAAAAAAGAAAGAAAAAAAGAGTGAAAGTCCCAGATCATTAAAAAGAACCAGAACATTAACAGTGCTGTTGAAAAGCCTTGATGAGCAATGTGTAACCTTTTAATGCCAGGCAAACAACAAAAGCGACCGAAGAGAAAGTCACTTCTCCAGCTTGTGTCTACAATTCACACAGTAAGTCACACAAAAGCAACAGCAAACAGTAAAGCCCAAGACCTCTCAGAGGTGTTGGTCAGGCACTGGGTTTGCTATGTAAGACACAATCTAGCTTGTATTACGTTACTTTTGATTGAATGCAGTAAGTAAATGCTGTGTAAACCCAACACTATACTTAGAAGTTTTGCATTTGTGAGATAATACTCTGAAGAGATATGGAAATCAGGAACTAACTTCATTTTCATTCAGTTCTAGGTCTCACCCAAGCACCACTTTGAAAAATTCATTCATCTCTCCACACTTCTGTTCTCTGATTTGTGCAATGGTATGCTATGTGCTCTCTTTCCACAAACACACATTCACGTATGCAAACCACCTTAAAAATGAAAAGTCCTTTCATTGGAACCAATTTAAAATGCATGAAGTATACTGAAGGTGCATACACGACATCATGCTATTGGCATTTCTGAAGTTTCAATGGCACTCAAGTAATGGCCCATGATATCACACAGAAGAATCTAAGTAATTTTCAAAACAGAGTAAAGCAATAGTATTTTGCAGGCAGTTTAAGGCAAGTTAATACCCAGCTTCCATTGAAAACAGTAAGCCTGCATGCCTAATTGCTCCAGGGCCTTTGAAAATCCCAGCCAAAATGCACAACAAGCAGTAAATCAACCCTTTAAAAATGAAAACAACCACCGCCACCCCCCATTGTAAGGTATTCTGGCCCACTGAAACGCAGTTCACCTACATAAGCACCTACTGCATCATAAAGGGTCAGAGGCAGAACTATACAAAGCCAAAATGATTAATAGGATTAATAATATTATTCAGAAATATTAAAATCCTTTATTATATACAGTAATAGGAACTTTCCATCTGTGTGCCTACATTAGTAGCAACTGTCAGTCCAAGAGAGCAGCACTGCTCAGGTTTTCCATCTCTCTGCCCTCCAGAAAAAAGGAGAGGGGTGAAATCCCCCCTCCCCCACAGCCTGAAAACACCTTACTGCCACTGTAAAAGTCTAACTTGGTAGACACTGCAGCAGTTCAAGCCAGATTTGAATGCATCAGTACAAAAGAAAAGATTATCTTTGTAAAATAAGGTCACAAGGTGTGTAAAATAATAATCACAAGGAAAATATTTAGGAAACAGAAGCTGCTAACTGAGATTGATCTTTCAATACCCAATGTCTCAAGACTTTCTTGGCAGCACACTATTAGACTCAGATTATCTTGTCATATGTAACTTCCTGCACAGTAAAGCAGTATTAATTGCTGTATATTTGGTACTTGCTGACATGGGCCTCATTTGTGTACCTTAAGAAAGAAGTAAAAATACTCTGCATCTCCTTTACTCCTTCTCTGATACAACCTTTCTTTTATGATTTTCATTTTCTAGCCTAGAAATTGGTTTCTTGAAAGCAGATGAAAACTTTGATTTAAATTCAGAAAACAATGAAATACAGGAAAACAATCCCAAATATCCCAATACAAAGTAATTAATATCTACAACAAAGGCTACTTGAGGAAAGTTCCTACCAGAATGAGGCTGCCATAAAGAAACCCATTTCTAGGAGAAAAGGAACATATCTTCACGGGAATCAACAGAGGGTTTCTCTGAAACAAGAAACCCACAATGAAGAACTAGAGAAACAAAGTTTTCACAAGACTGAAGCCACTGTAATAAGCAACATAATGTTGCTTAGGATGAATAAAAAGAGTAACCTACTCGATCTTCTGCAATGCTCAGATGCATCATAAAACATTTTTTCATGACAGCTTTTCTTGTTGAAATTAGGTTAGTCTAAGAAGTCTAGAGGAAAGCCGCATGTTGTATTACATTCAGAAAATGGATTTCATAGTCAGAAACATGCTGCTGTTCCCTCTTTTTCCCCACTGAGGAAACAAGACTAACTTTCCAAAAAGGAATTCGAAAGACAGAAGATTCAAAGTGATTTGATGGAAGCAGACCTACATCTTGAAAGTGGCAGACAAAAAAATTAAGGAACAGAAGAGGAAAGAAAAAAAGAGGAATAAAAAAAGCAAATTCAAAGATTAAAAATGAAATTCAAGCAGCAATTTCCATCCATTTTCCTTCAAAGTCTGGTTGAGGTTTAGTCTCAGAGACGTTTTCATCTTAAACAAACTGCAAACACGTGAAAATAAAGGAAATAGACCTGTCCTATAGCTTTGCAGGCTATAGGACAGAAACAAGATGTAGACTGATCTACATTACATTGTTATTAAAAAGTTAATATACCTATTATAGTAACTATACATGAACTTGATTTTTTTGAAATACTAAGGCGGTCAAAAAAGGTTGCTTGCTTTTGGAACACTAATTTTAACCTATCTGTAGATCAAAGGTATATTTTAATCAGTGATAAAAGTCATGATCAGATGTATGCATCTGTTTACATACCAGAGTTTTGGGAG
>NW_020450937.1:416312-490830 GCF_003343035.1 Apteryx rowi
AAAAAAAAAAAAAAAAAAAAGGATAATCTTACCTTGTCTTGGTTTTCCTTATTTTTGTAGCACAAATTTCCAATCAAACGAATGAGATGAGATTTAAAACCCACAGCTGGGTGTGAAATTTCTTCCTGCCCTGTCATAGCATGTGTGGCAGTGAAAATATTTACAGCCTGTTTCCCAGCAAGATGAGTTAATCTCAGGGTATCTGAAGAAAACAAAACATTTTAATAAATTATCACATGAAAATTAGTCTCTGCACAGCACTTTACTGCCATTTAAAAATTGTTAGCTCCAAAGTTAATCAACAAAATTTCAGATATTGAGCAATATGTCAAAAGAAGTTTGAAAATTTTATTTTCTTAATTTTTTTTTTTAGTTTGTGTTAGTATAACCATATGAAGGTGTCCCAAAGTCAGAAGATATTTTTGCATCCTTTTTACATGCTGACTTAGTTCAGACACCGAGTATGAATGCTGATTCCATTCATCTCTACTTGAAGTGTCAGAACTTAGGAATTGTTAATGATTCCAGCATTCTAAATACAACCTGGTGTTTGGTTTAAATTGTTTGAAGAACAGAAGCTATCTAAAAAACTTACTTTAGTTCAAACTCCTCACAGCAACACATGCTAATTATGGAATTACTTTTTCCTGTTCTCCAGTCTGTTTTGAGCTCAGTAGGGTGAGAAAAGATTTCCAGTTCATCTAGCACTTTGCCACACCATTACAAATACTTGACTGATTACCATAATCCTGTCAACTGGGAAATACTAATGCTCCTGTAGGTTAAATGCTAGTTTACAGCAACTAGGATTTTTCTCTTTTTCCGTCCATTTAGAAGACCTAAACAAACACTTAGGACAGTCAGTTGAGAGAAACTAGAAAGAAGGGAAACTCTAAAATGTGTGAAAACAACATTTCATAAAAAGACCACACTCAGAAAAAAGTTGAAGTCACATGAGCATCTGATAGTCCATACAGTTGAGAAGCCAATTTACTAGAAGCTGTGCCTATATTAAAAAACAAACAAACATTAAAAACACGAATATTTTTTCCCCTAAGAGCCCTGCAATACTAATAATTGGCCCAGCATAACATCTTCCCAAAGATGCTACATGCAACTTACACAGGAACAATAAAGATGTAGCAAAACTAGGTTATAGCACAGGGTAAAACAGTAATGAAGGCTATGCTCCTTCTGCTCCAGATGTGACAACATCTGAAGTGGAATGGACACTAGACTTCCTGGATTTACATTAGAAGAAACTTCACAGGTCGTCATATTACCATTTCAATCCCAGATGGCTGAAGAAAAATCTCAATGCCTTCATGGTGATATAAACAGATAACTAAATTTTTGGTAGTTTTAAAAAAGCTGAACTAAAAAAAAAAAAAAAAATTAAATGCCATGCTTTAATAGGGCCTAGTGGCCTTCTGTATGAGAGCTACCACTTCTCTTCATTCATGTTTTTAGAACTGGACAGAACAAAACTATCTCCTCATCCTTGGAAAGATGGAAAACAATCTAAAGCTAGTAGCCCCTAAATAATGTCATCAGAAAACAGCATTTAACTCAATCTTCTCTCACAGGAATTTGTTTGCTCATGCAAATTCATGAAAATAGACATCCTTCTTATGACATTCACTTTGCGCTTCTTTTCCTTGTGGTCTTAGTATCTTCCTTACACATGAACATAAAAGAGGAAATTCAGTGGTCTTCCCAAACCTGCTTCCTGCCCATAAAAGGGACTCCTAAATGGAAAGATTAAAAAAAAACCCTTCCAACTTCACTACAGTGCAGACAAAACGAAATGAGGAACAAACCTATATATCTGACCTGGAGAGAGAGGTGCAGCAAAAGAAGAACAGCAGTCATCTTCCACGCATGATGCCAATCCCGAGAGAGCAGCACTCCTCTCAACTGGGGCACATCCAACGAAACACAGCAACTGCCCCCTAGGAGGTCACCCACTCTCTCAACTGAACACTTCAGTCTGCCATTCTTCCTTATGATCCCAAAGAGTAACCCTTCTGATGAACTCCTCAGTCCAAAGACCACCCCCCTGCTGATAATCTCCAAACACTGTGCAGTCAGATTATTGATAATGCTAAAGACATTAAAACTGCAGTATCGCTGTCTAACTTAGTACTGCTCTTCTACTGAAAATAGAACACTCCTTAGTTGATACATAATACATCATTCAGATATTTTTCTAAAACTTTCAGACTTTCTAGTAACCACAGATTAACCTAGACCCAGTCATTTTCAATAGGAGATTGGTTGCTCATGAGATTATCTGAAGACAACTGCTTCATCAAAAGATCTCTCCATTAAAAGAAAATCTTTTATAACATCTTCAGTTCAGTAGTGATATATAACAGAGTTCTCCATCCATTTTGCTAATCTAACGACTACAGGATTAAAGGAGCTTTGTAGCCAGCAGACAGGTTTAAAGAGAGCCTATCTGAACTGATAAATTCCTGTTGGCTGAGGGTGCCTGGGAACTATGGAGGATGCACAGGCCAGTAATGTTACAGTTTGCACCCATGTTTAACTAGCTTGGAGACAGCTGGGGAGAAAAGTCAGTCTATGCACAGCCAGAGACAGCAGGACTGGCCTACAGACTGCTAACCTTACCAGACTGATCTGCAGCTCAAAGATCTCTTTTGTGTTGAAGGACTTATACAACCATTCAGAAGACATGAGTAGTCATTTTGTGGTTCCTCAAAACACACACACACACACGAAATAATATATTGTTGTAAGTTGTCTTAATGTAAGCTATAAAGCTTTGCACCCGAGTATCATCAAAAATAATGTTCTTTTTAAAAAGAGGACCCTCAGAACATCTCAATATAGAGAGTTACGGTAAACAGCTGTTTCAGCCATTTGTTTTAGCCAAAACATTACATAATTCATTTTCTAACATCCAACAAATGTTTACAAGTTACTCAGAAAGCTGTGCACTTAAGAAGGCACAGGTCACATGTACACTTCTTCCTCCTTTCTCCCTGAGTATTTAGGGTCTCTCTGAACCATCCTGGCTTCATTTTATTTGTAAAACTGTTATTTTATTGTTTCTTAGCAGAAGAAAACTTCCTTCAAACTAAGCTTTAAAAGTCACTGAATTTGATTAAGAACTTTCAATCCATATTTAGTTTCAGTTTTCAAGAATTTGGGGAATAGAAGGGAACAGACATTGAAAAGTCCTATTTCTACTTCTTGAGGAAGTTCTTCAACACATATTCAGTCAGTGGAAGAACACAGGAAGCGGTTGTCCTTTACACAACTCTTACCATGTAAATAGCGCATTGCTGAGAGTTGAATAAAGGCTCTGTTGGGTTATAGGAGCCAACAGAGCACGTAGAGCAGCAGAAAAATTCCAGGAACAAATCAAATATTTGAAAATGTAGATTAATTCAATCTCCTATTTATTTTATTAAAAGGTCAGAATCATAATTACCACCAGTTGTGAAAAACATGTTTTCATTCACAGAGCAACATGATTTGAAGCCAGCCAGCAGTTCATAAACTCTGTGGCTTTTCACTCACCTACAGCTGTTTCAAGCAACCCAGGCAAAGCTTGTAGATGTTCTAGCTGTCCGTTGTTTGATGTCATTTCACAAAGAACGTCAAGAAGTCGAATTGTAACCAGTGCTTCCTGTAAATGAAAATACATTTCTGAAAATGTTTTATGAAGGGTAACATATAAACATAAAATCTGACAAGCTACTGAAGGACAAGAACTCTCCGCAATTCAGTTTCTTTGCAGGTCTTTTGAACTGCAAAGAGTGAATTTATGTAAAATAGGAACACCTTTCTAGAAAAACGATAATGTATTGCATTGCAATAATTTCTTTTCTACTGTCAAACATAGTGTGTGCCCTGAAAGATCATGGGGAAAACAAAACAGAGCCATAAGGGATAAAATTTTAACAAAAACACAGTAGCTTCCAAAAGCAGAAATACAGAAAATTACTAGCTGAGAAAATTATTTCTGTATAAATGTTTTCTTTGAGTTTATTCAGTAGGAGTGTCCCACTTTAAAGACACAAACACTGCCTGCAAGACACCAATTTTTTATCCGCAGGAATTCTGTAAAGTTCTGTGGTCAAATGAACTTTGGCTGCGAGAATTTACATTATTCTTGGGTAAATAGGATAGGAATCACAGATGCAGCATTTTGGTTAGGTATGAGAGACACAATTTTATTTGCATATTATTTATTCAGCCAGAGAACTATTTTTTCCTCATGGGTTGTGTTGATGTGTGCTTAGAATGACAGTCCAGCACTTACAGAATCATTTGGAATGCCACATATTGCTCAAGAACAAGATTGCGACTGCACCCTGGTTCCTTACAAGGTGTGCTATGTAAATTGCAAGTAACCTTGAAAAGGTTCATACATACATCAGAGCAACTATTTCCACCTTGTTTTCTTCTTGTTCGGGATGGACAGACATTTACTTCTGGCTGCACCAATAGTATAACATTTTTTAATTTATATAATCAATATAACACAATTGAACCCATCAACAATTATGTTCACTAAGTATTAGGATTATATCCATTCTTTGCTCCTTGCTACGCTGAGGACAGTAAATGGGTAGAGGATCCAGGTGCCAAAAGCTGTATTTCCATTTGCTTCCTCACACAGGTATACAAGCCAAGACACAGTCTTGCCCTAAGTTACTTAATAAATTGCTTTCAACAGTACAAAATCAGCCTCTAAATAAATTGGTCACTGTAGCAGTATAAACAAAGAATAGCTCAACTGTATTTCAAGGAAAGCAGTAAGCAGATATTTGCAATTTTTATCTCATTTTGCATTGTCACAAGACTGTAGCTTAACCAAAAACCTCTTCAGCTCATGCACTTAACACTTGCCTTTTCACAAAAAAAGGTTATATGCTTTACAACTCTAAACAAGTATCAACAGATGTGATAAATCAAAGACCATTGCTGCCTGTGCATATCCCACTACCCATTCACACATACAACCTCTGTAGCAGCAGATACTATGAGCAGGGTGTGGCTTTTTCTTTTTTTCTTACTCTTTTACAACTTTTTTAATGCTTTTAATTTTTTATGCCTTTGTTCGCTGTCTTCTACATATAAAACTTGATACTTTCAAAAAAAAGTAGGATACCTCCTTTTTAACCTCAACAAGAAGATGCTGTTCACACCCCAATTTATTTTGAAAACTGACAGCCATGTTGATTTGGATATAATCTGAGAAGTAAATAAGGAAGTGATAGAAAAATTTTTAAATTAACATATTTCAAGAGAGAACCAGAAAAGCCATTCCTTGCCATGAGGTTAAACAGGAACTCAAAATCCCAGGAGCGTTTTTATTTTGCAAGTATGGTTGAAAGTTAGTGAAAGCAGACTGGTGCTAAAACCAGGCTTATAATGGAGCAGTATTTTAAGAATACATTTAAGCACTACAGAAGCAAAGTAGGCACTGGCGTGAGATGGGAGCTACAAGATCCAAGATTCCCTAGGGAACCCACATATGCCTAATAAATTAAACAGTGAATGGGACCCAGACAATGTTTTGGGAGATAGGCCAGCTCAAGGGTATTCTCAAAAGACACTTTCAGCATGGCCTCCCAATTTTGGAGGCTAAGACAGCTTACTACTACAGACATAGCCTGACCAGGCCACCTAGCTTCAGGGACACAGAAAAAGCCCAGGAATAGTTTAGTTTATTAGCACAGATGTTGCCTAAAGCATTTTTAATGACAGACTCTACATATACAATTGTATTTTTTCAGTTAAATACAACTCTTAGGCAAAAACTAAAATACTTTTATTTTTTTGATCATTTTTTGATCATTTCTAGTAAGAAAAGTAACAGTTTCTATGAATTTGTTCAGTTGGAATTCTTCTTCTCCCATGGCAAGCATGTTATGTATAAATATATACACACACACGCACATAAATATATGTATATACACACACACTTTTCTAAAGCTGTTTTTGCCACTTCTTTTGATTTATTCAGCTATTTGTGACTTATGTTACAGTCACTAAATGAGCCATACTTCCCACCAAACAGGGCTATTTAACTTATCATGTCTCATACTTATGAGAGAGAAGGATAAAAAGTCATTACCTAACAGGGCAACTGATACAGCAGTATTCTCAATACTGCTGTCCCAGCACCTTCAAGTTGGACAGAGACCTTCTGCTAGGTGCAAACAAATGTTTTTTTTTCCAAGAACTGAAACCACAGAATACTTGGAAAGTAACCACACAAGATTAGAAATAAAAGAAAAAAAGAAGAAGAGGGAATTGTCTCAGTATATTTCCTCTTACTGCCAAGCTGATACCTTCTCTGGAAGTAGTTAATTAAATTTTCTAAGATATCTCAGACTAAGAGGTTAGTGGAGTTCTGGGGAGAAGGGGACAAAGGAGTGGGGAAAAAGGAAGCTATCTTTCTTGGACAGATAAGAATAGACTAATACTGATGATCTGCTTCCCATTTTAATTTCTCTTATACACCCAACTGTCACTTCCTCATGAAGTGATTTTTGGTAACTTTCCACAGGACCTTTCTGTGCATATTTGTACATATAAACTTCTTGCACGCATTTCAGCCAAAACAAACAAACAAACAAACAAACAAGACCCAGCAAGTTATAACACTGTTCATATGCTTTTATATGATAATGTTAAAGATCAGTTTTTTTTCATTTTAATTGCAAATTACTGTTATGAGAGATGTTCTTAGGAGTTTCTCTGCCTGAAACTATCACAGGTTAATTTTGTTTTAAGAATAAAATATTTCCCACTACATGCATATTGGGTAATACAATTTCAGCGGACCATAGTGGTCCCCTGACAGGATGGAAGCCAGATGTAACATTTCTGAAAATGTATCTTTTAATGCTACAGTCATTTTAAACACTTTTAACTATTAAGCAAATATGTTAACTACATATCTGAAACTAAGCATGACTAATCAGTGAGAACTCAAGGAATTAAAAGAAATTAAAACAATGTTTTACTAAGTCTAATGTGTACAAGTATCTGAAGGGAGGGTGTCGAGAGGATGGGACCAGACTCTTTTCAGTGGTGCCCAGCGACAGGACGCGAGGCAACGGGCACAAACTGAAACACAGACAATTCCATCTGAACATGAGGAAATACGTTTTCACTGTGAGGGTGACAGAGCACTGGAACAGGTTGCCCTGAGAGGTAGTGGAGTCTCCTTCTCTGGAGATATTCAAAACCCGCCTGGATGCAATCCTGTGCAATATGCTCTAGGTGACCCTGCTTGAGCAGAGGGGTTGGACTAGATGATCTCCAGAGGTCCCTTCCAACCTCAGYGATTCTGTGATTCTGTGTGACCAACACATATTAGGGTTTCTCAGACTTTAAGTCTTCTGGCTAGTTTTTTTTTTTTTTTAAGGAGAAAACGAAAACTCACACCAGCTAAAACCATCAAAACTCTAACTTGTTGTATACAAAGGGATCCAGAACTGATAGCAATACAACCAGCACCCCTGTTCAGAATACAGTGACCTAATGCAGCACCAATAAGTATACTGCAATTTAGGGTGTCAATTGCTCTCTGTACTCCCAAAGGCATTGTTAGGTACTTTCTTTAAGCAGTTTGTTGAAAATAAGTAGAAGAAGTAAAAGAATAGATTATTTTAAAAGATCTCTATCCTTAGATGGTCTAAACCTCCTTATTGTACTATATGGTATGGCAAGTAGCCAGCAGCTCTTGGATACTTCATAAGAAGGAAATAAAATAAGGCCATCCAGAACTCAACTCTGCATCAGAGGTTCCCAAAGTGCAGCTCACAAGCCATTCGTGACCCATAAAAGCCTTCCTATTTAGCTTGCAAAGGGACTTCATTGTGGCCATCCTCAATAGAACCGGCTCATTAAGCCTGAGGCAATAACAGATCCCATTCAAGTGGACTGGAGTTGAGTTGAGCGCCTGGGTGCTGGAGACAGGAGCTGTCTGCCACCAACAGCCCAGAAAGCTCTGCGACTTGAGGCTGTGGACCTAAATGGCCCGAGGAGTGCCACCTTGTCAGCACCACGCAAGGCCCACCATGCAGCCCCAAATTGTTGGGGAATGGGGAAAAGAGTCGGGGACTAAAGCCCTCACTAGTAGGGAGCATCACCACATTTTTCAGGCAGCTGCCCCTGTACTGAGCTGATCACACACATTACATAGCCTTCTGTGATCAGAACTTGGTGTTCTGGGTCCCGAACAGATTGGGAACACCTGCCATGCAAATAGCCAACTGCAAGTTCAAAGAACTAGTATTTGGGAACTTTATAATCAAATCAAACTATATAATCAAAAACTATATAATCAAAAAAACATCAAATGCTGTTATTTAAGTAAAGGAATAAAAAAAGAAAAAACCCTAAGATTTATTTAGTTTAGCACTGTTAAGGAAAAAAAAAAGCATTTACTATATTTACATTTATTTCAAACTAATTTAAAGAAAAATGCAGAGATGCTGTTCTCCTCCCATATATACAAAAAATATCCGAAGTTTGGATTCATATTTGAATAAAATGTAATTCACAAAGTAAAATAATTACAGAAGTGATGTCTAGCAAGAGCATAATAAAATCCCCAAATATCTGACAAATTAAGATATTGATATCTTAAGATATCAAATTAAGATATTTTAAGATAAATTTGAGATATTTTACATGGCAGACGTATTTTTATCTCGAAGTAGTGGATCCTTTGTCATCCTCAAATTCTCAAAAACTAATCTCCAAATCCTTGCCTGCTGTCTTACAAATTTACCAGTGAACACTGCCACTGCTTTACCAATATAAAGGAAACCTTGAAACATATAGAAATGGTAACTGTGATTTTATGTACTAGTGGCAATGCAGAGTCATGACTTCAGATTTTAACACTGTAATGTTTTATCAGTTGTACCTCATCTTGGGCATCTGTTGCAGAAGTCAACTTTAGCACAGCTTGACATTTCTCCTGGAAACAGCCTGCAAGGAAGTCAGCATGTCTCAAGAACACAATCATTTCTTCATTGGTAAGAGGGTTCTTCTCACTTATTTTCGCCATTATCAGTTCTAACAAAGTAACTCTAGAATTAGAAAACAACTTGTTAACCGAATTCACTAAGCCTTATAGAGTTAACAGTAGAATATGCAGATATGGTTGTTAAAAATGATATCTGAAAAAAAAAAAATCAGCATTTTTAAACAAATTTGATATTAAAAAATTTTCTTAAAAACACTGACGATCAGTTCCTGTTCACCATATATCCTGGTTTATTTCTGCACAGCATTAAATTCAATTCATCATTCAATTAATACAATCTAGCCAGTGAAATCCATATTTTCCTCAAGTCTATTTCCATTTTTAAATTTTTATGTCCTAAAGTAAAATTATGGTGACTGCATATGCTTGTCTAAAATTTCCACTGAAGCAGCTTTTAAAAGCTGCTGTTAAGTTCAACAAAATAAACAGACTATTCGACAGCTTCCGTTTGAAAATATCAGCTTTTCACAGCCCTTGCCTTGCATGCAGTCCTTCACTAACTGTCCTTTCCAACCCAAAACAATTCTGAGCAGAAACAGGAGAAAAAAAATTGATGTGTACACTCAGTTCTATGCAGCTGTTTCATAATTGCCACTAGATGGACTATAATAAATCCAAGTTAATTATCCATATACCCACTGAGAGTTATTCAGTGCATTAAACCAGCCAGTAAGTGGATACATAAAGAAGTTGCTCTATAAAATGTCCCTGACTCATTTATTTTAACAGTTTTAATGTTGTTTTATTTCTGATATCCCTTCATGTTTTTATGGTAAACTCTCAACAGAGTATATTGAGGAAACAGAACTTTAATATGGCAGTGGCCCTACTACAGCTTCCCTGTTAAATTTCAGCAAAGAAGAGAACATGGAATAGTAAGGTTACATTGCAATTCTCTCAACCTGAAAGAGCTCTATTTATTGAATGAATCCAAGAGCAGGCTCAGAGGTTTTTTTGACTTAAATATTTGCAATTCCATTGCCAAGTATTTGCAATGGAAGGACTGACATTTAAACATATGAAGTAGTTCAAATTTTTTTTGCTTGTTTGTTTGTTTTTAATTTACCAAGCCAGCTGTCACAAGGGGAAGAAAAATGTCTTTTTCTGTGGAAAAAGCATGGTCACTGCTTTACTAACCTCAAAAAACCCACCTCTATTAATCAAGTAACAGCTACTCAGTTCTTGCTAAACTCAACCTTATGTGTCACTAATAAAGCTGGATTAAACAGTTATCTGAATGAGCACAAAAAGTCTTTTCAACACGATAGCACAGAAATGTGCTCAACATATTTGGGAAAGGGACTCATGACAGAACATTGTCAAACACTGCTAACCT
The DNA here is from genome assembly GCF_003343035.1 of Apteryx rowi. Classification (NCBI taxonomy): domain Eukaryota; kingdom Metazoa; phylum Chordata; class Aves; order Apterygiformes; family Apterygidae; genus Apteryx; species Apteryx rowi. The sequence continues at coordinate 426,695 of NW_020450937.1, forward strand.
CTCTTACAGGCTTTACTTACGTAGGTGATGAAGCACCAAAACAGAACAGTTATGTCTGTTCTACAGGTTAACATCGGGTACCATACACTTGCTCATCTACAAACTACTAGAGGTAGGTTATCCAGCATCCCAGACTGTATGAAGGTTTTCAGATTTGGCATACTATACTAAAATCAGGTGGAGTGCACAGATGTCTTTTATCCCCAAGATGGAAGTTCTTACTGAGTTTAAAGCTTTTCAGGTATATTCTCAGCTAAGAAAAGAGGCTGCTCACAGATTTTATGACTGGAACTATTCCAAAACAGTATCGTCTCCTGCATAACAGAAATACAATCAGCTGTTCCTGAACTAATAATCCAAATACGCCTTTTAAAAAGACAAACAATCATTCTGTAGAGAAGTTGGAGGGTGACCACATACTCTGATAGGCTCTTTTAGAGAAAATTATTGGCAATAAGGAAATAGCTTCCTAACCCCCTTTTTGCATTACTCTTCCTCCAGCAACATAATCATGTGCCTTCTTAGATAATCATAATCCTTCTGAAGAAATAGGAGTGACCTGAAAACACCTGTATGTAATTTCTTTCAAAGGTTCCTGTTCTCTTTAAACATTCACATGCCAAGACTGTTTTTGAGTTTTCTTCCAGGCACAGCCATTCAGGATATGCCCACCCTTCCTCTGAATTTCAAGCAAGCCTTGCCACTCGGCCAAGAATTTCCTGAGAGCAATGCTTTTTGTTCCAGTGCAAGCTCCCTTACACTCCTTTCTTCTATTGTTTCTCTCAGTCTTCTTCCAAGACTCCCTACAATCTTTCCAAGTTAGTTTGCTCAAACAATTTCTCATTTGCAGATTTCTTTTATATTATCTCACAACAATTCTTCAGCCAGTCAAACATGACAACTGTTTGTGCCAGTTTCTGCATGTCTCGTCAAGAATCTTCATAACACTCAGTTCAATATCTGATAATTCCGTATAATATGTTTGAGGATTGTTTTTTTTCCTAGCCTTTTATCTTCTTCACAGTAAAGGTAATTTTATGAGGTTTAGACAAAGTTCGTCTGTTGGTCATTTACCATTCCCCAGAGTCAGTAAGTATCTACACTAAGGCTGCTACAGCTTTAGAGCTCTTAGAAAAAATGTCTCACATCTAGGTAGAGCCAAAAAACAGCTGGTGCCTTGGAACAATATTGTTTACCAGGATCCACTGTGTGAAGGCTCATTCAAGAAGAAAGCCCTGCTATTTTTGGTAGTATATTAAAGGTGCTTTTTCTACCTACTTTCTGACTCTCCCATTTGCATATATATCTGCTGACATGTGGCAGGCCAGTAAAATTATTCTCTTTGCCTAAATCAGGTATGTCCTACATTCACTGCTTCCTCCCTCCCAATAAACCCCTGGTTACAACGGCTGTCTTCCTATTTTCTCACTTTGAATACTCCCCCTGCCCTGATCTAGGGTAGATGTGATGCCCACCACAGGAAATCCCACCATTTTTCATTACTTTGGCATGTAATATTTGAAAGGAGGGTTCATTGATACAAGAGACATGCCCCAAGTTTAGTTTCATACTCCACTGGTCTTTCACCTTTAAATCCTCTTTCCCACAGGCTTGTGTTCTAATCTCTCCCAGCTGGGTGCCTCCTATCTTTGCTGCATTTTAGTTATCTGATCTTCTCAGATTCACGCAAAGGATTCTGGTTGTATTCAATTGTGAAAGATTTTCTGCCAGCTTGCTCTGTGACCCTGTCACCACTTCTCAGAATAAGTGTTCAAATCCTTTAGTCTGTTAAGTTTTTACAACTGTCTGCAGGTACCAACCGGCTGGTTTCTTACTCAGGTACTCTGAATTGTTTCTTGAAGCCAATGTTTCATAAAGATCCACCCACCATGGTCAAGGAGCTCTCAGTATGGAACACCGCTTCCAGGACTCCACCACACAGCTAGGCAGAAGCCAGCTGGATACTTTGCTTTCCACAAATAACGTTCCTTTCAGTGCCCAGAATCAAAGTTCAGCAACATTTGATTTCTGACGAAGATGTTAACAAACCTTTTGCTCTACTTGAAAATGATCACACCAGAAAGCGACATCCTTCCTTTTTTTTAAGGCCCAATTTAGGAAGATTTTTAATCAAACTCTTGCATTTTTTCTATATCCAAATTTAATCCAGTTCCTCCTGAACCTGACCAAATTGTCAATAACTTTGAACTACTGCTAAGTATTTGCAATTGGTGAAACACACTGCTGCCTCCCAGAGTTTGCAAATAAAGCTCACCATTAAAGCACAATTTAAATCTCGAAGCTCGTTATTTCAAATTAAAATGAAATTCTACTAAGCTTGTCCAAAAACAGTATTATAAAATCTATCAATATACTGTCTCTAAACAATTTTTGCATCAAATATGTTTGGTTTACACACTCTTAAGAAATGCCAGACATTTTGAACATTCTTCTCTGACACATTGGACAGGTTTTTTTTTTCCTGAAAAACTTCACTAAAAATAATGTTTTTATGAGACAAATTAGGTCCTTTCTCAATTTTCCAATTCTCTTGTCTTCAAACCATGCTTGAAAGCATCCCATTAAAATGTAACTGACTCAAAATTGTTAAATTCATGGAGGAATATATAATCCAGTTCTCCTTCAGCTATTTCGTCGGTGCCAGTTACCCTGTTTGAGCGCCCATTGCACTGCTGGTGATGCTCTCAATGGCTACATCACTGAGAACACTTTACATGAAATAATCAAATCTGTAAGTTTTAAAGATGCAAATAGTTAAGCAACCTAAAAAAAATCTCAAGCCTTTTGGTTCTGTATTTTGTTGCTATTAATGAAAGCAAGAGTATTCCTCTTCAGAAGGGACAACACAGATGTACACATTTTGAAGATTTTACAATGTAATTAGACTATCAAGGCATTAACTTATGTTGTCCATGCTCAAGGCTAGCATAGATTAAAACAAAATAGGCTTTTTCTAAATACTTTTGCCAAATACTTGTGCACATGTGCACATCTCAAATCTGGTAAAGAATTCAAACATCTTTACAGCCTTTTGGCTCAATACCGTAGCCATATGTTTCTGCACTAATCACCTGCAGAGAAATAGCAAGCATTGTCACACCATCATATACTTTTCAGAGCCAGAATACCATTAAAAAAGCTGATCATATTTTCACAGTACTTATTTCAGGCCATCTGCAAACTCAGACATGCAACAGCAAATCACTTAAATTTGGTTTGGAAATGAAAGAAAAAATTGTCCAGAAGTCAGAGTTTGTCTTTTAATTGAAAGTTTATGTCCCAGATTCACTTCTGCAACAAGAAGAGCTACTTCTTGGCACATGCCATGGCCACAATATCACAAATACACTAGATTTCAATTACAGGAAATACTTTAAATAGTGCAAATACTGGAAATAGTGCAAATACTGCGGTTATGCAACTGCATATACTTTGGTTATCTAAGGCAACTGCCAGCTTTTAAAAAAAAAAGTCACCACTAATGTACGTTATTAGCAAACTTTCTCAGCATAGTTCACTACTTTTCAGTAAACAGATTTAAATGTATTCAACATCCATGATACAGAATACTGTAACAGTTACCATTTATTCATGGCTCAAGCTGCCTTGCCCAGACACCTCAATACCACATCTGTCATATGAATGAAGAAAGGACGCGGTCAGCCTTCATGGATGCCCAACACGGCACTCTTGCGGTGAAGGCTCCTCTTCTCATTTTGAAACAATGAATTCCCTATGCTTTGGTTTACACGGTCACTTTTTTTCCCCACCACTTAATGATAGTCAAAATGTTTTTATCTAAATTTGATTTGTCTTCTCATATATCTCAAAGGAATGCATTCTTAAATATGTTAAAAAGTTATATACAGAGATGCTACTGCTGGGTGTTCTTCTATAGGTCAGATGCAAAAGGACTATTTCTACAACACATACTTCAGTATGTTTGATAGTCAATTAAGTAGCAGCAAATTCATAATAAACTGTACTGTGACTATCTTTTTGGAAAACATAGTTAACTTTACTTGAGTTGTAGAACTCTTGCAACTGATAATAAATTTGGTGAATATCCTGTGACTAGCCATCCAGTGTGAACATCCATACGCCTACACAAAACGCCTTTCAGCCAAAGTAGCATAATACCCTAAGTAGCATGGTACATGCAAGTGAATCCATCTGAGACCTTTCTAGAAACTGTTTAGACGTACAAAGCTATCCATTGTTCTAAGAACAAATTAGCAACCTTACACAGTCCCGGCCGTCCTCAAGGGGAATTAAGGGAGGGGGGAGGGGGGAAATCATGACATCCCCCGAAAGAAATAAACCTAGTTCATTGCCTTAATATAGTCTTTCCAATTAACTATCTGGTTAAGGAAGCCCTACTTCTACGAACAGTAAGCACACAGCTCATACTCCCTCCTGTTTGGTCAGCATGAACAAAGGAGAAAATTTTTTTTCCCTCCTTGCCACTCCTATTCCTTGCCTTACACCCCATACTTACATGTTAACTGTATTTTATCTACTGTTTTCAACCTAACATATTCCTTCTTTAACTGTCATTCCTTTTGTTTCTTTATAATCTCTGATCAGTATCTGAGCCACCTTTTCTAATAACACTGCGGCTTTAGTCACAGCAAAAAATGCATGAACAAAAACATGACAAGAGAGAGCTTTGTTTACTGCATTGTTTTTACCTGCAAAAACTGTAGACAGGAACTTGCAGCTTCCCTGCAGGAATGGGGGATAAAGTAGCCATTTTGAAAGAGAGAAATATATGATCACGGGATGTTTAAGCTGTTAAAGAACTTGTGGAATTATAGTACAAGATTTCCAAGTGTTTGTTATTCTAACTTAACATAAAATTTATCTTCCTCCATTCTTTATTAAAGCAACTGTAAATGAGTATTTTTCCTATTATAGAAATGGCCATTTTCCATCAATTCAGCACGCATTTATTCAAATGCTTGAAGGAAAGCTAGTTACTCTCTTTCCAGGCTGAAGGTTTGTTATAACATTTAGGTTTTTTTTAATAATGGAGATACTAAAAGATTAAGTAATCATAGTCATCTTCACATCTATGTTTTTTAGTTTCTGCTAACCAATATTAGGTAGACATCCAGCTTTAGTAAAGCCAGGGTATCAGGCTTCCTTATAATTTTTTGTAATTACAACAGGGGTATGAACAGCTGAGTACATTTCAAGTACAGCTGTAAAACACTGCAGGGTGTGGTGCTCTTATGAAATCAAGGCACAGGCATGAAATCTTGCCCCTTTTTTTTTTTTTTGAAGTATTTCTTTACTGAGCAATGGCGCCAACCTGGATTCTGCAAACCTACATAAATCACTGCCAGTTGTGGCTAAGCTGTAATGTTAACCAACCAATTTAAAACCATTACTGACATAGAAACATGTATTTAGAGATTTTGTGCCAACTATGAAACCACACAGTTTTTCAATCATGTGAACAGGATACTCTATATGGAATGCTAAATACTAAAAGCCACATTGGTTTTTGGGGTTACCTTTCTTGATTGCTCAGTTTGGCATAGAGGGCTTTTACCAGCTCTGGACATTTCAGCAAATGATCTGTAACAATCAAGAACCTAAAGAAAAAAAAGAGTAAGAGAAAAATGAATTACTGGTTCTATAAAGAAAACATAATTTACATTTACTCTACCAGGTGCTGGTTATTTTTATTTGTAGATGGCCATGTAATATGTTTCTGCCCTATTTGCTAAGAGATACAAATCATAACAAACTAATTGCGCATTGTTCTCCTGGTATTTTCCCTATTACAGCAATGGGCATTTCCCATCAAGTCAGCAGTCTTTTACTCAAATGAATGAAGGAAAGCTAGTCAAAGTTTTTTGCTCGTTACAGAAAAGGCACACTGCCATTCAAATAATAAATGGTCAGTCCAAGTTTTCACAGATCTCAGCAAAAAGCCAAAATGCAAGCTTGAAAAATATGCTATTCATCAGAAGACTGTTTTTTAAGCCCACCAAATAATCAAAGGAAGTGCCCAAATAATTTTTCCTTTCAAAAAAGTTTCTAACAAAGCATCAGAGCTTTGTCAGATGCAAGGCAGCAAAATACTCCTAAGTTACCAAAAATACCTTTCTTGTGTAACAAGGATCTCAGCCAATGTCACAATCTAACTTCCGAATACCTTCAAGGCAGCACCTCATAGTATGAGCTACCCTTGTGCCAACACCCAACATTTACATTAATCATCTTCATGAGCGTCCTTCATAGCAGTCAATAGGAAACACTAGCCATCTAATTTCAATCCAGCAGTGTAGTCTCAGCATTACAAAAAAACAAACAAAAAACCCCCCACTAAATGGAGCAAATATTTTTTTCTTCAAATTACACTTCTAGAAGTACTGACAGTGTTATATATACTACATAGCTAAACACATACTAAACCATGCATTTTTAATCAATATCTATATCCAGTAAATGTAAAATCACTAAGGCTCAAAGCTCAGAACATCCTCTGAGCTGATGAAGCTATTGACCAAGAGCAGATAAAGTAACATGAAAACTGAGGATTTTTAATATTCCCTCCACCACCTCCCTGTTTTTTGCTTTGCTTATAGACTTTTTATTTTGCGTATCCATAGTCTACTATATAGCTAGCAGGAAGATCACACAGAAGTCCTCCAGCTGTAACAAAGTATTTTTTGGACAAATAGTCAATAACAATTGAGGAAACAGAAGAACAAGAGGTCCAACAGATTAATAGCTATTATGTTTCTAATGCTAACTGTGGACTTAGTGAGCATCTGGTTCACTTACTGTAAACTAGACTTTTTTGAGGAGGAAAAAAAAAATAGTGCTGTACTTTTTTGTTCTTTTTAACTGTACCATAACGTACATTCAAGGAAAAAAAAATAGTACAGTCATAGGCAATCATCAACTTAAAAGTGGTATTCTGATCAGTGTAGAGTTGATTCACAAGTTTCTCAACAGTAAATTTAACCTACAGACTTCCCCAAAGTCAACCCCACAACTATATTCCAACGCTGAGCCATACAGACTGACACAACAGAATTTCATCAAGCCACCAACATGGCAGTCAATAGGAATACTTCCACAATTCCTAAGCCAACAATTCATGGCATAAGAGCTCTCGACAGTTAAATCATCAGAATGATGACAACTGATTTTATTTTTTAAGGATTTGAGCAGAAGCAAAAGGTACCTGGAGCTGCAAAAGAAGAAAGCACAATAATCACAACTATGCAAAACACAGTAGTATTTAGCCTTGCAACATACAAATTTCTGCTGCCAACGAAGTATGGTAAAATTGCATTTAAAGAAAAAAAATCTATAGTCAGATTTGTCAATTTTGCAGTTGGAACTATAAATTTTAATATTAATTTTCACAATTAATATTACTGTGGGGATATTTTCTTGACTATTTGCCTTACAGTTAAGAAATAAACCAATAATTATCACAAAAGATATAATGCTGCTAATTGCATACAAGAGATTACTATTGTAAACCAGAAGAACTGTATTTAGTCAACACTTGGGTCTATGCTCTTGTGTTTGTTCAGACACATCCTTACAGACTAGAATTGTACTGCCTGAGGAGTCTGGAGTATTTCAGACTAGCGTTTCTGCTCATAAAGAAGCATCTACTTCCATTTATCATTTTAATCACAAGATATGATGCAACCCATCAGAAACTCCTACTTCCGCATTTAAGCTTCACTTTTTCCTTATCTTCTTCCTACACTGTTGCACCATAACGAATAGAACACTAACACATTTTAAAAAAGCATCACCAAGAGACGTCAACAGAAGAGACATGTAGTGGACTACAGCACTTTTAACTCCAGCTACCATGTCCAGAAATTTTGGTGGTAGTTAAGCAAAGGTGAGGCAAATTAAAAATTAGTATCTTCAGTCCTCAGCTCTCCTGTTTTTCATTTGGGGTGGGGGAGAATAAGAGGAAAAGTAAGACCATCCACAAGTTTGAAATAAAAAAAGACATTTGGTTTTGGATTACTGACTGAATATGGCATTTCAGATACACACAAAAGACTCTGGTAAGAGATTTAAACTGTGTTTGGAGGCCAAGAGCAGAACCACTGGGATAAACGGAGGACCACTGTAATTTAGTGAAGAAAATGGTGAAAATTAAAGTTGTTATGTAAGCATAATACAGTAACAAATGAATAGTGTTAAATATGCCAATTTTCTTGATTTTTAAAAAATTGTTTGGCTAAAATCCTAAAAAAATCAAGTGCTTACATAGTAGATAAATACAGGAGGAGATGTTCAGTTCAAAGACTTTACAATAGCACAAGGGCTACATTGTACCAAATGGAACTTGAGAAGCAGCCAAGATGAAACGGTATAAGCTACAGTTACGCTCAGTATATTCCAAAATGACCACTAAGCTTGTTCTAATCAAAGCTGGGTGTAAGCAATCAACTTTATCGCAAAATGTCATGCTCTATATTAACTTGATTTGATTCCATTAGCAACTTTAGAGAACAGTGTCCTTGGTCTCTGAAAATGAGGAAAAAATAAAATATTTCAGTAGAGAATAGAAAATGAAATGGTGATTCTGTGTTTAATCAGTGAACTTCTCTTCTGATGTCAAAACAGAAAATATATTCCATCATACACCACACAATAGTGCAGGTCAAGCCAGAATATTTGTAAGAATGAAATAGCAATTTTTACTGCAGTTTAACAAACTGTTTTTGAAATTCAACATTCACTCTAGCATGACAAATCATCCAAATTTTGAAGAAGAAAGAAGAAAATTCAGGTAGCAAACCTTTCAAAGCTATATCCACCAGTCTTTTCAGATGCTACAAAAGCAACGTGCCTCATGAGAAACTGTTTTGGAGCAGAACGTGTTTTAGGAGCAAAATAATTTGTTGTCCTTGCACAAAAATACAAGCATCTTATCAAAACCATTTAAAAATCCACTTACAGGAATGAAGCCATTTAATAACAAATGAAATATATGTACACTCTCAGAAAGACCTCTAGAAACTAGATAATCCACCCTGCCCACAAACATCAGCACTAAAACACTTTTTGCTCAAAAGAAATATAAGGTCCGTATTTAAGGTTCAACACCAAGGATGAGGCATCACAGTGCTCTAATCTTGAGGTGAACAAAGCACAAAGGGAACATCCTTCCTTCTTCAAAAGGGATTACGCATAATGAATGCAAGACTGAGTTCAGATTATCTGTAATATTTCTTTGATTCAGGAAATAGTCCTGTTCAATTTGATAGCTACATCTGAAAGGCCCTGGAAATGGATTTTTACTTGAGCAAAGTTGGCATCACTGTTTTCTGAAGAGCTACCATGCAAAATCTTGAAGATTAACAACAATACAATTACTTTCCTCAACTCCCATCTCCACAAATAACACAATTAAGAGTGAGGTGACAAGACGAATGTGCAAGACTGGGCCTTAAAAGACTGGGTAAATCTGTGCCAATATGCTGCTACTGCAAATAGAAAGTAGAAACTACTCGGATCACTCCATTAAGGAAACTTTTCCAATTGTCAGTACTATTTAAAACCACAGTTGAACTTGGAACCTGCAACATAACTCCAACTTTCCTGGAATTAAGAATAAAAATTACTTTCTGGAGAGTAGGAGGGGAAGAGGTGGGGAAGGACATCCTAAATTGTCAGAGAGGAGAAGAGCCAGAAGTTGCCAGCCCAAAATGAAAAAAGGTAACATTTTCTGGTTTCTGCACCACATGCATACCAATTAAGCACCAAGCACTCTACTGAGAAGTTCCATCTTTCCCTTTAAATCTGTGCCCATGGGCAAGACTCCTTGCCACAGGAGCACTAGTTTCTGTCCACACTTCTTTCCATAAGCCAGGACAAAATAACCAAAGGCAAAAAACGGGGAGGGGGAACCCCACATCCTAATCTTTACAGTCATCATTGGACTGTGGTTTCAAGAAGAGAAAGTAGATGTTCAGAAAACCTTACTTCCAATGCCAAACAGCTGACCACACTCTTAATATCATTTTTTCCAGAGGCCAAAAGGCGTACTACGCCTCTTATTTTAAAATGGAGGATTTTTGTTCCTTGCTCTTCAGGAATCAAAAATGCAACCTGTTTTTCTTTTTGTAGTAGTTACACTGCTCCATGCATACACTTGGAAAAACTGATGACACAAGCTATACTCTCATCTCTAATGGCACCACCAAAGTATTTCTAAAATAAACAGCTTTTAGAATACACATTGGTCTCGGTCAGGATAAATTATAATGTAATTTTGTACTACTTTTTCCTAATTATTTTACAAAACACATATGTTTGCAGGTTCAATATTCTAAAATAGATCTCATGTGGCATTCTATGTTGGTTTCTCTTCTAAATACAGTAGCCTCTAAGCTGTGTGACATGCTTTTCTGCTGTTGATTAATACAAACCCAAAAGGGAGTAGATGNGGGGGGGGGGGGGGGGGGGGAGACACACAGAGGAAAGACTCTTTAAAGGCTCCATGATTTTCCAGAGCCTAAGGCAGAGCTATCTGCATGTTTAAAAAACAGTTTTTACAGGAGAAAAGGCAGCACTGGCAAGCTTTTTCAAAGTACTGCACAGATGACACTGGATACTACCTGTGCTTTCTTCTTCCCTTGGAACTGCAGCAAGGGAGTTTGTTACAATCGACTCTCCAGATCTTGTTTGTAATCACATGCAATGGAGTGGGAAATACACTTCAGTTAGTGAGCAGTGTGGTCCAGCTTTGTTTCCTAAAGGAAGGATCTATCCACTTCCCAGATAGTATCCTTAGGTAGGCAGCAGCTGCTGAAAGACAGAAGCGCTGTAAAGAGCATCAGCTTGTGTAATAAGCATATTTGCTTAAATGTTTCAGATATTTTCAACTTAATGTATCAACGCTTCAGGAGAGTAACATCAGTATACCATTATGGAGGCATATTGGAAAGATGAAAAAACACATAAAATAGATTACTGTCTCACTAGGGCTTGAAAACAATGCTCATCCATTTGAATGGAATCAGATGATAGAATATAGAGTGGAAGAAGTGATACCAAAAGCTGCATAATGCAGGAAGACTGATCACAGTTTAACAGACAAACCTTCTGCTGTTAAGGAATAGGGAGGAAGGAATATACTGGCTATAAAAGAGAGCAAGAGAACTAAGTAAAACTAAAAGGAAAAAAAAATCACAAGAAGGTAGAAGTAAAACAAGTTAGGCTTACAGGTTTAAAAGCTTTCCACGTCCAAGATAATATTTTAGAGAGAATGCCAATCCCACAACAGTGATCATGAGCAGCACAAGCTGTAGGCAGCAGATCATAACCAACCCCTCAAAGGGGGAGTCTGCCTTACAGGGCAAGGCCTCAGGACTCCAGAGAGTATAGGAATGGTCACACAAGCACCAGGCTGTAGCAGCACGCATGTCTTCCACCAAAGCTAGCAGATATTGATTCTTAAGCTACTGGCCTAGATAGTACGTGCATGTTTCAGACAAAGGATCATGCATTTTCTAGAAAAAAATTGCACAAAGAATAGTCAGGGAGATAGGATCATTTAATTAGCGTATGCCATAAATCAAATCAAGGAAATGAAACTTGCTAACTTGTTTCTGCAGAGCCAAGTGTCTTTGCAAAGGTATACTCTTTGAAGAATATTCTTTAACACCATAATCCTTGAAACATCCTGAAAGCAGCAAGCTCTGGGCGCTTTTTACAAGCCCAAATGAAGATCCAAATATTCAGGGCAAGACTTATATGTCTCAACAACTTTCAGTCCTGAAAGCTTCTAGTTTCTCCTTGCTCTTTAAAATTTTAGCCAAAGGCTATGAAACAAAGGAGTATAAATCCACTCAGGCAATGTTTTGAAGAACCTCAGAGATACGTGATCTGTCTCCTCAGATCACTGCTCTTGGGAGTTAGACCAGTAGCAACAACCTCAGAAGAGTACCTAGTATTCAAGATTACAGGACAGCTAGCATGAAACAAGTTAAGGAGCTGTGTTGACCAGAAGTTTAGAGGTTGTTTAAAAATGCATTGTCTAATATATGTTAATTAATACTATTTTAAAATGCCACTCAGCATCTAATATTAAAGATGGCAAAGGCAGTAATGTTAAAAAAACAAACAAAACAAAAACAAACAAACAAACAAACTTGGAGCTGTCTAGAGCATCAAGCTTCTGAAGGAGAAACAGGAGGAGGTATCAGTTCTTAAATCACAAGAATATTGAGTAAATTACAATCTGCAACTTCACAGATTTCAGAGATAGAAGCATTTCTGAGGCTTAGAAGTAACACAAGCTTAATGAAATGAGCCTTCAGACAATGTGGTATGGATAAACAGGTATGATCACAGAAGGACTGAATACAAAATTTGACCAGGGCTTTCCTTATAGAACTCATTTCCTTCATACGTTTATTATTTCTTAGCTCATAGCACACTACAAGAAACACTTAATAAAAAGTACATCATTCACTAAGATGCGTTTAGCTGTGCATCACAGAATTGTTACTTACTTTTATTCCAAGTTCTGAGGCCATTTTTTTAATGCCATCAGTTTACAGATATTTTTAAAATGTATCAGTGCTTATACTCTCCAAATTTCAATATGCAATATAGACCCTCTGTGTTTCAAAAGCTGCTTAGAAAATGGATGGCTCTGCTTTCCACCACTGAATACATTCAGAACTGCTAAACTGAGGCCTGTGATCTCTCATAAGCAACTCCCTCACAAGAAGTATAGCAAACTGAATAAAAGAAATATGCAACCCTTTGGACATCCCTGCTTTGCTTTTGACAGGAGATACTTGTTTCTAGCTAATGTTTCATGATACAAGAAGTAGGCAGAAGTGATAGGAAAACTCCAGAAAGCTATGTCCTGCCTTTAAAGGGGCTTCCTTCATTCTCTTTAACAGGGAAAGGAGTTTATTGCAGACAGAACAGGAACTGGAGAAGGTCTGCTACCAAACGCTGCTTCTTAAAAAGGAGCTCTGAGGAATCACTTGAAATAATCTCAGATTTCCACTGACAATGCCTTCTCCCTACAGAATTGCTGCAAGGCTGGAGGAAGAAAGATGAGCCAAAGCCAAAGACATGGTGCTTGGAAAGAGGTTCCTCCTGAACTTTCCCTAAGGACTTTTCCAGCTTGGAGGCAGAAAACTGGACTCTAAACATGAATGCAAGATCGTGAACAGAGGACGAGTTGTCAATTCACTAAAAAAAGCTTTAAAGATGTGCTTGCCTCTCTGTGATGGGTCTAGAGTATAAAACCCAACATGTTGGGCTGATGGAGTAGTACGGACCCCATGGGAGAGACTGCATTTCAGCCAATGGTCTTGAATCCAAATGTTTGTCCTGGATGTCCTCTCTTTGTCCTAATGGTTCATGGCAGCGACTGCAAAAATAGCCTGAGCATCGTAAGCGTTTATTTGCAGAATTTGTTGGATGCTAACTTAAAGGAAGACTAAGTCATACATTTCAGTGCATGATAAAGAGGAAAGAATAAAATCATGAATACCAGTTTTGCCTATAACCGAAACTCTCCTGGTTATTTTAAGAGAAGATTTCCAATACCTAAAGGCAGCATTTGACTGCAAAAAAGCACAGCCAAGAGGAGCAAACACACGGGGCATGCACTTTTTATTCAGCGTAATGTGAAACCAGCCGCTGAAGCTGAGACACAAGAAGGTAGGGAGGAATTAAGTAATATTTTTAACTTGAAAAGTAGGAACATCTTAAATTCAGTCATTTATGAAACCAGCAGAGAGCATAACCTTCTGAAAGAATAGTTTGTATTTCAGCTCAGCCATATAATACCATAACAGCTGTTTAAAAATGGTTGCTCTGCACTGTGGTAGCTGCAGCACAAGGGACCCAAATCTTTACAACAAAGTACTGGCTCTGTTGCAAATACCGCGGCTATGTAAATTCGTTTAAGCAATCCTAGTGGTATGTACTTCAGCGAAAGCTGAATTACAGCTCTAAATTTTCAATGAATTGCTGACAAAATATTTTTTCTACAGTCCAGCCAGAGAAGCGTTCAAAGCTTAGCTTTAACTTAATGAGAAAAAAGACAAAAATCTTTTTATGCACTTTTACCTGGCTGTATTTGCTGCACGTTCTTCCACATGGGCAAATAGCACAGTTCTTAGATAGGAAAAATGTGTTTTAGTAATAAACCAAGCATGAGTCTGACCCCAAAAGATTATATGCAATACTAAAAATAGATACCAAAGCAACAACAATATGCCAGAGACCAAAGTTACAGTAAACACATCCTCAAAGCAATGATTGCATCAGTCTTTCACACATCTAATTGCAGAAAACTGCAATTCCAATATCCAAAAACATTTCAGAGACAGATGGCTCTCATGAGGGAATACCTGTTTATTATCAGTATAAGGCACATGAAAACCTATATAATTCCAATAGTTACCATAAAGAGATAGTATTACTACATAGCACCAACACTGACCCAGCAAAGCTTAGCTTTTATCTTTTATCAAAAATATGTTCTGACAAACAAGAAAAGAGTATTTGAATTTCATCAGCCAAAATAAATAGCATTCCTCCTACCAAAATAAGAAATTCTGTTTATTGTGCAATTTCTCTGTTCACAGCAAAAGACATGTCAGGAAGCCATTTCAGGACCCAGTCAAATGTAGTCTATATTACAGCTACCACAGGGTCATTGGTCCCCCAAATAAGGGAAGTCCAGCTCACTCATGACAGGGTGGAGCAGGCTTGCTCTCTGCCTGACCACAAGAATGGAGCAGCACTTCAGGCTGGTAAATGGAGAACAGTGAAACGTTCGTAACAGTTTCCTAGAGAAAAGGAGATGCAACATGGTTGGAAACAGTAGATGTGAATCAACAGGAGACTTAGCCTGGCATCTTCTCCTACATTAGAAAGCAGCTAAAAGCCAGGAGACCAACAAAAGAGTTTACATGCTGGTTTAGCTTCTGCGACAAAAAAAACAAGCCAGAGCATTCAGTGCAGCGACAAGGCATGGGCCGAGGGCTGGGACAGCTTCTACCGACTAGAACAGAAAAGGTCACTGAGCAGCCAGGGAAGCTGCCACACACACATTATTAGGATGGAGGATGCCCAAACTGGCCCATCTGTATGGATGCATTCAGAGTCTTTTAGGACACTGGGCACAAGCCCCTTTACAGCTCTTCCTATATGCATGGTGCAGAAGAAAGACTCCTTAGCCAAATAACCTGCTTCAAATGAGTGGTTACCTAGAGTTCAAAAACATGTTTTTGTCCATTTCACATCATCCTGAACAGCAAGCCAGAAAACTCATTGCTTTATAACATATCACCTAAAGTAAACTGTGAAATTACATTGTTACAAATCTTATTTTGAAAAATTAGGCCTCAGATACATGAGAAGGTTTCCATAAATTAGCTGAACAGTTAACAGAATGCATATGTTGCAAATGGAAGTTTTACTTTAAACGTTTTAATTTGCAAAGAAGAGAAAGCATGAACAGGCTATGAATATAGTTGAAAGCGAGGAAAGGCAGAAATTTGCATGTCTGAGCCCTCAGATACACCAGATTATTATCAACTATTCACTAGAAGACAATTTTTACCTCAGTGATTGAGGATGCTGAGCTATAGTAACATCACCCCACCCCCCAAAAATAATTCCTTTTATCCACAAGATTTTATCTGTCTGCATTCATCTCAATAAAAGAATTAGTAGTAATAAAGGAAATAGGCTTTCAGATCCACCTCAAGACTATCCTTATGACAATCCATATTCTAATACTTGAGAAAATACAGAAAAACATCTGGGCTGGAAGGTTTGGCTGAGTGCACTTCAGGTGTACTACTGAAACATTCTTTGATAGTAGGTGCTTTACAAACCTGAACTTGATAAGAGAAAGGCAAATAAGAAGAATCCAAGATACAAGCTGCAGGCGCCCTGCGAAAATGTAGTCAGTTATTCATAAGATTAAGTGGATATTCTCTCTAATTAAAGCTAAAAAGGAACGACTTCTTGCCTATGAAATACATGCTGAGTTAATGCTGCCAAGATAGCAGAAGTAGTCTTGACAATTTGCAAAAATCACATATTGCAAAAATCTTTAAAATGATTGTTCTACTTGAAACAAGACTACTAACTTGCTAAGCTCTCCTAAACGCTTAACTATGCAGAACTACAGCATGTAGTAGAGTTCCACAAGGTGCATGTACAGTCTAAGATCAGAGCATTACATTAATGTAACACAGTCACCTATGGCTAGTTGAAAAACAAAATGAAAACCCCATGCACATAACCAAAAACTTCTCCAGAAAGCAAGACTAGTTAAACTAGTTTAACCTAGTGTTGTCTGAAGAAAGGTACATACTAGCAGATTTCCATCGAAAATACGGAGATAAACTTTTTCAACCAACAATCTAGGTTTTTCTTTTAAAACATTCTCATTTCATTTTTTTAATTTTTTTTTTTTAAGCTCCCTCCTCTCCCTCAACAAATAGGACAAAGATACTAGATTTACTCAAATGGCTGAATATTGCAGTTTCTTTCAGGATGGAAATCACTTTTAAAAAAACCAACCATCTCTAATATGAAGAAAGAACACTTTTTTGCCATTTAAATTACCCTCAGCTATGACATTTCTTTTGCTTCACAATAAGAACAGATAAAAGTGAAGGAGAAACAGAGAATAAACATGTTCCTTCAAATGGAAGAAATAAGAAATAGAGCACTAGAAGAAGAAATGAAATGAGGATCAAGAAACAGAGGAAAATCAGTACAAGATGAATCAAGCAAGCAAAAAAATAGGCTAAAACTACAAACAGAAAAAGAGGATCCTTTCTGTCAAGAAGTTCTCTTTTCTCCCTTCAGTCAAGCTAATGCTGTTTGAATATCTATTCAATACTTGACATTGCACTGTTGCAATACACTTTTTGGTTTGTACTTTCCATTTGTGAATGCACTTCATGTGTGCTGACTCTGAAAACAGTGCCAACATTACTGAAAGATTACCATTTATAATTCAGATTCAAGAAGACTGTATAAAACGCCAAGAACCTTATGCTACAAACTCATGTTTTTTTCTTTCACTCAGGAAAACTGGTAAAGAGCTTTGAGACTAAACTAGCCAACGTTAAAGTACCACGAAAGAAAAACAAATTTATTATTTTCTTAATGCCTGGAAGGTGTTTCAATGCTTTTTGTATATTTACTGTATGAGAAACTTAGTATTTTGAAGGAAATTAAGGGGTAAGCATTCTGAAATTGCCTTATGGTGGGCCTATGGTTAATCTTTTCTACCTACCTCTTCTCCCTCATCGTGGTCTTAAATAAAAGTTTGCCCCTTCTTAATTTCAAGGCTACTCTGAAGAAAAAACACTTACCCCTCCTCCCTGTATCAAACATGCATAGAGGAGGTAAGGCAAAGGAAGACATTTTCCTTATAAAGTCAACAGAATACACTTCAGATTACAAAGATCAGGAAAACGGGTAGCTCAGAGTTTATTTTGATGCTGCATTTATTCTGCAATTACCTTCAAAATATAAATTTAATAGCATGACAACCTTTTCCAGCCTTCCCTGGCTCTCATATATTATTCAAAATACATTTAGGCATATTTTCAATACATAAAGAAAATGAGGGATAATCAGTGCAATTATCTGAAAAGCAAACTATTTCTTATATGTTTATATTGACTGAGGCCAAAGTTAAAAACTCAGTTTGTCACTTTCGAAATAGTAATCTGGTCACCTGACCCTGAAACTTTACATTTGCTTTCCAAAAACTATCTATGTCCTGAATAAATCGAGCTGGTTACGAAAAAAGCATACCCGCAAACAAATTTTCAATAAAAATCAAAACAAAAGCAAGATATTAAATGACATTTGCCTTTCATTCAATCATCTAGGTCTGTTTGAAAGACTTCCAAATAGCTAGTAAAACCCTAACAACTCTTCCTAATTAAATTTTGAATTTAAATATGACCTTCAAAAGAAAGCTACAAAAACATAAAAACAGATTTTTGTTTTCACTACCCTTTTTCTCCCCCCTTTGGAATGCCTCATATGAAAATGAAAGTGAATTATTAGGCGTATCCTTGCTGAAGCAGGACAGAAGATTTCTCAAAAGCATAATTGACAACAATGTTTACAAGAACGGCCATTAGCAAAAATAAAAGCTCAGCGGAATAAAACCGCTGATTAGGTACTCAAACTAAGAAAACAAAACTTTCAAGATTCACAAACACAGAAGTTTGCTCCTTTTCTGTATAAAAACAACTGCTTGTTGCATAAAGACAACACATCTGTAAAAATCAAAAAAACCTGCGTGCAGTACTCAAGCATTAGTCATACAAATCTTCCTAGCATGTCCCAATAAGCAAAATCTGTAAGACTATTGTCTGCCTTAGTTTTCCTTCAAAAATCTCCACAAGCCAACATACAAGTATAATTAATTTGCATTATATAGTCTGTTCTTCTTTTAACAAAATAGGGTTGTGATTTTAAAATTTCTGTCTATATCCTCCACAAAAGTGTGGTGTTATTTTGCGTCTTATTTACAGAACTCGAAACAGAGTCAGTAAAAGTACTATGAAAATAATCTTTATTCCAAATTAATGACTTCTAAATAGATCGTCATTTATTACTTACCAGCATCACAAATTTAAATCTTTAACACTGAGATTCACACCAGAGGAACAATTATTTAAGAGGTGGAAAAAAAAGAAATCTGAGGATACGTACGACCACTCAGTCTCCAACTCCTCTCTGCAGACTTTCAGAACATGGAGAGGCACAGTCAAGTTCCCAGGATCCAGCAGTTCTCTCACTCTCTCTGAATTAAGACAGGTGAATAGGACCATACAACAATAGGCAACAATTTTCTCATCACTGTAAGTAAGGCAGGTCCTTCAAAAGAAAATAGAGTTAAGAGCATGAGTTAAAACTGGAACTGGAACAAAGCAATAGTGACATTCAGCGCACTGAGTTGTTTTGGTCTGCTGTCTTTTAGGGAACCCTGAATAAGTCATTGCTTGAGAGGCACAGAAGAAGTCACTACAAAGAAAAAAATCCAACTACTTTCCAAAGGTTAAATTTAACAGGTAATTTTCAAAATTAATGATAAAGTTGAGCTAACTCGAGATTTAGGAATTAGGCAAAGTTATAATAATTACACTTATCTGCTCTTATTACCAGGAGATAAGAACTTTATACTGATAAGTGGGCTCCAAAAATATGCTCTCATATGAATATGACATACAGTCTTTGTTACTAGATCACTATGAAAAATTTAGCCAAATGCACCACCAATATTGTCAAGTGTCTGCATAAAATAGATTATATATTTCATTACACATATGTCATCAATCTCCAAAATGAAGTTTTGGTGCAGTTAGGATGGGGGTAGAGGGATTGGAAGACAAAGATTAAGTCACCTTTGTACATTCCATCAGATGCCAAATACCAACAGTTTTGCACAGCAGCAATGTGAATAAAGGAAAAGTTATGTTCTTGGAAATGATCAGAGTATAACTATTTGAAAACATCTCTGAAATCTGAAATAAGGCTTATATTTGAAGTTCATCATTTAAAACAGAATTTTCTTCCAGCCTCTGTTAAATGAAATCAATCCACTGTACAGTTTAGAATAAGCAGGTTTTTAAAGGTCCTGACCCCTGTGGTTGACTGAGAAAAAAAAAAACATCTACAGGATATGGTCTCAACCGTCCCATGCTCCCCAAAGTTATTTTTCAAAACTTCATGGTGCTAGTAGAAGGACAACTATAGTGTACAAAAGATTTGAATATAACCACAGAAATTACACTATAAAAAAACCCGCATCCATGCTTACAAGAAGAGATCTGGGAAAGCACACTTCCAAATGCTATTCTGGGAATCTCCATTTCCTGCTGCAATGTTTCCAAGAAACTGGAGGCTACAACGAAAAGCTGAAGAAAATAGAAAATATATTAGCAGAAAATTCAAAGAAACACTAATGAACTTCAAATAAATGACACTTTTCAACATGACAGTTATACACTACAGAACCCATGTCAATTAAGCCTTGGAGGCAGTAATTGGCTGTCACTGTACTTAATATTTGCTTTTTCTCTTCTAATGCAAATAATTTTACAAAGCATTCTAGAAATGTACCCCTAACAAATCCATTTTTCCAATGAGAGTTACATCAATAGCGAACACTGGCTACTAGTGGATACAAAAAAACAATCGACTCCAGGGAGGGATCGGTTCAACAGATGGAAATCAGTGAAAGCTCAGAATTATGCTTGGTGCAAACTGAAGCAGACCCATGCTGAACCAGTGGCTGCCACACAGCAGTGGCCATTTTGTCTCTTCCAGCTTTGTGGTGACTTTCTTCCTAATATTAAATTAACACAAATAGGCTGCCTCTCATCACCAGAACTCTGCAAGAGCAGCTCGGCCTGCTACCAACAGAGCTCCCCATGCACACTCCCCAAGCTCGCCAAGAGACAGCTAGAAAAATTTGTTGCGGCAGGTCGAGTCATAGCAAGAGAACCAAATCTGCTATCCCACGTTAAATTATAGGTACCTGGACAAATCTTTCCATAACATAGTGTCGTACTCAACACTTTCAGATTTCTACCCTAGAAGAAATTAAAGCCAGTACACTAAGCAAGTTTGTCTCCACTAAATTGAATATGCCAGAATTCTATTGTTATTACAAAGGATTTATTCCAGCCTCTTCTCAATATAGATTTAAAATATGTGAATAAGGTATTTCATCATATAAGTTAATATCCAAGAGCCCCCCAAAAGCCAAAAGATGGAAATTAATAAAAAACAAAAAAGTCAACCCACAGACCCCACAAAATTCAAACACTTTTTTGGCACTACTGACAGCTCTCAATAGCCTGGCCCTTCTTTATAGGTTGGCAAAGAAACTTAAAATTAAATATTAAAATGCAGTTTAACAGATATTACAAACAGCAGCCTAATACAGACAGTGGTGGCTGAGATTGCCAGGTTTTGAAAATACAAAAGAAGGTCTCTTTGAAAGGTGATGTGCCAGCTGGCAGCCAGATTTTCTACAGAGATCTGGGCATATGTCCCCTTGGGAAGAAAAGGAAAGCATGTCAAAAATGAGGTTTCTTGGGCTTATTCTTGGGAATAGTAACTTTTCTTTTTTGTATACGTTTTTAAGCCCAAAATATGTATGTCCTCTATAGTGCATTTTGAAGCATCTTTTCCTTTACACTTTGGTTTTTAAGACCTCTGTTCTCTTTTCCTGGACATCTGCACTTTTTAAAATTACTTTCTGCCAAGCATTATGCTTCCACTATTCCTCTCCATCTGGTTCCCATCCTGCTGACTCAGAATTTTTCTGAAGGACAGAAAGCATGGGCACACTACTTCTCTAGTGGACATTTTATGGAAATACTTTCCTGCTAGAAAAAACTAACAAGGCTGTAAATCCTAGGAATAAAGTATTATTTCTCTTGGTGAACTCCTTACCTACTGCACTATGAGAAAGAATGAACTCTAGAAGAGATATGAAGTAGTCTGGCTATACTCCAATCTTTACCCAAAATTTACTTGACCTTTTAAGTCACCAACTGCTCTTTGGTCATCAGTGACTAAGATGTCAAAAAATATTGCAGAGCAGGAAAAAGTTAAAAATCTTTTAAAAGAAGTTCTTATTATAACAACAATGAAGTGCTATCAACATGTTTGAAATATAAGAACAAAATATCTACAAATTCTCCATTAATTACATACTGGAGTGTTAGCATTTATGAAAGCAATCAGTTATTTTATTTAACGCTGTCCTTGTTTGATCATGATTTCCTGGATGTGGAAGGATGTGGGGAAAGATCATGATTTGGTGGATGTACCCGGAGAGAGGAGGGAAGGGAAGGGGAAGGTGTAATCTCTCGGTGCTTGTTTTTAAGCAGTAATGGTTAACATTTTTCTTTTGGAAGACACAAACCAGTGTATGGGTAAACAGCAAATCTGGGAAGCAAAAGCATTTGTATCTATTCACAACTATGGAGAAAAATAAGATGTCTTGACATCGCAACATTTCCTTGTGCAAATAATCCCATCTCATGTGATGAACCTCAGCAATTTAAAAAAAAGAGTGTGATTCTACAAACACTTGAGTTAATTAAGCTATTCCAGGAGTATGAATTACACAAAACAGTACCAAGCTCTGAATGTGTACAATCAATTCATATGCTCTATCAAAACTAAAATGCTACTGCTACACTGTTTCTACAGTGCCTAAACTCCTTTTCCCCACCGCTCCTTCCCCAGTAAAGAGCAGATTCAGCCAGGTCATCTGGTACTACAAAAAGACATACTTCATTTCACAGTACACAGTTTGATGCAAGGTCAATGACATACGCCAGACACAACCATATAGCGTACTGGAGTGTGAATACTCATGTGCCATGTCCAGTAATCACGGATAAAGAGCCAGGGTGAAGAGGGGAAAATAACATTAAAAGAGTAGCTCTCACAGCATGTCCTTTGAACCACATCACAGCAGTAGCTGCACGGTTATGCTCCTAGGAATCACAGTTATGCCTGGTGCTGGAGTATGCAAATGGCTAATAATGTGGCATTGCTCTCCAAAGACGATTCCACACAGAATGTACTAGCCTAGTACCAATACCAAGCAACAGTGAATTTTGATTTGAGCATTGGAAATCTGTACTTAAGGCTTTTCTTTCTTTTCTTTTTTTTTTAAGAAAACAAAATCTAAGCTGTTAATTCATCGCAGGATATGAGTGCATTACTGCAGTTTTTTGTTTTTTGTTTTTTAAAGTACTGCACACCCAACTATGGAAATTTTTTTTAGCACTCAATGTCTGTGTTTCTCTACTACATTTTACCTCTATTGGGCTTTACTACTGCAACACATCACTGAACTATGGTTAGAAATCTCTTAGCATCCACAGATACTGATTTTCTCCTCTCCCACAGTTTTGTCGTTACAATAGCAAGAAAATCTAAAAGCCTATTAAATCAGACTTTATTATACAGCATACCAGCTGAAACAATTTCACTATCCATTCTATAAACCATCCTTTTTCACCTTTTCAGAAAACAAAAAGGCTACTTCACTTTTTCCTGAAGACTTACAGATCTTTATGAAGCTAAAAATAATCATCAACCCCTCTTTCCAGCTGCATTAGCTAACATTTTGAATAAACTACTCATGACTACTAAAAAACAATAAGCGCTTCCCCTAGGAGTGATACTCTTAAGAGAGTCTTAAGTCCTTCCCCCAAACAGTGGTATCTATAAGCACTAACTTTAACAAATCATACTGTAGCTGTAGACACAGCTAAATTTTAATTTAAAAAAATGTTACACTGTGTGTGGTCAAACAAGAGTATTTTTAACCTGATGGTCAACCACTGTGAAATTACATGTACTAAGATGTCGTTTCTGATATGCAGATTGACCCTAGAGCTGAAGAAATTTCTCCCCCATTGAAATTTCAATGGTTCCTATAAAAGCAGAATGTTCTTTAGCAAATGCAAATACTCAGATTACATATTGCTTTCACAATCAGCCTGCATTAGTTATAGAGAATTTTCTAGTTTCTACAGAAACAACCTCTTTATACAACAGGACAATGGGTACAAGGAGAAGCACTGACTCTTTCCTTAAAAAATTCTGGTACCTAATGCTTGTCTACACGTAAGCTGATCTTTTAGAACTGCTCCATACCATCGTTGTAAACGGTGAGGCAGCTGGTATCACTTTAAAGCCCTGCATCAGGATGGCTCAAATGCCCTCCATTCATTCAGTACCTTCAAGATCACAGCTCTGCTTGATCCTTTCAATCTCTATGAACATATGTGGACTAAATCAAGCTCTAGCACACACTTTTCATTTAAAAATTTTATTGTGCTACTGCCCAGAGGGTCTGAAAAGCACACATTTCACCAGCCTGATCCTTTGTCTTGCTCCTCATGAGGAAGTCATTTTACACAGCGGCATCTGCAGAATCAGATCATGTACAAGATGAAAATTCAAATCCTTTAAGTCATTAGGACAAAGTTTTTAAGCATTATGTTTAAAAAAGCCAATACATTATTTCCTTCTGTGATATTTCCAATAAATTTAAGTTACAGTACCAAAGCTAAACAGAGACTTAGCAACTCTAAACTCTTCTATCAACAAGACTAACTACAATTTTACTCCCAGTATCTTTTCTGATTGGATTGCCACACACAACCATTATGTTATTAAGCAACATATTTTGCTGTAGTATTTATTATTTAGATGTTTATATTCATATAAATTTTATTACATCCTTTATTTTATTACACCCGTACAGAAAGTGAATTTTTTCCTGGCAGATAATTAGACCACAATCTTTCATTTTCCTGCTACAATTTTTCTAGTCAGGATCAGTGAACTCACTCACTAGTCTCTCTGGAAAAACCTTGATGTCATCTACAGAGGTTTACAACAATCACAAGAAGGTATTTCCATTCTTTTTACTTGGGGCAGACAGCACAGTGATAGTTATAAGAACGTTACTCTGCATTTTATTTTTCTCCCTCATAAGAAAGGCCATCCATGTAATGAGTAGTCCAATCATAAACTAGTGTTACCTAAAAATCTAAAAAAAATCCAGTCAAAGCATGTATGAAGATCTACAACATCTGTCAGAGCGCAACTGTTAGGCTTGTGAACTTGCATAAATATCTTTTATCTGTCTTGCTTATCATTAACTACGCATGGAAGATATAGATTGTGTACTCCCTCTACATTGGGTGCATGCACAAAGATTTACAAGTACTTACACCAAATCACAGCCTCCTGACAGCCTGAAAAATCTTTTAAGTTGCCTGTGAGCTTTACAAATTTGAATTGCATGCTGTGAAACATTAGACAGACCTCTTTTGGTTGTTTGTAAACAACGGCAGAATGTTTGTGATACGTTGCTATCACTGGAAAAATAAAACCTTCAACTCAGCATAAGGTGTAGACTTTTATTACTATAAAATGTTAGCCTCCACCACCGTCATCCGGTCATTGACTTGTTTCCTTGTGGCTGCAAGTTAAAGCAACTTCCAGTCATAAAAAGAGTTATTTGCCTATTCACCACAATGAATCATATCACAAATACTAACGAAAATGTATTTTCTTTGGAAAACAGTCTGTCTAGACTATTCAAATTGAATGTACAATGCATATATGGGCTCTGTCATTTAAAGTTATTAAAAAAGTGCTTAGCATTTTATTTCTGTAAATAAAATGAATGTCTAACTACTGATTATATTTCTGCCTTGATCACACTGCACTCGCTACAATGCAGACTAGTAATCCATTTTTGCCAACTGTGGAATATCAAGAACGTTGTGTTTAATAAGTTCCTGTTCCCACTCTTCATCTCCCTCACCCCCAAAAGAAAATAACACTTGATTTTTTTTTCTTTCTCTTCAGAAATGCCAACTCTATTATTAGCAGAATATGTACAGTGACTGACAACCATCCTGCTTTTGAAAGATTAATGTTGAGGCAAAATATCAACACTTTGTTCTTACTACAGGTGAGAACATGTCTCAAAGACTTAAAAACAAACAAACAAACAAACAAAACCTCCACCACCTTATTCAAAATGTAAAGTTACAAGTGAATTACAGAAGGAAGCTGGAAGCAATCATTAGAGAACCAATCAAATTAGCATCAAATGTAAATTAAGTTTTAACAAGATCTCATAACGGGAGATTCAAAAAGTGTATTTGTGCATTTACTGGGAAAAGGGTCAGTTCAATAGTCCACTGGCCAACATGAAGTCAGGTTCATACAGCATCAGCAAAGCTCATTAGACACAGTGACAGGACTCTTCTCTATCTTCTGGGAATTTAAAAAGAGAACCTCACTGATATGCTCATTTCTTTAATAAATTATCTATTAAAGTCTAGAGACATATTAAATAGGACTCATGTAATAACCCCACAAGTAGCAGAAATACAGCTCCCAAGTCTGTAAGGACTTGCACGTTTTACTTGTATAGGAGAGTAATCTCAGGCATGTATTTATAAACTTTCTACATGCATTAGAATTTAAAATCTTTTTCTTGACTCAACCTAAAAGTTGACCTTAAATCTAACAAGACAATGTCTCTTTAAGGAGTGTGCTCTAGCAAAATCAGCAAATTTGAAGTACTGGGGAGTCTCAACCTGGACTTAAACCATGCCAGGAAACCAGGAAAAATAACAAAAAAGACTGGCCACCCACTATGCGTTACTCATGGTATCTAACCATATGACACACTACTACATGATACCTTGCACAGGTCAAAAAAAAAAAAAAAAAAAAAGTAAAATACTAACCAAGATTATAAGTAAATTTCTCCAATTGTGTTTTTGATGGCATACTGTAGGTATTATTTCATTTAAATCAAAATTTCCATTGAGGTGCTTATATTTCCCCTTGAAAAGTCAGCTGATCTTTTTCTATAAGCCTGCGGAATGGATATCAGACTTTTTTCTCCTTTAAACCATTTATAGTCTGTATCTGGCTAACAATGAATCATGGACCTATTGCAATCGATTTAGAGACCAACAAGTAAACTTATATCTAGTATTTGCATATCCACATTAACATACAATGACAGTTTTAGCATCCATCTTCTTAAGCATTACCATTTGTATATACTTACTTGTTATCATTAGTACTGGCTGAGTTATAAAGTAATAAATCATTTATTGTGTGAATGACACAACATCTGTTTTTGTGGCCCTGTACTCTTGAACTGAAAAACAAAGAAATGTGGTTTCACACACTTTATAGCCTCCCCCAAATCCAAAGCCTTCAGAAGTTGCAAGTGCACTCAGAACCCCCTTGCGAGATAACTGCAGGCACCAGTCTTCTCACGAGTTTGGGCTCTCAGTATCAAGTTGTTCTCATCAGTGAACAGAAAGTGGAAGAACTTGACTGGAAACACAACTCTCTCCTCTGGTCCCTCCCCTCCTGCTCTCCACCATGATGCCGGCTGACTTAATGCTCCTCGAACAGTGCTGTAGCTTCTTCTCCACGAGCAATGTCCTGCATGTCAAATGCAGCTAAGGAGCCTGCTGGCCAACTGCATCTGGTCCATGAAGTCCCTTAGTGAAAAGGGAAGCCCCAAAGCTGCATACAGGCTGCTTGCCTCTTCTCAGCTCCTTATGTTAGGGTCCCTTCCATATCACATGAAGTGATGTATGCCTGGAAGGCGAAAGAACAAGAAAGAGCTTGACATTTTCTGGCACAAAACTTCCACTCTAACTAGAGTTCCCCCTAGCACTCTCAGGCAACCCTGGGGACTCTTTAGTAACAAAGAAACTCCCCTCAGGACAAGTGAGGACTACTAAGCTTCTTCTCCCTGCATTGTGTTTAGGAAGCTCTTTGCATTAGAAGGTCTGTCTGCCCCATTCTTCTCATCTTGATCTTACAATCCTGAAGACCTGGCAGAAAAAACAACAGCAAAACCCAGATCCGGCCACATCCCACAGGAACACAGGAAAACCATTCTCTTCTGCTACTTCTCCTCCATCACAGCCACATGGCAGGAAAGAAGCACATGACCTGCACTATGCCCATCACTGTCACTAACCACAAGATCTATCAGAGACAGCAAATAATTGGCAAACCCCATTGATGCCTGTCCTTTTCTACCCAAAGCCTAGCAACATGTTACGAGATAAAGATTAGTTCCTCTTCCTGCCTTTGATGCAGGGGGAAGCTAGAAATGCAGCTACAGAGCAGCTGCTGCAAGATAAGATGATCAAAATTACGATGTCCCTGCTCACACCAAAGCTGCCTGTGGAGCTGCAGCAGCAGTGCATAATGCCAGGGTAGAGCAAAAACATTATAGTTTTCTATCAAAGGACAGGGAAGAAAATTTCCATCCATAATAGAATATTAATTTTGTTTTTCATACATTTGCCTTTACAGTCAATCAATGGACACCATTGCTGATATTTCTGTACGTTTTGATTCATGTACATTTATGCAGATGAAAAACATGCTTCATGGTGAATCTTACTGGCATACTCACTGGTAGGGCAGGGAACAGTGAGGAAGGAAGGATGGACGGACAGAAGGATGGACGGAAGGACAGGGCTCACAGAACACTGCGTTTAAAGGTCCACAGAAATACAGGCATTACTGTTCATTTCAAGCTTCAACCAGAGTAACCAGTAACCAGAAACCATTCTAATTAAATAGACATCAGCAAACTCCCGTTTCCTTTGTGCTCCAAGTGGATATAAGTCCACATTATAAAACCACTATGCATGTGTCATAAATCAGCAACATCTTGGCAGGCTGTGGTAGAAAGCCTCCAAATTGCACAAGGAAAAAAAAAAAAAATCCAGCCGCATGTACTGCCTAGAATTAATATCAGTAGCTAGAGAGGGGAACCCCACAAGGCAGCCCATTGACTACTTATTGTTACAACTTAAAGATATTAATTCAGGTTAGTCTCTCTCCTAGAAGGAACAGAATGATTTACACTGATTCTAAGACAGCCACCGCCACTGTCTGCCAGTACAGCAGTCAAAACAATTTGCCATGAATATCATAGAAATGACAGTTTTGATTATCAGTACAAAGAACAATGAACTGTTTGAAAGCACTAGCTTTTTTGTCACTACTCCAAAGCCTGCTTTCAATTCCAGCCATGTCAGCAGTGTCAGACAGGTGAACCTCTCAAGGCAGGATCTGGTTTGTAGTTCAGATCATATCCCAACAAGCCACTGCAAAAACTCTGTACATGTATACTCACAGTCCACTGTAAATACAGTAATTCAGGTTAGCACATCTTAAATCAGTCACTGCAGAATCAAGACAGTGACAGCAAAAATTCTACAGTGTAACCCAAAGTAGGAGAAATACCACAAAGAACCACTGGATTCAAAGGAGGTAGGAAAGTTAGACCACAATTAGGAAGGTTTTTTTGTTTTGTTTTGTGTTTTTTTTTTAAATAGGAGTGGAGTGTAACAATCTTTCACAGGACTAAAAGGATAAACACAACAAGCTGGAATTTACTATATCTGGAAATAAGATCCTACAAACACTACTGCCTGTGGTAACAAGGGTCTAGAATTGATAATTCAGGCCCTCCTCAAGCCTTTATTCTTAAGTTAGAAGCCTCACTCCCCTTCTCTTTTTTGTTAACGCAAGAAAATGTCACAGTTTTGAATAGCGTCCCCAGTCCTAAAACTGCCCTTCAACAGATCTGAACTCACTCTCCTCAAAACTCACTCCATTCCAGATGTTATAGAATGAGAAAAACACAGTCAGACTTGTATAAAGTTTCCATATTCATACTAAAAGTCAGAGCCAAGCCATGTTTGTGAACACAGATGCATCAGGCTGAAAACAATAGTAACAATAGCATTTATTCAAAATGGCAGTTATTGCTGTATTACATAAAAAATAGTTTACTGTACTAGCCATGCAGGGCACAGTTATGTAAGATCACCCCCCCTCCAGAAGAATAGCACTATTGCAGAGTTAGTTGTGCCTATATACACAGCAGAAAATTCAGAGCACAGAAATCACAGGATATAGGAGTTAACCACTCAGCATTGGAAGCAGTAGAACTGCAGACAGGGGCAATATTACATGGACAAAAGCTGAAGAGAATTCAGTTTGCCAGCACATGACAATTCATTGGTTTGACTAGTCTTAGTCCAGATTTGGCTTTTTTCTTTTCTGTAGACTGCTGAAAGAGGTGTAAAGACTAGCTCCTTATTTTGCAGTTTCTGAAAAAAGGCCAAGGAGCAAAGACCTGGAACAAAGACCTGAACCGAAGCCCACTCAAGTCATAGTTTGGTCCAAAATCCATTAAAGGCAGTGGAAAGACTCTGAGGAGCAAGAAACCTTTCGTATCCACAGAAAGTGGCATCATGCTGACATATGTAGGAAGGGTGAAGCTTGCACTGCTATAATCGTTGCCATAGATGTTCAGAAGAAAGTTCATTGAAAAGCTGTGACAATATTTACTAAAACACAGCAGACAGAGCTGTCCTAAAGTTAGAACTGTAGTACAGACAGGATTGAGGTATACTTCCACCTGGTAATTTACCATCACTCAGCAGCAAAAAGGCGTAAATCCTGTCTATATCATTAATTAGCAAAGCGGCAACTAACTAACTAACTAGTTTCTAACCATTGTTAGAAAATCTTGCACTTGCTTCCTAGCATGGATGTTTCTGGGAGATGCTCACATCACCTTTCAGAAACACTCAAATTCACATTCACTTTATAAATTAATGAGCTAAACACAAAGAAACAAAAAGCCACATGGTACTAAAACAGCAGACCAATTATTTATAACTTTCCTGTTCAGTAAAGTAGTAAAATGCTCTGAGCTATAATAATTAGGGGATAGCAAAACTTTAAAAACACAGAATTTTTTTTAAGCTATGGAAACATGAAACTAAAATCCCAATACAAGTGCAAATAGCAGTTTACTTCTACCAGATAGTGCATCAACTGATTGTTAGGGCATACACTCTGCAAATGCTACAAAGACCATGAAAATCCCAATATTATTTTTACAGACTGGAAAAACACAAAGGCCAAAAACAACACCAATAATTCAAATAATAAACTCATGCTTATGTTTACATAAAAGTTTGATGAGTATAATATATTCGTCACACTCCCGCAATTATTCCCCGAAAATACTATAAATATTATTTTGACAATGTAATTATAGTTTTTACTTTAACAGTGGCAGCAAAGTACTGGCACCAATCCCCTATCCAAAAAGTCTCGATAGACAAAAGCAAAGATCACACATGGAAACTGGCAGTTCTTAAGATTAGGGCTGTCCCTTATTTATATGGCTAAAAAAAGTCCGTTTAAATTAGCATCTGGTTTATTTAGGCTGTAAAACGTAAGTAGTTTATTTGTGCTAACAGCAGGCAAAAGGAAACCCCAAATACAAAAATAAATGAGGAAAAAGATTTAAATATTCTCTTTTTGTCTAAGCAAATGAAACATACTCTTTTCATAATGCTTGTTGGGAATTAACTCCATGGATTGCAGGCTCATTCAGGAACCTCCCTTTCCCACTTCCTCACTCTTGAAAGAAAAGCTAATATGGCTATGTACTGAAATTGATTAAGTTACTATTAACAGTTCATGATTTTTTGACCCTGTATGACAATTAGAATGGTTCAAGCTTTATAAACACTTATTCTCTCATTCCACAAAAATCAGCACATAACATTTCTGACTCGCACAATGGATTTCCGGTGTAATAATTTACAGTATTTGCTCACCAAAAATCTTTCAGTTTGCCTCCTCCTCCAGAGATAAATATAGAAGGCATTGATGTGGGAAGAGAGGAAGGATCTACTTTTAGGAGGACAGTCCTGTTGGTTTAAATTTAGTAGCCATTGAATTTAAGTCTCCAAGATACAATTTAAAAGTTGCATCTCCAACTGTATTATGCTACAATCAAATCCTTATAACCAACCAAGTCTGCGTGGAGACACTTGTTGTTCAAACAGCAAAAATCAGACCTCAGTTTATAGGCAATAAAATTTAACAATGGTTTCCCAAACGCACTGGGTGAGCACTGGATCTTTACTCTGCTATTAAGTCCATCTAGTAAAAATTTACTGTTCCATCACACTTTCCAGGCGTATTTTAAAATATTTATTTTTCATATAATATATAAAAGAAAAGTAGTAGGAATTTGGGAATGAAACTATTCAGGACAACTTGGTTACAGAGCTACAAAAAGCAATAAAAGCAGAATGCAAATTTTTTTTTAAGAATAAAACAGAAACATGACAGATACCGAACAGAAAATAAAAGAGAAGCACAGAGGATGATTAGAGGCAGACTTCTTTGGTCAATACTGGCTATTTGTTACAGAATATTTAGGCTCCATATTTGGCCACTCTCTTTCTCTTTCCTGTTAATTTAAAACACATTGCTGAATGACCAGTCATTCCAAATGATTAACTAAAGGGAAAAAAAAAAAAAAAAGGAATGATCAAAAATGAGTCTCGGATAGTTAGATTCTTATGCCCATATGTAGGCCCTAAATGCCCTGATTTTCAAACTAAGAGTTTCTGCAGGGGCACAGGTCAGAGGCATTCTGAAAAATCTGAGTATTTACTTTTAGCTCATTTTCCCTATTGCCAAGATAAAATCTTTTCAATGGGACCAAAAGAAACAGTGTGGCTGTTGCCATTGCTTTGTAGGGGAAGAAAAACACAACATTAAATAAAATATTGAAAAGAATCAAAGAACAGGTAAGGACACAGGACTACCTGTTTAAAAAAAATAAAAAGGAAAATCAATTTTGTGTCCTTTGGCAGGTTTGAGAATATCACCTTCCTCTGCTTTTCGACACCCTCAAAATTAACCATTATCTTTTCTCCAGTACATTTCCAACTTGCAAATGGTTGAGCGCAGATTTAAGTCAGAGCAAAGAAATAGCTCAAGTTGTTTCACTGTACGTAAGGACAGACACAAAAGGTTTATTTCTCCTAGCCTGCCTTTCTCGTGGAAGTAGAAATCACTTCAATCATTTAACTGATAGTAATTCACATTGTTTTTGTTTTCAGGGCTAACTTTGCAAAGACAACTAAACATTATTTTACTCAAATTTTCCTTTAGAAAAACCAAAACATTTGATGAAACATCTCCTTTTCTGTAAAGCCTTGAAAATGACTCCTAGTTAACAATCTTTTAGAAAGGATAAGCCATCCAGTGTAGTTTCTGGGAATTCCCGATTTCCCCTTCCCTATTTCTTTTCAGGGATCTCTCAAAGGATGTCAGCATGATTTCCTGTGTTACACGAACACCTACAGCTTATAATTCCAGTGGCTTTTTAAACACAGCATGTCCTCACCTTGAAGAGCTTACAAAGAACTCAAGTATTCTTCTTTGCTCTACTGTGTGATGTTCTCCTCCTGTGGATCTCAGGAGGAGGAGGTTTTCCTCTTGCTATTTCATCAAAGACAAGATGCTTCCATCCCATCTGGCTTTTGCAAGCAGTAATGCATCTGGAAGCTATATATAGCCTAAAGTTACCTTATCTCTTATTTTTGTGGTTATAGGCACATACACCCTTATGCCGTTTTTTATATATAAAATATATATATATATTTGTTTTCTTTTTTTTCTTCTTTTTAATCGTCTGAAGGAGAGATGTTTGGCAAGTTGTTTTTATTTTTACAGAGTTCTGAACTCAAAGGTTACCTATTGACATTTATTCTGCTACATTTCCAGTACAGAGTACTTCTCTTCAGCATTAACAGATTAAAAAGGAATACTTATCAATGCACTTTTTCCCAAGACCATGATCAACCAATAAACCAACAATGGATCATAAGCTATTGGTTTTTCATTAACTGAAAGAAGATACATGGGAGCAACAGCTGATCTGGTCCAAATCAGTCTGATATCTGAAAAAACATCTAACTGAAGCTGAACCCAGATAATTACTAATGCTGTTGGCAGGCAGAGAAAACCACTGAACACTTTTCAAACAGAGTGGTCATCTTTAACTGAACAGCATCACAGGCCTTCCTCTCTTCTGCCCAAAGAAACAAACATTTCTTTATAGTTCCATGTAAGTACATGGCATTTGGGTATTTTAAAACAAGATATTCTGTATTTCCCCAAACACTCTCCTTTAGGAAAGGAGGTGCAAACACATGTTAGATGGTTGATAGTCATGTTGCTAAACATCCTACCAGAAAGTGCTCACATTCTTATCATAAGTACAATATAAAAATTCTACATAGAGTCATATTTCACCACTGCTTTTAAAGGATTGCTTTAAGTGCTGTTCTCAGTTTAACTACATCTGCACACTTTTCTGAAAACTGGAAGCAAAGTCAAAGTGTTGTTCAAGGATCCAAGCTTATCATCCACTGTAATTTACTCAACATTTCTGGACTTCATGATATTAAGAAAAAGGAACAACCTAAACCTTTGTACAGCAGCTAGCTTTACTGGAGTGTGATTTTGACCGAAATCTCCAGGAGCAGCTGTCACATTAACACTAATACTGCTGTTAATAATTTCCTATTAATGCATGTTTATGCTCATTACTGTGGTTGGTTAAAACTTCCAGAGATGGGACAGGTGGCATCAGCACAGCACAAAAATACCTATATGCTACTTGGTTTAAAGCTAGCTCAAGTATCCCCAGCAGCCTGGAACTGAGGAACACTGGTCTAATGCTCAGAGCACCTCCCTCAGGCGCACACAATCGCAGCATTGCTCAGCTGTTGACATGGTGCAGTTGCACTCAGTTCTACTCAGAGAGTACAATCAACTCATTCAGAGAAGTCGCATAACAAATTGTACCACACAGAGCAACTATCAGGCATTCAGTGCCTTTTCATCCTTCAGGATGAAAATACTGCAAAGTATTTTGGCAGATAAACACTTTTTAAGCAATTATGCTGGAATTCAAAGCACAGAATTCTTCAGCATGTGGAATATTTTGAGGTGGTGAAAGGTTTGAGGAGATCTATTTACAAACAAAAAGATTAAAGCTCCTTCTGTCCCCAAAATCAATGGAAGGATCAGACAAGACGCAGCCTATTGAACATAAGCTTGCTTCAAAACTGGCATGTCCTCTCTACGATTTATCAGGGAGAAACAAAGTTACCAGTTTTTCCATATTTCAGAGGGGAATCCTAAATCCCAATCTCAGACTCTGGAATCTAAAGATAGATCATCTTGACAAATCTCAATGTACCTTCCCAAAGGTCTGCTAGATTCTGCTAGAGAGCTTAAGACTTGCCATAGGAAAAAGGGGTGGGGGTGGGGAACAAGACATGCTATGAAGTGAAGGAAATTTTCTACTTGGGCTTCTGACAAGGGTATTTCCTATGTCTGCTACAATCCCTAACATACTGAACTACTTCTTAGCTCTTACGAGATTTGGATCTGCTTTAAGTTCAGTTAAAGTTCATCTGGCAGCTACATCAGCTTGTTCTTCTGGTGAGCATTCTTGGTCTTTGTACCCACAATGGAAAAAAAGCTTGTTATCCCGGGGCTTTTTTAATTACAAAAAAAAGCCTACAACAAAAGGCATGTAGGGTACTATGAAATTTCTCACTAAATCTACACTCTGGAGAGATTTAAATCTTTGTTTATTAGACTCGAAGTTAAATTTTGAAAAACTCATTACCTATTTGTTGGAAGACGGTGTTCTTAAATCAGTTAACAAGGAAATACAATGGGCCTTCTCGCATACAGCATTTCAGCATGGGTAGGTACTGCTCCTACATCTTCAATCCCTATTCAAAGTAATTCTGATCTAGTGGTTGGGGGGTGGTGTTTGTCATCTTCTCTGTCTTTCTACAAGGAATATCCAAGACCCATAATCCAAGGGTAATTACTACCTTACACAATTGCCCACTTCCTAGATTTTCACTGTTTATAGCTGTAAGAACACCAAGGACAAGCTTAGTTTTCAGAGACTGTCCAGAAAGCATAGTACTTAAATTCTTCTCTACTCAGTGACTGGAAAGTTCCTTTTCTTGCAGAGAGAGGAAGTAGGATCACTGGAGCAAGAAGAAAACAGAGCATGTAAGAAAACAGAACATGTTTAGAAGTAGATGTTACTTATCTGACACCCATCAGTCTTGACCCTGCCCAGAGGAAAAGAATCATTAAACAGTTCTTTAGCATCATTGCACACCAACTCCCTGCACTCATCTGGCTGCTGAGTTTCACTTATCTTACACTGCAGCTTCTTAGAGTAGGTATCCTCCTCCAAGTACCACACAGTATGAATTGCTCAGTATGCAATTACTACTATGTATTTTAAGCAAATACAAGACTAAGAATTAGGCTATAGAGTGCAATTGAAACTAAGACAATCAACTTGAGAAATAAGTGAGGAAGAGTTGGGACAAACAGTAACACGACAAGGGAGAGGCCTAAAAGCTCTCTCAATATATGTATTAAAAAGAGAGAAGACCATTACTACAAGAAAGGCTGGCTTGCAAGATATTTATTTGCTTTATATAATGAGTTAATTTATATTTTTAGCTATCTGAAGCCTTAGAGAGCTATCCCAGGACAGATGCTCCAACTCACCTTCAGCTTTCCTGGCTCATTGCCTTAGTGGCATATCATGTACTCAAGACAACAGCTTTTTCCACAGCTGGCTGGGAGAAGTAAGTTACAAGCATAGAAGAATTTATCCAACCGTGTTTATTGAAGAAAGAGAATAAGACACACAGAAAACTTGCGGTAGAGTAATTTCAGTGAATATATTTAAGTGAGGACCCAAATTAAGCATGCATAATACCATCATGGGCCTAACAAAGATAAAGCAAACTATTAAAAAAGTTATTTCTGATGGCAGAGAAGACGCAAAGAAGTCTGGATTTAAGCAAACAAATCTTAGTGAGAGTTTTTAAACACAGCATTTTGCATGCCATCTCCTTTTTTGCTGCTTTAATCATTTATATAACATTACAACAGATAGTTCCACCCCTCCCTGAATGCAACCACATTGGTTACGGTACCTGCCAGAGTTGTAATATATACTCTATTTCAGTTCTGTTTTTATCCATTACAAATTGTAGTACATTCTGAACTTTCCTACAAAAGTTGCCACACCACTCAGAGAGACTTAACCGTTACGAATGGATAAAGGAGTGAAAACATATCACAGATCTGATTAACGGGAGTTTTCAATCTGCATAAAGAATTTATAATCTCTTTCCTTCATAAATACATTGAAATTGGGGCTTCAAATTTATTTAGGCTACAGTTTGTTTTGGGGGAGTTTTCATTTTAGCCTGAACTAAAGACAAAAACACTATTTAGTGCTGTTCACCCTGCAATACAGCTTTATTTCTTTGTCCTTATATTTCATGTAGATTGTTGCTGTGGAAGCAAAGGGGAGGCTGCCATCAGTCACCAACGATGAATACTTTTTTTAAAGGTATTTAAAATACCTTAAAGATACAGACAGGCACCAAGAGGGATCATCAGATCCAAGAAGCCATTTAAACGTGGAAACAGGACAGAGCTCCAAATGAGCAACTTCAAATATTCCATTTAACACCTAATTATCTGCAGGAACAAAATACATATGTTACTCTAGTCTTGAGACATGATTTCACATATGAAATATGAGGAGGAAAACCATAAAGCAGAAATATAGTTAGTAAATACAGTAACATTTACTAATTTCATGGGTTTCTTTTGTTTCAACAGTGCTATCCAAGACCAATTTAGGAATTTACCTCACTTAAAAGTACTTCTAATAATCCCAAATTGAATGTAATTGTTACCTTCTGAGGCATGCACTTTGGAAGGAGATTGTGCTCTAGGGACCAGCTTAATTTTCACTTAGAACTGAGCTAATCATATTACTCAGCATGGAATAAGCAACACTTTCTTCTCTATAAATCTTTTTGTTGTACTAACATAAATGGAGTACCTAAGCCATGTTCATCACAGATGTTTCCCAACCAGATCAATACTAGACAGAGTATCAAATGAACTGTCTATTCTGGGGTCAATATATCATATTTTAGTTATAACTCAAACTTATTTTGTCATAAAAATCCTATGATGAATGACTACGGAGCTACAAAACACTTTTTATCGAAATATTCTTAAAAACTTTCTGGTCAGTTTCCCCCCTTAATTTCCAGTGGTGATAAAAACGATTTTATGGCCTCCTCTGGCTAGAAAAAGGAGTCTGAAGCAGTTAATCAAGTTACTGTTTTTCTTCCCCTTTTCTTTCTTTATTGCTGTACAGCATTCATATTCAACAGCAGGGGAACAGCACACATGCATACATTAAGTCATCAAGGAGGGGTCAGCAGCCCCAAGACTGAAGGGAAAACCTCATGCCATGCAAGTAGCCAAAAAGAAAGGGGTACATCCTACTCACTCCCCTCCAGTTGCGGTGAGGAACCACTGAAGGGTGGTTCTCTCACACTGGCATCCCTGATGCTTTGGGTAAGCAGAAGGTGGTAAGTCTACTTCCCCAGGACAGCCTTTCTATCTTACGGCTGTCAAGGACCCTAGTAGGGACAATGTCCTGCTGGGCAAAGCCAGCATTTCTGTTCCCATCACTCTTCCTCTACTCTTACTGGTCTATGAAGTGGTCAACTGTGGGCAGGACACTCTTGCCCTCCAGGCTTGTCCCAATCCTCCTTGTTCGACTCTGACATAGCTCGAGAGTCACTCCTACATGCTGCCAGTTCCTCCTCTTTACATGCATTGAGTGGGGCCTCCTTTTGCAGCCCACAGGGTTTGGTACTCGTCCTCTCACACTAAAGGACCGTACTAGCATCACTGATTCCAGCAAGGGGTGAAGCAGTGAACATAGCTTAGACATAAGACTATCACATGCCAAAATGTTGCATTTTGAGCCAATTACAGTAGTGGGAGGAAAAACAGTCTTCTCGACTTCACTGCTTTTCCCCAGCTTCATAAAGGTGTTTGAAGGCAGTCACTGTATGATGTGAGTTTCATCCCCTTTCATAAAATGAGAGAAAACGAGCAACAGGAACCCAGTAAAAACCTCAACTAAGTAAAAGGAGTAAAAAGAAATAAAAGCAGCAGGAGAAACAAGATGTTCCCTACTCTCTATAACCATAAAGGGGTCCAATGCCCAATATCAAGCTCCACATGCACACACAGGGAAACACAATGGGAAGAGAATTACTGAAAATGTCTTAATGTTTGACAAAATGAGTTTGGTAGAAATAGGCAGCAATAACTGGCATTAAACAGGAAAGATATGTCAGTTAAATTTTCTCTTCACTACATAAAAAAACTGAAAAAGACTCACTCATTAAGGACAGTGCTTAAATCAGTACTTAGTTGTAGCAAATATTACCCTGGCTGTCCAGCAAGCACAGTACAGAGACAAAGAGGGAAGAGGGACGAGGGGGAAAGAAAAAAAAAAAAAAATCACAGCCACAATTTGTGGAGTCAGATAAGTTATTTCTCAAGTGTCATCAAGGAAAGAAACAAGAGTGTTTCTTCATTCCAGTATGTTTGCAGATCAGATAAAGAGACAATAAAACAGCAGAACATATTTATTAATAGACACATTTAAGGAATTTTTCCTTTTCCCAGTTTAAATATCCTTAATAATTTTAAGGCAGTTTCCACATATCTTCCCTTTAACAGTCTGCAGGGCAGAGTTGATGGAGAATACAATGGGAGTAGTTAAGAAAAAGAAAGAAAAGATTTTTGCTGACATTTTTTTCAAGCAGCATAGGAGAAGGCTCTCAATTCCTAACGTCTTTAGTCAACTTTTAAAATACCAACTACACACACTCTTTTGGCCTTCCATCCCACCATCCACAATAATGGAGAAAGAAAGGGGAATAGAATTAGCATGCTACTATTCAAGAAACAATTAAGCTCATTATATCACCATGTGATTTCCCACATAAATATACCAGGCAAATTACACATTTAACAAAATTCATAGCCTTACCAGTCAATAATGATTCTTGTTTCACTTGTGCTCCATGAAGTACTTTGATCAAATGGACAGATGTAGCAATCAGACCCAAGTTCCTATTGTTAAGTCGGAAAAAAACAAAAAATTGTTTGATACTAAATACACTAAGATAAGCAGACACGCCTCTTCACTGAAGTTAATAACAAATTTTTAATGTCCTCAGAAACTTTGAAATAAAAAGGAGTTTTGCCTACTTAAACATGCTTGGCTACATCAACAGCCATAATATTGCTATCACAAGCAAAAGGAATGGGCTTATTTTTTGTTTCAGACCCCTAGCTTAGCCATAAACACTTTGTATTCTTCAAGACAGCAGATTTGTATCCTTTGCCATAGAGACCCTTTGTATCTCTATCAGAAAAAGAACATCTAGAATGGAAGGAGTTTTCACATTGTCAATACTACCATCTTTCCAAATAATCTGTTCTATTAACGGCTAACGCAGATATAATACACAATTACTGGTTGCTTTAAAAGATCTAGTTATCTGGTTGATATACCATCTCTCACTGAGACATGTGTTGATAATATGCGCACAGAGGGAGGGGGACCAAAAATGAACTGTTTTCAAATCCATAGCAACTACATCATATGATTTCAGTTCTTTATGTGACAAGTAGTAAAAGGAGATAACACAGCTTTATAATCTTTTTAATAACTTTTAAAGAATAGCAAACAAACACAATCAGAAGTTCATATGTTTATTCTGAGCTTTCACATATTCTCAGTACCAATCATTATATTCAGCTCCTGAACCAACAGCCACTGATGAACAAAAATCAGTCCAGCCACAACTACTGCCTCAAAAACACAAGTTAATGCAGCGATGTAGTTGAGAAAAGACACTAAACACCCCACATGCCCTCTTATGCTGCCTTAACAACTCTGTGGAATGATGTATTATTTCCCCACTGAACCTTTAGAAACCACTGACTGCTGAACAATGGGAAAACCTTTTAGGCTACCGACATATCTTTGAGTGCATCAGCCTGAACACTAACAATTTTGAAGACAGTACATTCAGCGCTAAGAACCCTTTCCTCTCTTTTTTTCTAAATCCAGTGTTAAAAATCAGCAGGTCATTCCTGTAATTTAAACAATTTTGTTTAAACACTTTGCTTTGTTTGCAGTTCAAGTGTTCAGGGAAAACGTCAATGTGTGTTATTTAGCAATAAACTTTGAAGATTTTAAATACCAGCAAAGCAATTAGTGAATGCCATCAAAAGAACAACACGGACAATCCATAGGGAAACATACAAAACTTTGTGAGGAAAGCAAGGATGCTGAAGTAATTATTTATCCTTGCTCCAATAATAAAGATGTGGTGATGGTACAGCCTGCCGGAAGTAAAGCTAGTTGGAATCAAAAATGCCAAAATTATTTTATTGCCAAAAAACAGTAGACAACTGATATGCCAGCACATGCATGCAACAGGAAGGGAAAAAAAAAGTTAAAGAATGCAGTATACACAGATGGAAGTTTCCAGCTTTTAACTCACTTGTACTTTAGTAGTCAAGCTTTTTGAGAAGAGATGGGCCAGGACAGAGGGTGGCTGAAACTTCAGAAGATGTCAATACCATCCCTATCAAACCTCCACACCTGTGCATGAGTTACTGAAAAAATGTCCTATCACCACAGATAGATGCTGAATAATTATTATGTGCCTTCTGAAGATGTTTTTTAAACCAGCATGTACTCTTTCTCATTAAGTTCTACCATGAAAGGAAGCCAAAGATGCATTTAGAAATATAAAAATACACACACACACACCAGTATACATAAAATCTATTAAAATTAAACATTTCCTACTCCCTCCCAGTCCAAATTACTTTGCAGCAAGCAAAGCAGAAAAACTGACACAGGAAGAAACAAAGCATCATATTCCTCAACAGTTTCAAAGCTTGTTACACAATCCATTTGTTTACAATCTTTGCATTCCTTCCTATGAACTATCAGTTTTGATTTTGTTCAAAAATTTTGTAGGTTTTTTTTTTTGGTATCTAAACATTGCACAATTTAAACCAACGTCAAATACGCATGATTTTTCTTCCATTTACAACTTCTGATCACTCAGGACATTTAACCCCCAAACAAGCTGTGGATTTGCAATAGTTTAAAACCAACACAAAAACATGGCTGATTTACAGCTAGCTCAAAGCACCCAATGTGGTATTTAAGGTAGCATAAGCAGATATGTTGCTACAAAGCCAAAACAGTACCTGACGACTGACCCACATGGTCATTCATGCTACAAGCATGGTCAGAGCCTTCTACACACTTGCCTGCCCCCTTGTGCAATCCAAGGGAAGCATAATTACAAGCATCTGGTTTCCTAAACGCATAAGGCTATGCTAGTTGCCTAATGAGGGTAACTATGCTGCACAGGAGTAAACATTGCAGACTGCTTTTTGTATTCAGAAGCAGGTTGTATATCTGAATTCCATTAGAGAGTAAAAATTAGACCAGTAACTTGGTCATATTTGTCATGCTACTGAAAATGGTATTCCTATCAAAACTCCTAGCTGTGCCATTTTGCTCCTTCTCTTTCACCAACACTAGTGACCATGGGGCTACAGCAAGCTACAACAGCAAATTCAGTCCAGCTGAACACCCACTTAGCAAAAACTAATAAATAAATACATAAGTTTTCTGTCAGATCCATTCTCCAACCCACCCCGCAACATGATCATGAATGCTAGCATTGGCAGAATGAACAGGTAGGAGCCTGAACTTAGATTTAACTTATTCTAAAACCAAAGCCTTCTACTAACAGTTCTGCAATTTTTGTGGTCTAAACAAAATTCTGCCCCCAAACAAATTCTGGAACTTTGTCACATGCCAAAATTTTATTTCACCAGATTTGAAAAGTCCCAAGAAACCAGATTTTACAATTGTATTCCACAATAATTCTTCATGTTCTAACAAACTTGTAATAGCTTCCCCACACCCTTTTTTTCTTTTTAAATTGCAGGACTATTCTTAAACTGCCAGGTTTTCAGTAATTACAGCTAGTTATATCCTAAGCATCCCCTTAATCTTGTTACAGACGTGGGCAAAAACTAGAGCCTGAATAACTTAAGGAGCCAGATTAACTCATTATTACTCATTAATATCAGTTTAATTGTACACGTACCAGGGTTGATTTGCACAATTCTACATACTATACTTTGCCATGAGTGCTAGACAGATCTACATATGTATTAAAAAAATGCTAATCCTGTAACTGACAATTAAACTGTGTACTTACTCATTACACTACCAAAAAAAAAAAAAATCATAGAAAGAGTATATCACTTGCACAATCAACCCCTACTAAGGACAGAAACGCTTCCGTCCATTATCCAGCAGTGCCCCAAACTCTGTCCTACAAATAGGTCAGCTATTTTTGTTACTTGCATATTTCATTTGAAGGGATTGTGCCAAGCAGGAAATACCAGCTAATAAATCAACTAACACAGCAGTGTAAAATAAGAATCTATATAAAACACAAATATCATAAGGTTATATGTTTGTATGGGTTAAAATGTATCATAACTATACCTCATGACATGTTGATTCTTGACACACTCAACGCAAGCATTCCTCAGACATCTGAAACATTCTGCTATGAGCAGCAGACAGGTGTCTACATCTACCAATTCACAGGACTCCTTGTACACCCATTCAATTTCATTTGAGGCTTTCATCAGGATTTCCAGGAGGTTCTGAAATATACTTTCTTCTGCCATTTCTCTGAAATAAATAAAGTTGTAGTGAGAAAAAAAAGTTTCACTATCAAAAAGGATCTTCAGGTTAATAAAAAAAAGTATAATTGACATAATATGGTATTTATGCAACAATCTCTAATCATTCTTTACATACAAGGCCTTTCAAGTACAAAGACGAAAATGGCTGTGATGGAGCTGGGTTGTCTAGGGTTTCTCACAGCTTTCCGAAGCCACTTTGGAATCTTAAAAAGTCTCCCTAGTGCAAATAGCTAGCATGATTATACATGACACCGCATGTTCTTGTGAGAATTAGGAATTGGTTTAATTAATGACCACAGTTAACGTCTAGCACAAGATGATTCAGAAGAAGCTATCAGAAGCTTCCCTACAAAATAGTCTGCCACAGATTTCACAGTTAGAAAGAGATGTCATGCAGAAAGCAGGTAGCTGTACTAACCATCATTCTGAAGTGTGTGAATCAAAACCAAGGGAGAAAGAGGATTTTGTCTACTCTAACAGGCAACTACCCCAACATAAAAAGCATTATGCGACTTACAGTGTATCAAGACTTAACAACATAACAGTG
Source organism: Apteryx rowi (assembly GCF_003343035.1). Lineage (NCBI taxonomy): Eukaryota > Metazoa > Chordata > Aves > Apterygiformes > Apterygidae > Apteryx > Apteryx rowi. The sequence goes on from NW_020450937.1 coordinate 470,490, forward strand.
CAAAGTCATAAGCACAAAGACCGATACTAAATGAATGGCTCAGAGCTGATACTGAAGTCTTGCACTGAACACTTAGATTCACCAGATTCACTAGAACTGATGTGCACATCTGCAAATGATCTATCACACAGATGCGCACAAGTTTCCAAACTACAGCTTTACATACTCTCCACTGATTTTACATTCAGAAAGGAGATAAGGGCAATAGAATAAAACCATAGATAACTCAGATTTGATATAACATGCTGGTGAAAAGAAGCCACAATAAAGAGTGTTTATGGCATTGCTACAGGAACACACAATAAATTTACTCATCCAATACCTCTGACCAGAGTAAAACAAAATGGAAATCCAGGTGCAGTTTCCTTGTCCCTTAGAAAGGCTTACAGTATACTCAAGATCAAACAGAAAAGTTAGATTCTAAGTTTTAAGAGATAAGGTTGAGAAATATCTCCTAAGCTACGAACAGAAGAACATGAGATGAAATGCAAAGTAACATTAAACAAAATATTTTCGCACAGAAAACTCTTCCCTAATTGAGACCTGATCAAACATTAGTAGATGATACCATATTACTGGTGTGCTGCTGTTCTCTTAAATATCCAAACATTTGCACAATTAGAAATTCTTCCTACCCTTTACCAAAGGCAATCACACCTCCTTTAAATCAAACCATGAGCAAAAATATCATTCAATTGCTCCATTAGATTTCAGATCTCCAGGAAATACACATTTTATTCTACAATCTCACCATATTATAGATTAAGACAAATATCCTTACACAATATTCAGCTACATAAAAAACAAGCCACCAGTCAGAACTATCTACAGATGGGAAAAAATACAAGATACTTTTTTTTTTCAGAGGCATTATACTGAGGACAGAAGCAAAACTAAGTGGCACAAGAAAAACAAAACACGGACATGGCCCACAGTCATAAAGAAAACACAATGGAGCTTACATAACCGGAAACAAGATTTGGAGTTTGGTTTTAAGATTTCTTGAGAAAAAGACATTCATGTGACTTGAATCTTCCACTTACAAGTAGTGCGTGAAATGGCAGCAGCTGCACCACAGGTACGTATGCAAAAGAAGATTCAATAGCTGATGCACGACAGAACACCTGACAAATGCATCCACTCGTACACAGATACAAGTTTTTCTAAACAAAGGAACACCCAGCTGGGCTCAGTCCCACACACACAGAAGCTATGTTTGCTCTATTGAGTCAAGATGCCATATGGAACCATTAGCTGCTCATCACCCGCGTTAAATACAACACTGAAATTATTCTAAAATACAAAAACCTTTCAGTCTGATGGCAGTTTCCTTTATATTTACCTATGCAATGAGTTGGACTATCACATGGAAATGTTTGGTCATTTCCTGACTCCAAATTACACAAATCAGTGATTGATGCAAAACGTGTACTAGTATATAACATTCAATTATTTTAAATCAGTAAAACAGGAAAAACGCTGCAAGTACTTTTATCTGTGTTCTAGTAACTCTTGCCATTAAAATAAACACCTTAAAGTTATTTCAACCCTGGAAGAGTTTCTACTCTTGTTACAGAGTTATGCTGTAGAGAAGTAGTTTTAATTGGATATCAGATCACAAAAAATATCAAGCTGTTATGATTTTTCTCTTAATATTAGATTAAAAGTAAAAACCTAAAGAGTGTAGAGATTTGCGCTGAAAAATTGTTTAGTAAAATAAAAAGATGAAAGTCTTTTGTCTGTTCTAACAGAGCAAATATCACATACACAACAAAGTGCCTGTCTTCATCGTGAATGTGGAAACAGACGTGGATTTGGGGGTATCAGCAAGGGTAGACAAACCTCCAAATCTCTCCAATTTTGTTCACTGTGAAGGAAAAAATCATGTGCTCAAGCCAGATGTTTCTGGGCAGAAGTCAAATCTCTTCCTACAATACGAAAGAACAACTTAAGTGAACAAGCAGAAGTTATCCTAACAGAAAAAGACGCGACTTTAAGGTTTGGTATAGTAGGATTTTCTTCAGAGAAAATTTAAATGAGACTCTTGTACTTAAACATTTATATACATCATTGCAATTTGAGTGTATGCTACAAAGACATTAAGAAATAAGTCAAGAGTGATTTCAGGCAACTGTTCTGGAGCACTGCTTACATTAATTTTTAAACAATAATCTTTTCTGGGTTATGTCACAGATTCACCTACAGATAAAAATAGCAGCTACAATTACTTAAATTGTATTTTTGAAAAGGAAAATATTCTCCTCCCATAACCTTTTTCCAAATCTTTAAATATTAATCCACAAAATTAGTGAGTGAGGAGACTTCTCGTAGCTTTTAGATGAGGAAATATATTCTGTTGTAAACAGGCCTTGAAATTCATTCAAAATTGTTCTGTGGATTTTCCAAAAACCTCCATTTCCTATGTTTTCTTGCTTATGACAGGATCTTCACAATTTGCTGTTGCCACCTGTCCTTGATTTCAGCATGAAGTAAAATAAGCTGAAGCAACCCAAAAAGAAGCAGAGCAGTGTGTCAAGCAGCCCAGCCCTCAGACAAGGCACAGTCTCTTGTTAAGTCAAAACAGTTAGAATTCACATATCTGTGTCAAAAGAAAGACTACTCTCACTCCTTATAAGATCTAGAGTTTGACTGCTAAAAATAGAAACTGTACAAGATAACATCCTAGTGAATATAGATTTAAAAGCACTCATGCAACCCTGTTCATGAGATCGGGGCTGCAAAAGCATGACACTAGTCAGAAATTACAAGAACAACCCAGCAGTTTGGGATTCTTCATTTCCACTGTGTGTTTTAGGTATTTATACAGTTCCACTCATGTAAGCAGCATTAAAATATTTATCGTCACAATATTCCTGAGAATAGATAAAGCCTCTTTTAGGGACTAGTAATGGAAGTGCAAAGAAAGCAAGTGCAAAGTTGAGCGTGTGCTCAAAGGCACTTGAGGTCTAGAGTAAAGCAGGTAGTTGACCTCAAGTCTCCCAAATTCCACCATACTGTCCTATGGTTAGAAATTATTTTCCTCACCTTATTTGCTCTGAATTATGGACCACTAGAACTCACATTTTTGAACTCTTCTGTAGCTACAAGCAAAACAGATATATCCATCACATAATAACAAAAGACCTATCACTGAACACTGCAGTTTCAAATACTGTGTCCAGTGAATTGTTTCTTCTGGTTCAATAGCAACAACAGTATTTTCCAGGGTTGGCACATTTATGAAGTTGCTCTCACGTGCATTTTTGTCATGTCCAATAGCATATAAACTCATGCTGCAACCTCTTCCCTCTTGAAGGGCCATTACACAGTGTCTCTCTTCCACCAGCCCACCTGTACTCACAAAATTTTATTTTTTGGGACATCAGCCCTCTGTCAAACACAGTTGCAGAGGGAGGGAGGCAAGAAACATGCAGAGAAAGCATCAGCGTATAAGCCCAAAATCTGCACAGTTCTTCTCTGCCCGGAGAAACAGAGAGGAAAACTAAGCTTTTTAATTCTTGTACATAGAAAGACGGCAATAGAATATTTGTAAGTATACCCCCAACATCTAAATATGTATTGAATTAACAAAAACAGTATGAGGAATTTTAAAAAATAACAAAGTTTTATGCTAAACTTTAAAGTTCTATTTCTTCTTTACCTTTAGCAATCTCAGTCACCAGTAACTCCAAACAGCAAGTGTTAAGAGAACTGAATGTGAGCTTCACACCAAACTGCCCAGTCTCCCACTTTCCAGAAAGAGCCGAAATCATTCCTGTACGCGCATTCACGTGGCTGAACCTCTGCACGTCCAAGAAACTGTGCTAAAGCTAACCGAGTTGTGTGGTATTACAGAGGTCCACCCTGACTGTGCGGGTACAAGAACACTCCATATTGACCCTTTGTTTTCTACAGTAACTGCATGCTTTCTATTCATCTCTGAAAGTTACTAATAAGAAGGTATATACGCCTTTCTCCCTGTGTTTTAGTGGCTGCAGCCTGTTCTGGTGCTCAAACCTACAATCGTTGAGGCCTACAGGTATTGCCCTCTACTCAAAGGCCTTGCTCACATCTGGGCTCCACTTGCTGCTGCAGCTGTGCTGCACGAAACCGTTGCCCGGGAAGGACTTCAGTGGGTGCATCTTACCAGTTTCTAGTCAATGCTGTACTAGCCTGCGTAGGGCCCACCACTGCGTTTTGCCCCACAGCAGCTACTCCCACAGTTAAAGCCCAGTTAAAGGGACGCGCCTAAAAGGGTGACTGTTGTCATCCGTCCTTGGCTCACACAGGGAAGGAGCAGACACACCTGAGAGACAGACAGCTTTCTTGTTTCCTTTCCTCCGGGGAGCCGGTACGAAAGCAGGAAGAAGCCCAGGGCTGCCAGCCCCGAGGGGCGGCGAGGTTACCACACACAGGAGCCACCCCCGGTGCCAACCGCTGCCCCCCCGCCCACCACCCCACGAGGAAAGCCCCCGCGAGACAAAGTTTTAACGAGGAGGAGAAAAGGCGCCCAGCCACAAGCTGCGCCGCCCCGCGCTAAACACTGCCAGAAAGACCCTCTCAGTGCGCACCCCCCACACCCCGAGGAAACTGGGCAGCACCGAGGGGAAAACTGAGCTTCGAGCCGGGGCAGCCCCCTTCTCCCCAGCAGCCGGAGTCCCCCCGCTGGGCAGGGCAGGGCCCGCCCAGCACGGACCACCCGCGCCCGCTGGCCCCGGCGCTTCCCGCGGCCGAAGCTCCCTCCCCCGCTCCACGTGGCTGCGGCCGGCCACTCCTCCCTCCTCCCCGCTAACCTGGGCTGCGCCTCGCGGAACAGGCCCGTCAGCGCCCGCACGCCCTCCAGGCGGGCGGCCGCCGGCCCGGCCGCTGCGGCCCGCCCCAGCCGCGCCGCCACCGCGGGCAGCGCTGCCGCCGCCGCCATCACCCGCCCCAGCGCGGCCCAGCTCCGCCCCCCGCCGCGCGGAAATGGCGGCGGCCCAGCCCCGGCAGAGACCTGCCCGCCGGGACGGGGCGCTGGGGCGGTGCGGTGCAGCCGGGTACCCGGGCTGCGCCGCTAAACCTGGGGGTTGGCGTTTCTCCGCTGGTTTGCATAGGGGTTCCTCTTCTGGCTTAAGCGGATAGGTGGGATTGGGTGGAAGAAGACAGGTGGCGTGGGCCTTGCCCCACAAACGGAGTGTGGTTATCTCCCTCATTCCCTTTTTCTCGCGTTTTCTGCCTTCAGTGTCGGCACCGACCCTGACGGACTTGGGGGGCGGGGGGAGCGGGCCCGGCGTGGAGCTAAGATGGCCGCCGGGACGCGGGGCTCGACCTTCTGGAACCTTCTTCCCTCAGCGCGGCCGCGGGGCGGTGAAGACGCGCCGGGAAAAGGTAACGGTGCTGCTACCGGTCACTTCGGCCTTCCTCTGCCGGCCCGCAGCGGCCCTCCGGGCTGTCCCGGAGGTCTCCCCAAGAAGCCGGGGAAATGATTGCTTTGCGCCCCAGAAACGTTTTCCTAAATCTTCCCTTCTTCCCATTCGCTTTCTCTTTGAGGAATGCCTGTCTCAAAAGGAGCCAATTAAATGTTTCGAGGTGTTTTAAATATGTCTAGGAAAAATAAAAGTATATACATTGGGGGGGGGTGGAAATTTGAACTTCCTGTGGACAAAAAGGCTAGTTGTAGCCAAATGGTATGGAAAGACCCATTATATTGGAACTAAGCTTAATTCACCAAACATCATTTAAGGAATCTGAAAATATTAGCTCCCCCCCCCCCAAAAAAAAAGCATGACACAAAAAAATCCTAGTTATTCATTTGTTCCCATTCATATTTCCTCCAAGTTTCTGCACACATCTCTGACACGCACTGTTATTTGAGATCATGTAAGTGATACCTGTAGGTTCAGGGAGCGGAGAGTTGACTACAGTTTGCCACTGCCCATACCAAATCTAGTCAGTATACAGTTACTGTCTATGTACCTCTAAAGGAAATATTCCTCCTTTAGAAATAAACTTTTGTGTCTTGGCTTACCTGTGGGAAAACATTATTTATTATTATTGTCAAACTTCTGATTTTTAATAATTATCAGTAAAAGGCCCAGAAACAGCATTTACTAAAGTATGGACAAGCAGTTCTTGATACAGCTCTATATTTAAAAAAAAAAAAAAAGGGTTCAAATAACAAGTGGAAATCAGGTAAGTAAAAGAGTCCAGGCGAGACTGATTACAATCATGCAAGTTCTTCCTCTTAACAGTTCAAATTATTTTTAAGAGTTGTCTGTTCCTGAGTGAAAAAGATCATTTGTTTTAGCTGGAATTAAATTTGAGATAGGAAGAGGGAAGCATCAGAACTGCCCTGGATGCATCTGGGTACGTTGTGTCTGACAGTAATAGCTCCAAGGAAGATTATGACTGCAGCACGCAATCTTTGGGTAACTTACAATTTTTCTTTCCCTAACTATCATTAATTTAGAGGTTGGTTTAAGCCATGTTCAGGACATGTAATTTTATATCCTTTCTACAACATATTTTAAATTTTTCATATTGATACATATGTCCAATCTTTTTCCCTCTCTGGATTCATGAAGGTTAGTTCCAGACATGACCATGAGATCCACTAGACTGATCAGCAGTATCCTGAAGGTATATCATCTAGTTGTCACAGTCAAAGCCAGTTATCAGAGGCTAAGCCTGGGAACTAACGTCTGTGACTGCTACTACAGTCAGCTTATAAACTTGTGTCTGTTTAAAGCATGTCTTCCTGGAAAGGGTTTCTATACCCTCTCAAATTTGTGGACATTCTTTCTAAAGTATGGATCCCAGAAATGGAAACTACACTGTGTTGCTCTCCCAAACAGCTTCCTGCCCATCCCCACAATATTTTTCATCCGTTCTGGTATTCTGGCTTTCTTTACTGGGGTGTTGCATTGGCAGCGCCTGTTCACTTTGTGTGTTCGTCATCACTGCAGCCATGCCTGTGAACATTGGTAGATCCAAAAGCAGCAGGGCCAGCCAGTCTGGCAGTGAACATACTGTGCAGGCACAACTAATAAATATGCTTCTATACTTCAAATCTGACATTTCCGAGGTATGTTGGAGTCACTGCACAAGCACATGTCAATGTATATGTATTTAATAAAGTTGTTCTGCACATTCTCAGTGACCATTGATGTAATATGTCTGGGGGACCAGCAGGTTACAACTTCAGTGAAGCAAGTGGCAGACTACGCTCAAAATTCAACAAAATAGGGGTTGGCGGGTCAGATTTTAAGCTCTAAATCCTTTTCAGAGTTACTGCTTACTAGTAAACAGTTTTTCCTGCCCTCTTCCCTTCACAGTCACACATGTTTTATGAAAATGATTTGAAAATATGTAATTTTGTATCTGATGGTATCCTACTCTGTGAAGGGACACAATTTACCCAGCAGTCCAGTTTTATTTACCATCCTTCTCTTTTTTTTGCCATTTTGCCTGTCTCGTTAAACAAAATCTTTTAAGCAATGATTTTTTGTGTACCTGTTAGAAATATTTCTGTTTAAGGATTTTTTCAATGACGTAGTAGTATTTTTTTAGGTGACAGTTAACCAGTTTTTAGTCTATTCAGTATATAGAGTCTTCATTTTGTGTACTGATGAGTTACATAGCAGAGTATTTCAGACCAAGCAGCTGAGAGTACAGACTAGAAGGTAGATCTCCAGGACATGAAAATGGGGTAGTTCTCTAACGCAGTCTAGTACATTGTTAAGGCTTTGACCTACCCCAGCTGACATAAAGGTAGACAAAAGATAAGTTGTGCTTACCCTGGGGCAAGGTTAGCATACAGCAGCTCCAGTTATAAATATTTTCCTTTTAAGAACAGTTGGAAAGCAACTCAAAACAGAAAAGTCTTTCTTCTAGCAATGAATCTTAACAGAATCCTGATCTTGGTGATACCTTCTTTCAACAAATTCCATAGGCCTGCTGTGTGACTTTATCCGTTTTAACTTTGCTGCCTGCTTCATCAAATGCCTCCTCAGATGGTACTATTGATTATTACTAGTGAATCCTTGTGAAAAATAGTTTTGCTATGTATAATTCTTTTGTATTTTTTCCTGCATTAAACAGCCTGAGCTTTTTATTTTTTTCATTTTAGTCCTTTCGTTTCTGTAATCATTCTCAACGCCATTATCTAAACCACCTTTATTAGAGGGTTATGCAATACTTTGAGATAGGATTCTCATAAGGGAACTTTGCAGGGTCTCAGGAATATCAATAATAGAATTTAGTAATTTTTACCAGATTACTCGCAGATGTTATATCTTGAGCTCATCCTTACTACTGACAGTATTTTGCACTTGAATTTTTTAAAATACATTTGTATTGTGGTAGTGTGAAACAGCTAAGTCCCACAGTGTTGTACTCATCTTTAATGGCGGGGTATTAAAACTGATCAGAAGTCTTTACAGTTTAGTTTTGAATTACTGAATTGATCAAAAGAAGGAATCCAAAGTGATTGTTTTAAGATGCTTATGTCATTGTGATAGCGTATAACAGCTATGTTACAGAATAGGCCTGTGCTGTCCCTGATTCTATAAAAACAGACAGATCCCGAAAATATCCAGTCTTTCCCCCAAAGAGCTTACAGTATAAATAATGTTAGTTTTTCTTAGCACAGTTTTACAGAATTACCAAAAAGAAAACAATCTACCTAAAGCTGACTATTCCACCTGAAAGTAAAATGATGCAAAAACTACTTTTAAGAGTATTAAGAGCTGGTATAGTCTTTTGATGCACTGATGTTTGAAGTCATATGTTGAGAAAGCTCTGTCACAACTGAGACTCACTCTGGAGGGAGATAGTTCCATTTTTTCAGCAAACGGTAGCTCTGGAGGAGGGCCAAAAAAAAGCAGGTCAGAAAGTTTGAATCCTCGCCTCTCAAATGTTGAGGGAGTGTCATTCATTTTAGTCACAACATGGATATTAGTCCTGCCTTTCTTTTACTGAAGGTAACTTCCATCAGAAAATAAAATTTGGGCTCTGGAAAAAGTTATTTTACACTAAAGAAGCAAATCCCGCAGCATGTTGTATATCCGGCATAAATATTAGTTTTCTGTCTCTTATTTTGGGCCTGTATTAGATTAAGTATGACTTGGGCCACAGAGCTTTGAAGCTGCAGCCCAAAGCTTTTATTTTCAGTCTAGCATTTAATAGGATCCAGTGAAATGATTGATGCACTTGGGAAAATGCTTTTGATTAGCCTTTGTTGCTGAGCAGTCAATTCCGCTGTGGACCCACTGAGTGATAAAGACACTGTGCCCTCACACAGGTCTTCAGTTTCCCCACTCATATAAAGCAAATTACAGTAATTGGGTTAGGAGTTCTAAACACCTGTATTAAGATGACTAAGAGCACATCTGAGAAGATAGCAACCAGAGGTGGAACACAAGCAGCTTTTATGGTTATCTGTGTATTCAAAAGCCATATGAAATGGATACTGCAGCCTGTCTTAATCCCAAGAATAACTGCTGCACTCCCAAACCAACAACTCAAGAGGTTATTTGGCTTCAGAGGAGATCTTGCACATGTGTATGAGGGCCATGAAAGAGCAGTTCCATTTGGTGCTGAGATGTATTTGTTACTCTTTTATTATGTAATGAGAGAAATAAATTTAATTCTTCATGGGAAAGAAATCCTTCTGTCTGGAAAGAAATAGGCAAAATCCTGGAAGAGACGTTCAAAGCACTTGCAGTTTTTCACAGAAATAAACAGTATCTTCCAAGAAGTGAACGTGGATGAAATTGTCTGCTGTTGCAGTTGTCAGGCTCAGAGTCACTGCAGATATTCTTGCCTCATTTGCTAGATGTATTCCAATTTCCAGAGTGAATGAGGACTTTTGTAACTATTTTTTTGTCCTTCACAAAGGTTTTTGTGCAACATCTGTATGGAATGTATTTGTCTGGATCAGCATTATCCTCATTGTGGGAGGCACCTGTACAAGCATATGGAAGGACATAATCCCTTGCCCTATTACCTGGATCAGAGAGATGCTGCTTAGGGCATCTATTAACCAAAATCTAGTTCCTCAACTACCTGGAAAATTTCACCTCATTCATGTATCCATGTGTATTATATGGAATTTAAATTTTGCTCTGGTATGGCAAGAAATGCAGCTAAATTGTAAGAAAGTTGGTTGTGAGTTAAAGGAGGCTATGCATACTCTGACTTACATAGTCTTACAATTTTTCTGTGTAAAAGGGACAGAGAGATTGTCTTACACATCAGTAGAGTAGCTATCAGCCCTAGAAGTGTGAGGGCATCCAGCCCTGGCACATCACCTCTCAGGTTTGTTCTCCATTCTGATTTTACACAATGAGGTGTATCAACTGGGGAACACTGCCAGAAGAGTCATTTTTTTCCTCTGGTTGTGATTAGCTTTGCCCTTGGCAACAGCTACCTCCGAGGACAGAGGAAAAGCTAGTGCTATTTTAACACCTGCTCCCTTTCCCCCTTCCAACCCTAATCTGCTTTGCACCGCTCTGCCCACACACCTTCCTGGTAGGTTACATTCCTCACATTTCACAGCTGCTGCCTCTCCCGCACTCAAGCTCAAAATATCTCTTGGGCTGCTTGAACTTGAATCCTAGGGCTGGGCTTCGGAGGTCTGACAAGTTCCTCTCATTTCCTTTCGTGCTGCTTTTTCCTGGCTCCCTCCCCTGCCAACAGTGACCTCTTCCCTCCAATTCATTCGATTTAATTGTCACAAGAAGCAATTCCTACACTGCCAAGGTGCAAACAAAGGTAAAACCAGGGTGGGCTTCCTTCTGTTCAGAAATTTCATCTCACAAAGATTTTCCCTATTACAGAATTTGATAGGGTAGTTGAGATTTGACAACCATCCTGCTTGGGAACAGTTGCAAAATCCATAGTAGCAAAATCTGTATTAACCTCTGTATGGCAGGAGCAGTGCTTGCGTGGATGGAGTTTAAAGCTCTAGTGCCTGACTCTCACAACACAGTTCCTTTCACCCACAGCATATGGCATCTCCTGCTGCAGAAATGTATGTCCTGTTCCTTCCTTTTTTTCAGTTTGTGCCTGCCTGTGTGTTTACATTTGCATACATATATAATACAAGGGCATGTGACATATCAGAGACAGGTAGACCTGTAAAAAGCATGGGGAATTATTGCACATTAAATCAGTCAGGACTCAAATTTGAACATGGGGAGTGATATTATCAGTTTTGTGAGAGCTGTGATGTTTGGAATGGGATGGGTGAAAAGGTGAGTGTGGCCAGAATGGAAAAAGAATGTGTAAAGGAGAAGGTAAGATGCAGCTCACTTCGCTCCCTGTCAGACACTATTTAACTTTTTTCTTTTTCATGTTCAGTCCATCACTGAGGTAATGCAAATTTGGATAAAACTAAACCTTTTAAAAGTCCATTTTTCCCCCTTTTTGAGTGTCAGTTAGCTATAATATAGTTTAACAGTATGTCAGGGAAAAAGTTCTGTTACCACAATCTAATGTGTATAGGAAAGGACACTGGTGTTCCAGGCATTTCACAAAGCAGGGAAGGAGGGAAGGACAGCTCTCTGCACAGGAGAGGTTGCCTTTGAACCTAATCATGAGAAAAAAAGAGAAGATGAGTGTTGGGATGGTGACAGTAAGTAGTGGGTTTACAGAAAGGCATACCCAGAAATGGGTTGTGTTGCATAATAACTTGATATCTGAAGGGAGTTTATTGTTTAAGGATTTGTAGGAAAGGAGTATTCTGAGGAGAACTGTGAGGGTGAGAGTATACAATTATTACATTCCCCTTGTGAACTTTTTAACTATACAGTGTCAGTTTTGGCAGGGGGAGTATTTGGTTTTTTTTTGGGGGGGGGGGGGGGGGTTGTTGTTGTTGCTGTCCTAGACTCCCATGTGAAGGGGCTCCCAAGAGGAGTGCTAGGTTTGAAAATTGTGCCATAGGATGTGGATGTCCCATATAAATACAATCAGATCTCATATCTAATGTGAAGATCTTGGCTTTTTCTGTGTTTTGATAGCAGCAACAGTTTTTCTGGACTTCAGCAGCATGGACAGCTGAGCATCCAAAAAGTACCTATTAGGTATGTGCAGATAAACTAGTCCTGTGCACTGTGGCCAACACTGAGCTCATGAGGCTTTCGGTGCATACACAGAGTAAACTCTGCATCGCAGGACAAAGTTCAGCCGATCTCACTGCCTATGCATACAGCGTGCAGTCACTCTCTACTTGTGCAGGAGATCTCTCATGCTGGACTTGCTATATGTCTGCAGAGCTGCACATGGGAAATTTACCTCCTGGAAGCTGCAGAGGTCCTGGACCTGCAGCTGTGCACATCACCTCCAAAATCCTGTGAATGGTCCTGCAAATATTATTCTAATTTGGCTGCATAGACAATTTAATTCATCTGCTAAAACCGCAGACCAATGGGCTCCTTCGCTTCTCTTGTAAAGATACACAGTCTGAATACTTTCTGAAAATACATATTTTCACAGAAAATAAAGGAAATTTTAAAAAAAATTCCTCAGCACCTGGTCACTGTCAGATAGCAAGTAATAAGCCATATACTTAAATTTTTTCAAAGGACCCACAAGTATAAGTCCTCCTGAGTAGATGTGTCAAGTCTGGCCCTTTATGAATGGATGAACATAGGGAAATGCCCACAGGGAATCCTGCATTACCTGGCACCGCTCCCATTTATCAGCGTTGGTGGACAGTGTCAACGCTGAGAAATTTGCTAGAGGGGAAAAAGAACAGGGCTAAAAGAGCAAAGAACAAGAAAAAACAATGTAGTGACTCAGAACATCTAGTCTGGGTTACTGCTAGAGGCTGGATGTGAAAAATTACAGCTGTGATCCTGACCATGCTTTTTGCTACAAAATAGGGATCAGGCCTCTCAAGGTATAACTACAGACTGACATCTAGTGGATGTAAAATAATGCTCTACAGAACTGAATTTAAAATCATCTCTCCAGTCCTACTTGAATGATTATACTCAGTTCATATGCATTCACTGTGGATGTTCAATCTATTTGTTAACTGATGAAACTATTAATTAATGCAATTTATTAATTTCATTTGTGAAATATAAAATAATTTCCTGAGTGAATCAATTAACTTTTATTATAAACTAAAAAAAAAAACAAAAACAAACACAGGAGATGGTTAAATTTGCAACTTTTCATTTAGTCTACACAGAAACAAAACTAGTATCAAGCTAAATCGCATAAACACAAGACTTTATATAAGGCTTTCCATAGTTATAATACCATGTCAACAGATAAGCTTTATAAGACAAGGACAGCAGATAAGGCATTGCTATCAAGGTTGTTACAAAACATACCTATAAAGTTTGGATTCAGTGCATTTATGAAAGCCAATCTTATGTTACCTTAAGCAATAATATTTTAGAAGATTCTATTGGTAATTCAGAAGTTGACACACATTCTTTCTCTCTCTCTAGCTAAAATATTTCCAAGGAAAGCTATTAGAATGATTGACAGATACAGAACTAGGAAATAAAGAGTTCAAATGCCAGTTCTCCAGAATCTTTTTCTTTAGGTCTTTGTCAACTTTTGCAATTATGAGAACAGTTTAACACTTATGAAAAAAGGGTGGTGAAAATTAATGAAAATTAATTTTGATATAATGCTGCGAGACATGTGAAGATCTAGTTGAAAATCTCAGACAATTCTCTTAGAACTTTCAGATGCCAGCTTTTTTTCTTTGAAAAATACACAACCTAAACTTTAAAAAAGGGAAAAAGTATTGCAGTTAAAGCAACAACATCATCAGAAGATGTGTTGATTTTAGGATATTTTATTGCCTTTTGATTTCAAAACCTGCTCAAAGAAATCTGTCATCCCACTGGAGCTGGGGAAAAAAAAAAAAAGGAAAATTGTTTCTTTTAAACCAGTATATAAAGACTTTCCAAGAAGTTCATCTAAAAGGGGGCTTTGATCCATTCATGTTTTGTATGACTCCTTTCCACAAGATGATGTCAGCAGACTAACGTTAAATGATATGAGTTATTTTTTTAAGCTAGCCTCTTAATTTTATTAAACAGCCACAAATATAAATTAAATTGGACAGTTTCCTTCTGCATCTGCTGATTACAAGATTTGGCCTCTACAGAAGTCATCATTTGTATTTACATGACAGGATTCTGATTTTATTAATAAAAAAACACTTTTTAATGAATAGGAATAGTAGTGTTTTGGAAATATAAATTTACTAGCTCACCCGGGGATAAAAGAAAGTCTGAAGGAGAATATTGTCCATCTATTCACTTGTCCAATGTCATCCCAAAACCTGTACAAATAAAATCAGTCCACTGCATCTACTTATCCATTTCCTAGACCTAGAATACATATCTTCTATTAGCCTCTTCCCACTTCATTTACTGGCTTCTGTATGTGTGCACTCATAAAATGTGCCTGGTACCTCAATAACACTACATGTGGTTATTAAGTAACATGAAATGATAATTAAAGTAAATATTAATTATTAATATTGTGCAAACACAGATATGTTCAAGACACTATCAAGGAAAGGCAAGCCTGCTTTCTGAGCAGAGTAGCAAGTGCTGATATACACTTAATACAAATACCAGTTTCGCTGGAGAGATAAATAAGGAGAAAACGCAGTAGGGAGTTGGCAGTGAAGCCTCAGTTGGCAGGAATTGGGCCTGGGATTATATTAACCACCCCCCCTGCTCTTCCACCTCCTGTTTATCCTTGCCCATCATTTTTGTTACCTGGGACTCTGCAATTGCACAACCCGTTGGGCTTTGGAAAGCATCTTGTTTGCCTCCCTCCCTGTGTGGTCCTGCTTGGAGGCAAGAGGAGAAGGGGAACAGAACAGAATATGGCAGTCAAGTCTGCTAGACTTCATTTTTGCCTTTTGCCCGTGCTAACCCAAAGCTGACAAAACAGCCGTGTCTGCCTGCAGGGCGAAGAGGCACAACAGGCTCACCACCTCCCAAGGGTGCGTTTGGAAATAACAGGCATCCCGACTGACGCTGCTCATTGTGGCAGGGCAGAGGAACATGCAGAGTCACTGCAGTATCAAAAGGAGGATGAGATATTTGTTGTATGATTAAGGCAATGTTGCACAAGAGGCCTCAACTCCGCAGGGCACATTCTCTACTCAGTTGTGTCTGCTTTATGCCAACATAATTGAAAGCCAGAGAAACATCTCCCACAAGATTTCTGTGAGTTATTTTTCCATCTAGAAACTCCATCCAGGTGCATCTGGTATAACTTACCAAACTAATATGTGCTTACCCCTAAAATGTTGTTTACACCTGCATGTGCATGACTTCTGAACACAGGCTGTAGTTTCTCAGCACTGCCATGCTCAATTGGGCAAAGGAGGAGTCACCTGAGAAGTCAAAAGCAGGTAACAGAGTCAGTTTTCCTTAACAAAAGACAAAGGTTTGTAAGATCATCACGTTAGGCAGAGTCTGAGTGTGGTGTGCACCCTCATTCCTGAAGAAAGGAGTGCCTATAATTAGGAATCTATTATAAATCACATTTTCAGTGAGACTGGCAAAGCTGCATAACTCTGGCCTCAGGGAATCCATCTAATTTGTCAGCTAAAATTCAGTCTCCTGATAGAAAACTAGTCCATTCATGCTTCATGAAGGCTAATTACCCATGCAAAGAATCCGTTCGGGGAACTGTCAGCAGATATGTGGTGTGGCACCATCATCATGTTTGTGGCTCCCAAGGGGAGACCCATGGAGCTCCCCCGGCTTGCTGAGTTATGCCCCAGCCGTGCAGCAGCTCTCCCCCATCTCTTTTACCTACCTGCACATTGTTTCACTGCACGATTGGTGGAATATCCTGGGAGAGAGATGTCCTGATGTGGTGCTTCCACAAGGAACCTGCTTGCTCTGAGTCTTGCCTGTCCTCTGTGTCTGGAAGGAGTGGAAGCTTTGCTGTAGTTGGGATGATCTACAAAGAGGCAAGCATTGCAAGGAAAGATAAGGGATTTTATTAAACCATTAATAGTGTTGCAAAAAACAGATAAGTCCTCTTTCAGACCTGCCGTAGAAGCTGCTTACAAACCCAACATCACTTATGTCTCAAGACAGAAGCAATATGGATAATATAGAGCAAATACAAAGTTCCAAAAATAATTGGGGGAAGAAACACTACTTAAATTCTTAAAAACTTATTTGTGTAATCCTTCACATTTATTATGACCTGGAGAAAACTCCAGCATTGAATAAGTTACCACAGATTCTAACTTCATATATTGGAGAAGAATTTTATTTCTCTGCTGGGCTAATGAGAGTAATTACAGAGGTTTTCTAATTGCAGATCATAGTCTACCTAATTTCATTTCATAATATTAGGCACACAGTGTATTTTTTCCTTCTGTGAAATAATCCCTTGTTGTTTCCCCTAAATTTAAATGAGCTAAGCACCTGTAGTTTTATTTATACTATCACAGTAGATTAGCACCACTAAAACGTAGTCAAGACTTTGAATATGTCACTAGAATACTGAAGGAAGTAGAAAGAGTTGCTTGAACAATGGCTGGATCTTGGGAAGAAACAGTCACTTATGTTTATTGGCAACCATTAGCAACTAGAGGTTCAGGATCCCTCAAGGCCAAGTCATGATCCTGTAAGAGACCTCTTGAATTGAGTGTTCAACTTACTTTAGGAGATATTCATCATATGCCAGGAGCAGGTCTCCTGGATAGGATTAATTTTATTAAAAAGGAAAAAAGTGTATAGGTAAGAAGGTAAGAACTGTTTGGAAAAAGTTACATCTAACCCCAAGCTATCCATATCCACTTTTTTATTTTTTGTTATACAAAAGCTTAGTGAAAAAATACTGTTATCAAAAATTATCATAATGCAGATTGACCAACTAAGCCTTAGTTCAGCACAGTTCTGAAGTCAATGCATATCTGCAGGAAACTGAGCAGTCACCCAAAGCTGGGATGATTCATAAGCTTAAAGTAATGCCTGCATTTAAGTTTCTTGATGTATCAAAGCCCCTCTGTTCTGTCTGACACCATTAAATCTGTGCATTTGTTCTATTTGATGGCATCAATAACCAGTCTCTTCTCGGAGTGCCATATGGAAAAGGGAGCATAATTGTCCAAAAGGAGGTGTATTAAGTGTTTGCTTTTAAATGAAGAACACTTGAAATATTAAATAAAAAGGGACTACAATATCTAAGTCACTCCAACTCATCTCAAAAGTACTGATGAACATTAATGATTTACTTTGGGCTTATACATCTATTTGCTCTCGTATTCAAAAAGTTGCATTGTTACCTTAGTAACCCCAACATCCCACAAAATTTAGTCTATTCCAAATCTAAAGTACACCCTCTTGAGGAAATCCATACAGCTTCTCATGAGAGCACTTTTCCTCTCTCCCTTCCCCCCCTTGTTTGTAAAGGAAGAAATAATGGCTTGTTTTGTCCCGAATGGGTCATTTTTGTCTTTTCTTGCTCCCCCTCCAATCTCACTAATGATATCTGAGATTTAAACATCAGGTCAAACTCAGCTGCTATGTTCACTGTTTAACAATGTTCTTAAATGAGTCTTAAATGAGTTGTGCTTCTTTTACTCCCATATTGGTATATCTTGAAATGCCACGCACAGCCTTCCTAAGAAACTCCACTCCTTATTTTAAAGGATAGCTTGATTCTCCAGTCTTCCCTCTCATATATTCCTTTACACAAGGGCAACATAACTCTGCTCAGATATGTCAGTGAAAATACTAGTGTATTTCAGCCCTTCTTACCCTTCCCAACCCTTTTTGAGCCCTTCAGCCCTTGGTGTAGTGGCAGACATCAAAAAGAGCTTGCCAATGAGCCTTGCTTCTACCCCCCAGCAGGAAAGAAAGAACGTGGGGAAGAGCAATACCACCCTGCGGGAGTGGGTGCTTTCAGGAAGCCCAAGAGGACTTAAATGGTCTGCCATGAGATTGCCTGACCTCTTTCTTGCACCAGCGATGACTGCCGATGATCCAGTTCAGAGTTAAGCCAGCCAAAAGTTACGGCTGCAACCTGATGATGTTGGAGGTAACAGCTCTGGAAAAGGACAATCCTGCCTTTCCCCAGTTGCCGGTTCCCACCGTCACTCTCTCATTTCAGATCTAGCAATTGCCAGGCTGCCGAAGGAGCCAATTGAATGGGCTAATCCAGCAGGAAAGCCTTCCCCCCCCAAACTGGCTTACTTTTCCACTGGATGATTTAGCTGAATCCCCCTGTGGCTCTAGGACAGCTATTTCTGATGCATAAAAGGTGTCGGGACAGGATGGGGGCAGATCCAGCCTAGACCAGCGGAAGCAGCTCTGAGACCGAATCACCGGACACCCGGCTCACAGGGGATGCTCAGTAGCACAGCTGCCCCCAAGGACGCCCTCCTTCCTCCTGCCCACTCGCATCCCGCTCCACCTCTCCCCATCGCCTCCTGCGCTGCACAGGTGCTGAGAAGGGGTGGATGGACAAAACCCAACCGAGTCCGTCTCCAGAGCAGGTCCAGTGCTGGCAGCGGCCCCCGCTCACCCGCAGCACTTTGCTGCTGCCAGAAACAGCAAGATGACTTGTCAAGCACTGCGGTTTACATGACAAAACAGAGTTTGTTCCAGATGTTGATTTTTTTTTTAATTAAGAAGATTTATTCATACTGATGCAGAAGAAATAAAAGAAAAAACACAAGCTTAAAGCTTCAGAACAGTTTCAAAGCTCATTACTCAATATTATTTGCTCACTGCATAATCTCTTCTCATCACTCATTGACCACTGACAAGCAAAGAACTGAGCTGACAACAACTTCCAACTTCCTTTCTCAAGCCAAGCTTCTCAAAAATACCTCTCTTTTAAAGTTGTACTTCCACATCTACAGACCCTCCATCCCATAATATCTGTTAAAAGCACCATTCTACTTGTCTTTTGCAATTAAGAATCTTGCTAAGAGGATTTTACAGTAAGATGGTTAGATAGGTAGGTTTTTTTAAACAGCAGTAAAAGGGGAAAAATTCCAAAAGAAGGGAAGCCTACCTGTTGGTATGAAGACAAGAACTATTCTATTTTTTTTCTTTAATTTATAAAAATGTCTTGTTAATCCCTGCACTGTTTCTCTGGGGGGGGGGGGAAAATCTCAGCTCCTTGCACAACAAAATAAGTTAGACTCACATGAAGCAGAGAAGAAAAGATTGACTGATTTAATGATTAAACAAAAGGAGGATGTGTAAATGGCTGAGGCATGTATCAGGGAAACATTAACTGCAGTTTCTCAATGTGTCTACCTCTGCATTCTTAATAATTCACTTACAGTGGATGCTTAGGTGGACTATCTTGGTCAGTTAGCTCTCACTACCGTTACATGTACGGGGATAGAGGTTTTATTCATTCAACTACAAAAAAAAGTAGAATATGTCCACTTTATGACAGTTTATAAATCCGTCTCAGAGCTGATCAACATTTTCCAAAGTTTTGGGTGACTATCCTCTTAAAATTTTGAATTTGGATGAAATAATAAAAGCATTTTTCACATATTTGCCAAAAACAATAACTTTTTTTTTTCCTGCCAGCTAGAGAATTCTCTGAAATTGTCCAGGTTTTGAAGTGGGGATGAAAAATGTTCATGAACTTTTTAACATGAAGAAGGAAGGAAATTGTCATTAAAAGCTTTGCTGTGTTTGGATAGAAAGAGAGATTACAGAATGCCTCCCTCTCTGTCCTTGATTGCATAATCCAAGTAGAAATGACAACATCCAACTGATTTGATTATCACAGTTTGAATACAGAACTACAGGGGCCTTTCCCCTACTGTAGCAACAAGGACAGTAACAGGTTTGGCTCTCAGTTGCCATTCAGTTTCTAACACTTCCACGAATGCCCCCCAGCAAAGGTAGAACCAAAGGTGGTATATTTTGAAACATGAGCATCTGCTCTGTTGGCACAGGACTGGCGTATCTCAGGCAAGCTAGCAATTGAGGAAATGTTATTTGTAACTGATGCTGTGGCAGTGTTGAGAAAACCAAGCATCCCTGTGAAAGGCACTGAAGAAGAGGAGAGTCTCAGGACTGGCTGTTACCAGCTCAGGTCAGACTTGAACTGATGACCTTAAAGTCAAAGGCACTTGTCGCGGTCCGCGGGAGTGACGGGAAAGAATCATACGCATTCACAGAATGCAGGTTCAATTCCATCTTTATTCAGCAATTTGCCCATTTTATAAGTACAGGTATTCGGCGCTCTGGCCCTTGATTTGTGGTTCATACAGATTATGTCACAGGTAGCCAATCATTGCACCGATCACGCACGCAGCGGTCATGCCTTGTACCTTGCTGCTTGTTTAGCAAAGCTGTCTAGCCCTTAACCTTGGTTC
>NW_020450937.1:499240-500043 GCF_003343035.1 Apteryx rowi
ATCAAACAGTCCCCACAAGTTTTCACCATCGTCTTCTTGCAGTTGTTTTGTTAACTCCTTCAATTTTGCAATGCTTGTATGTACTGACTCAGAATGATCACTCAGGTTCATACAACACATTCCCTCAAAGTCCTGACAGCCATGGCCTTGGGCCAATGGCAAAAAGTCAGTTGCAGCCCGATTTTGTAAGGTGGCRTATCYAATTGAATCTATGTCTGTTAATAAGGCGCTTAAAGCAGTACTAGTAGCATTTGCTTCTTTTGCAAGCCAGAATCCTAATCTGTTAAGTTGTGATAAAGCATGAGCAGTCCCTATTCCTGCAAAAATACTACTCAAGATAACGTTCTGGATTCCAAAATTCTACGTTACTATCGCAACCTGACGTAAAGCTGTGGGTGGATCGCTTTGCTCGAAGATGGACCGTTCCATCAATTAACCATTTTTCGGGATGGAATATTGTCAAAAGTCCAGAGATACATGGTCCCCCCACAGCTTTACCTGGTACGCCTTTCCAGGCTCTCTGACCACAAATTAAGARTATCTTAGCAGCCAACCCTATGGGTTGTGGTCCAGGTGTTRTTTGACCTGAGGTGGTGTGATTACACCATACAGGTGTATTGGCATAAATGCCTGAGGGAGATDCATCAACGTCACCCTCTTTGGTAGGTGCCCTTGCAGTATAATTTAGATAAAAGCAGMCTGCAGCCTGTGTAATTCCCAATAAGTCAAGTTCTTGTGGCTGCAGTGGCAAGGCAGGAAAATTGTGTACATTGTGCATATTGTTATACCATGTGGAAATATTC
>NW_020450938.1:0-8876 GCF_003343035.1 Apteryx rowi
AGACCTGCAGGGCTGCATCTACTGTCAGAGGGTCGGTCTGGGTCCCAGCCTCTGACACAGCAACTCCAACAGCCGCTAGGGAATGTGCTCCATGGCATGTCACGACCATACTTGAGGAAGCGTACACCACAGGGAACAGAAACAAAGGTGCCTTCGTGCGCCCTTTTGCGCAAACTGCTGCCTCTGGGAGCTGCGCTCTAGGCCTGGCTCTTATACAGGCCTCTCCCTAGCACTAGCTAAGAGGGTGCTTGACCTGCCCTAATCAAAGGCCACCGGGATCAAAGGCCCCAACTCCCTCTGGTCAGGGGCAACCAAGAGAGCTCGTTAGCAGCAGCCACTCCTAGCTAGAGCTTTTCCCACGAGCTTTTCCCAGGAGAAGTCAAGGCCTCCTGCAGTTGTCCTTGCCTAGCTTCCCCTTTCCTGGTCACAGCAATCACCTGCTAGTTCCTCGGGGGTCCACAGAAAGCCCACAACTTCCAACAAGATCCTCAAGTTCTAGTCAGAGCCCAAACACTGCTGCGCAAACTGCTGCGTCTGTTCGCTGCGTCTGTTCGCTGCCTCTGTTAGCTGCGCTCCTGTCGCTCGGCACCACTGAAAAGAGTCTGGTCATATAGCTCATATAGCTATTTCAGTAGCTCATGCTATTGAAATCAGCGGTTACAATGGTGCAAAAATGATATAAATAAAAATTAAGTCTGATGGACCAGGCTCTCTGGTGTGCTTCATAGGGTACATAATTGTCTTGCATCCTCTGACTCTGGACCAGAGAGGGTTTTGCATTTCTTCTTGCTTACTACTTCCCAGTACTCTAAATGATGACAGCTTCATATGTCCCTGGATGACCTAGATTGCTGGAGGTGGAGATGAGTCTGGCCATACTGCCTTTTTCATGCAAACCACTCTGCTGGGCTTCTATTCTGGGGATGGCATTAGGCAATGCACCTATTCTGGGGATGGCATTAGGCAATGCACCTATTCTGGGGATGGCATTAGGCAATGCACACTGACAGATAAAATCTCTTACGTAAGGGGGTCTCCCAAGGGAGGATCCTCTGCCCCTTGTATCACAGCAATGTAAAACAGAAAAAAAAGAAAATATGCCTCTTGTATCCCATCTGCTGCTTTCTCAGTCTGGCAGGTCCTTCCCACAGCAGCAGTAAGAGAGACTAGCACCAGGGTTCAGGAGAGAGATCTGCACCCACACAGAGCACAGAGCACTTGTGACATGCAGAGAGCACTTTGCTCTATGCAGTGAAGTGGCTATTGGGGAAATCTGCTGTGAAGGCAGGAAAAAGGAAATTCTTTAGTGCCTGAGGGACACATAGGCAAAACCTCTTTCTCTTGAACATGGCTGTTTTGCCATGGCCAGTACAGAGGACTTATGGGATAAAACCCACCTCTTTGCATGCAGGAAACTCTCCAGGTCTCTCACCTCTAGTCCATTGCGCAGACAGAGGTGCCGTTGGGGTTGGGCTGGGTGTGAGGTGGGGAAGGAGCAGAGAACTGGAAGGAGGAGGTGTCTGTTGTGAGACAAGCAGTGGGAGAAGGGCAGAGAGAAAGCAATGGATGTCAGAAGGAGGGTAAAGGAGCCAGGGAGCTTCCCTGTAGTGCAAGTGAACAAGAGTAGCAAGGGAAAGCAACACAAGAAAGAGAAGAAGAAGGAGAGGGAAGCAGAGCCTTTGTACACATTTAATAATATTAAAAGATACTATCATAGAAGAAAGGAAGATGCAGCAAAGGGAAAGAAAGGACAAAGGCAAAAATAAGTTGTTTTTCAAATCAGAAAATGTAATGCTAAATGAAACAATAAAGAATATTTCCAATGTAAGCGTGATCAATTTGGCTGACTTCCATTTCCTCCCTACCACTAGGTAGCTCAATTAGCTACTGAAAGAGAGGGGTGTGGAAAAGTGGTAAACTCAGAAAGGCGAGGAGTTGTGTTGATGAAAAAAAGTATATAAATCTTGGCGTCTTGTGGATTTGCCTCTTCACCTGATTAATGCTGATGTCTCAGGCTATGGCCACACTGCTCTTCGAATTTGATATAAATTCTCAGTGCTGCTGCAATGGGCCCCTCCTTCCCACCCCTCTCCTTGTGTAGGCACTGGCATCCGTGAATCCAAATGGTGATGTTGAAACCTAACCATTTTGTGCTGGATTGATTCTTGTGGCTGTGTGAATGCTACTGTGAGCACAGGAGAAACATTGAGAATAGATGGTTAGGGGTGGTGGCAGAAAGGACCTCCCTTTACAGCAGTGCCATGGATTTATGCCAGAACCAACTCACAGGGCACAAGTTCCAGTTAGGATAGTTAGACCTCCTAAGAGGTCTCTTGCATGTTGATTCTCTGGTGTATAATAATGTATGAGTTCTAGTTTATTTAATGGAAACCAAGCTAAAAATTGAAAGGGAAGCTCAAGGCAGTCCCCATTTCTGCAGTCTGTTTCCAAGCCTGTCAGTCTGTGCCGCAGTTGTGATTAATTTCCTACATTTATTCCTAGTGATTCTGCTTTCTTGGTTTCTACCCCTTGTTTCTCCATGCAGCTTTCAAGTTTGCTCCTGGTTTTCAGTGCTCCTGGACCACACTGCAGTAGATGGAGGAGGTTTTGGTCAAATCCACTAGAACTTCATGTAAATTTTGTCCCAATCACATCAGCCAAGGCAGATTTCGCAGGTCTCGTAGTCTATCAAATGAATCTGTTCAGAGCACGGTTTCTGGAGGCCTTCTGAGAGGTTTTGATCTCTATCTACTTGCAGAATAAAAAAGCAAAGCCCATCTCGAGGGTATTGATAAATCCTTTATGGCTCAGCAGAATTCCTCACTAGCTATCTTCTGCTAAACAATGATAGCATTTTCTGTCTTTTCTTATGTATAGTAGAGCTGTAGAAAAGCTACTTAGGCCTCTTTTCTTGATAAAAGACCTCTCAGTGAGTGACATATGGATCAGCTTGCTAGCTCAGTTCATGGAATATTGCCTGCTCTTTCAGGGGCAAAAATTCACTACCTCCTTTATGTAAGTGATTTCTTTCCATGTGGAGAGGTTGCCCAGGAAAAAAATGGTAGCAATTTACACCCACTTTAAAACTGGCTATACAAATATGTAGCCTAGCCTAGCTTCTTTTCCAGTTGTTTTCTTTCAGCCCATCTTGTGCTCTCAGGAAATAGCAGCACCTCAATGTTAAGGGTACTTTCTCTTCATCTTCCTTTGTTTTTGTTGGAGGTGTTTGCCCCTCTTCTCTCTTCCACCCCCTGGCCCCTACCCCCCACTGCACTTAGAATACCATTACTTTTTCCCTACCTCCTTCCAGTGTTCCTGCCCAAAGGAAATAGTAGAACAAGTTTGGATTTTATATACTGTAATCCTTGGTTAGTTTACCAAAGCCAGATAAGCTCCTCTTCCTGGGTTGGCATGAGCTGGAAAGGAACCAAGGCAGGATGGGAGCAGAGCGCTAAGACAGACTGTGGTCAGGACAGCTTCCTGCAGCCTTCTCACATGGGCAGGGTGAACACGGGTTAGTGAGCTGACTGAACCACACTGGGCTGCTGAGATATAGGCAGCCTCCACCACTCCCTGTTAAGACCAACAGTCCCTGTTCCTGTGATAATTGAACACAGAGGCCTTTTGTGTTTAGTGATGCTGCTGGAGAGTGCAAAATGAAGAGCCATAATCGGATCCCTGCCGTAGTACCTATCGAAACCAAATCAGCTCTGTAGGAAATTTGCACACTAGCTTAAAAAAAGGTAGCAAATGTTACAAGAGCTCTGTATAATAATAGTATGGTGAAAACAATGATTATGATTCCATAGTTAATAGTGCTCTGAAGCAGGTTTAAAATAGGGCACAATTTCCTGTTCTCCTTTATATGTAGCTGTTCAGGGTCCAGCCTTCTATTCTCCCAATTCTTAGTTTGAATTTTAGCAGAGAAGGAAAGGATCTCACTCCACTGCAGGCACAGCAACACAGGGAGGGTTCCTCGTAAAGCAGAAAAGACAAAATGCCCCTGGAGTAATTGCAGAGACTTGTATTCTGAGAGTTTTTTACAGCATCACGGAAACATGGGATCTTATTCTTCAAGAGTGCTAATTGTGGATTAGTGCCTTGTGTGTTTTCTTTGTGATTTCTTTTCAACAACAATTTGCAAAGAAGTATTGAAATCGACCTCTTACTGAGCTTCATCTGTGCCAACCTCCTATTCTTTGTTGGCATATATGTTTAAAACAGTATTTTTCTTTATATCAAGTTTCATAAATAGATTATGTGAGTAGATTTAGGCGTGTGAGTATGTCTTGAGAAACACATTTAGGATCAAGCATTATTTTTTGCCATTTTACCAGAATAACAAACATATACTCAGCAGACAGTCTGAATAAAATTCCATTGTATAGAATTGGCCTCAGTTTTGAACTGTAGTTTTCTGGCAGATTTAATCCTCTGATGGAGAAAATTCAATATGTAGCTGCATTTATAATACAGATACAGTCTTCTGCTGCTAGCCAACAGATAAGCTTTTTATCAGCAGCCATGCTTCTGTGGCACTCTTCTGGGCTCCTGCCAAGCTCTGCCTTCACTCTTGCATGAACAGATCAATGTGTAAGCATTTGAAAACCCTAAATAACATAATAGATACCTGAATGCATGTTCAAAATAAAACCTCAACAGATTTTGAAACTGTTGTGTCTACATAATGTGCCTAATGCAAATCTACAAAAACAAGGAAACAAGGAAAAATGGTAGCACATAGCTACCATTTCCAAAGTGCCCTGCTTCACAGATCGTACACATCAGCTTTACCTCTAACCTGTGATAGAGCCTCCTCCCATGCCTGCTTGCCACATCACCCTTCAAACAGAACATACAACAGCAACAACTGCAACTAGTAATGTTGGAAAGAAAAGTTTGGGTAAAAAATGCAATGAAGAACAAGTAGAGAGAACAGATTACAGAGTGGCATACTGTTTGTTATGTAAATAGCAATGCCAAAGCGTGAGGGGTGCGTGTGTACCAAAACACATATCCACTCGTTAGTACAGTAGCCTAAAATTCAGAGACGATCAGCAACTGCAGCTGCTGCGTCCTCTGTGGTTGCTGAGGGCATCCTCCTATGATAATTAACATGCATTTGTAATGATACATCAAGACTCTTCACCTTACACTGTAACACAAGCTGCTGGCATTCGCCCAGATGCATTTTGTCTTTTCTGTTTTGTGAACTCTTCCTTTGTAGCTCTTTTTGCAATGGAATGAGCACCTGTGGAGATAAGATCTTTTTTTTCTCTGTTACCCTTCAAACCATAAGACACGTGCTTTGAGTGATATCAGTTAGCAGGAGCAATGCTGAAATACTGGAATCAAAATGTTCCCCACGGGTGGGGAAAAAGAAAACTGAAGAAAGTGAAGCGACCTTGGTGGACAGTTTTTGAAGAAGAAAGCTGAGAAAAGGGAGGGAAAACTAATAGGAAAGAAGGTTAATGTGAGGACAACCTAAAATATAAAAGAGTGCAAGAGAAGAAATGGGAAAACACAAAACAAGAAACCAACAAACAGAAGGAGAAGGCATGAGCAATGAAGAAAAGGAGACAAAAAGATGAATCAAATCTCTCTTTACTGAGAGGTTGTATTACGGTATGACTTATCTTTTTTTATAAATTTAYAAATAAACTCCATTAGCTTTTTTCTGTCATGGTGATACAAAAGATGCTAATAAGAAGTTCTTACAGAGGGTAAACAGTTTAAGGGGATGATACCAGTGATACTGAAGTATTAAAATAAAGGTCAAAGCCATGACTGCCAGAATAGGGTTTCTAGGTTATCCACATACAGCTACAGTTCCAGCAGATTAAAGACTCATTTGAACATAAAAAAGAAGAACCATACAGATCACCTCCTTTATAAGAATGTCTTTGTTACAAAACATAACGAGGGCCAGATTCTATCATGCTCAGACTGAATGCTGCTTTATGAATAGCTCCATTGAAATTTCTGGGATCTACACAGTACGACATGCTCCTCAACAAAAGTAAGTGTGTCCAAAGTCAGTCTTTGGAGTTTACAGGGATCGCTCAAGCTAAGTGCCATTTTTCACTACTTATATCAGTCCCTATTCTGGCCTTGGGAGTAATACAAATGATAGCAGCATTTTGATCCTTCCAACATCAGGAATGCACTTAAAATTAAATAGACAAATATTTGTCATAAGGAGGAAAATGTGTGCTCTACACCCCATCAGAGCATTTACTATTCCATC
This sequence comes from Apteryx rowi, assembly GCF_003343035.1. Lineage (NCBI taxonomy): Eukaryota > Metazoa > Chordata > Aves > Apterygiformes > Apterygidae > Apteryx > Apteryx rowi. Next base: position 6,248 of record NW_020450938.1, read on the forward strand.
AGCAGCCCATGGTGCCATGTGGATGAGTGTTTCTGCATTCAAACTCTACAATTATTTAGAAACAAAAACTGTTCTGGGATCAGTAGGATAGGTAAGCTGGTGCATTGGACTACAGAGCTCTTCCTCCTGTCAAAGTCATAGCTCTCCTGAACATAACCATTTGAAACAAACTTATGAAATATGTGAAAAAGATCTTCAGTGAAGTAAAAGAGACACCACAGTGCAGAGAAGACCAGATTACTTTTTCAACATTAGTTTTTGGTTCCATAATCTCCATTTCAAATGTCATCTGTTATGGAAATATGCTCTGAGGATGTTTCAGGTGTGCGGAAAGGATGCATAAAGTTCAGTTTGAAAGAGAATGGTGTGACTGATCACGGCTGTACTTCAGAGATGACTAGTAAAGCCTGTTTGGCTTTCTTCCCTGCCATTTCCCTGGTAGTCAAGGGCAAACAATATTAGAATTTTATGTACACTATAGTGCAATGGTCAAAATGGAAATGTAAAATTCACTGTATTAAGACTCTGGAACTTGTGAGCCATGGCTAAAAAGCACCTATAAAGATGAACTGGTTGGGTTTGGTTGGCTGTTCATTTTCACCATCCTGTCCAATTTGTCTATTTTTGTTTGTATGTCTCAGAATTAATAGTACAATTATATACATTATGATCACTGGCACTGAAAACACAAGACAGGTAAAGAAAGAAGGCAAAAGTCCAGAAAAAAAGCTATCATGCCTTCCTAATTACCTTTAGGATTACAGCTTCCAACGTACACTACGAAATTTGTGACTCAGATTCACCTATATGTATACAAGAAATCTTCAGCATGCCTCCACTCCCACTGCTGACAGATGGTAGAACAGAGAATAAAGGCTGTGAAGATAACAACATTTCACCCACAGCTTTTTCTTACTATGTAGTAGCATATGGTGGCTGTGAAATCAATGCTATTTCAGAACATTTCTTGCACTGCTGAGTTTTCTGGGTGGAGGTAGCCCAAACATACAGTCATTCTACAAACTCTAAAACTTGGCATAGAGGTCACATCAAAGAAAAAGATACCTAGTATTCAGCAATCAGTACTTGCTAGAATAGTTTATGGGGGTCAGTGTGATTTCTTTAATGTGCCAGAGGACAAACCTGCCCCATTCAACCTTGAACTGGGGAACTACATAGCTTTAAAACCACTCTGGACTTCTTCCCCCCTCAACTTGCTGTAAGAATGTCTAGGCAAGATATGGGAAGGAAAACTGCAGAGAGGGAAGRACTGAAAAAACCTGGAACCTTGAATACATTCTTACTCTCTGTCCCTGATCTTGCTTTTTTATGCATCAACAGTTAACAATCCGGCAAGAGTGAAATCTGAAACTAGAATTTTTTTCCTACCCAGTGTCACAAAATGCTTATAATGTATTAAGAAACATTATTATGAGCGGTGATGTATTTAATGTGTTTATTCTTTTTTCATTTGACACCAATTGGTACTGTATTTTTAAACAGCTGCCCTGAAACCAACAACTTGCATTTCGAAACAAAAGAAAACTTTAGAATCTGCGAACGGAACTGAAGTTAATACAGAAGTGGCTTTTAAACAACGTACACGAATGAAAAAAACCTGGTGAAATCACTCCTATTTATAGTCTCCTCATTATGAAAATAACCCACCGTTACATCTACGCTAAGCACATGCAGAGTAAACAAAGCAGATGGGGAATTTCCCACTGCTGGTTTCTTTCTTCCAGGGATGGTTATTTTCAGTCCACAAATTCTCAGCTGTCATCCCTGATTTATTTTCGCAGCCAATGTGCGTTGGGGTGACACGGTGCCAGCTCGGGCGACGCGGCACCTCTCCCTGCACGTTACGCTCCTTCGCCCCTTTCACCCACGGAGCCCGCGGCCCAGATTGGCGCTCGGTTTTTAACCCCTTGTTAACCCCTTGTCCAGCAGTGCCTGACATTTTGTGGCTCTCGTTGGCGCTCGAGCACAGGAGAAACGTGCGCAGGAGCAGCACAGCCTGTCACGGGCTTGCGAGCTTCCTCCCCGCGCGAAGGCAGGGGAGGGCAGGCCGAGGAGGCAGGGGAAGCGGCGGGGGACACCGCGGCCCCGCGCGCCGCCTGAGCGCGCAGCGGGGTTGGGCAAACACGAGAAGCCATCGCGGGGTGGAAGGATCCTTTAAAAAACGCTTTCGGTGGCCCCGGGCGCGGCGAGCCGCCCCTCCTTCGCCGGGAAGGAAGGGCTCCTCCCGCCCCTCCCCGCCTCCCTCCCCGTATATCACTGCTCCGTGCCGCGAGCGCCCGGGCGGCCCCGCCGCGCCGCTGCCCGAGCCGAGCGGAGCCGAGCGGAGCGGCACCCCCCGCCTGGGGGCCGCCGCGCCCCCTCCCGCCGCCCCGGCGCTGTCTAGCCCCGGCGGTCTTGAAGCCGCCGCGCAGCCCCCGCCGCCCGCCGCCCGGAGGCCAGGTAGGCGGCGAGGGGCGCCGCGGGGGATGGGGGCAGCCGGCGGCGGCGGCGCCCCCGCGGCGCCCGCCTGAGCCCCGCGCACGGAGCGGCGGCCATGGAAGAGGAGCTGAAGTGCCCGGTGTGCGGCTCGCTCTTCCGCGAGCCCATCATCCTGCCCTGCTCGCACAAC
>NW_020450938.1:9565-61262 GCF_003343035.1 Apteryx rowi
GGCGGCCGCAAGCTGCCGACCTGCGCCGAGCACGACCTGGAGAACTACAGCATGTACTGCGCCAGCTGCCGCAGCCCCGTGTGCTACCAGTGCCTGGAGGGCGGCAGGCACGGCAAGCACGACGTGAGGACCCTGGGCGCCGCGTGGAAGCAGCACAAGGTAAGGCGCGATGCCCCCCAGCAGGCAAGCAGCGGCGTGGTGCCCCCCAACAGGCAAGCCAGGAGCGGGGCTTATCCCTGAGGGAGACCGAGGGCTTGCGGGCGAGGAGGCCGCTTCGTGCCCCTCATCCTCCCAGAGCCTCCCATTCTCTTTGTCCCTCTGCATGGCTCTCCCAGCTCTCTGGTCCTTCCTGACTCCCAGCGATCCACGGTCTCTGCTTGGCATTGACTGTGCTCCCACAGACTCTCTCTCTTCAGCACCTCAAACCAGGGCGGCCCCCCGGGCACGCACCTGGGGCTGGTGAGCCTGACCCCCTCATCGGCCCTTCAGGGCGTCGGGRAGGCCTGCCTGGCTGTCCTGTCCCATCCCCTTGCAGGTGGCAGCAGCAGACTGCGAGCACCTGGAGGGTGAAGGATGCTCCTTCCATTGCTTCTGCAGGTGCCTGCCACCTGTGGCTACCCACCACTTCTTCCTCCCTGCCAGTGAGGGAGGGAGGCCTGGAGCCACCTGAAAGTTTTAGGCAGGAAAGCGCGAAAGGGATTTATTGGAGGCTCACTAGACGTCATGTTGCGTCATGGGCCTTTTTGAGGATGGAGGGAGAGGGGAGCTCTCAAAGAGGCCAGAAACAGTRGCTGGAGGGACCTGTTGTGACAGAAAAATGAACAAGGAAAAGTAGAATGAGGCTTGGAGACAGGTGAAGTGTTTTCTGGTTCACCTAATGTTGTAGCCTGATTCATCCCTCCCTGATGCTGATGCTCCTTTGCTGTCCCTGAAGCTCCTCTGGGAGACTGTAGAGCTGGTCACTGTGCAGCAAGGGCAGTTTGCCGAAACCTGGTAGAGCTGCTGGACTGTCTGGCCGTGGTCTCCTCTTTAAAAATCAAACATTCAACTACTTGAATAGAGAGCACGGCATAAACTTAAGAGTGTAAGAAGTTAGCTCATTCTTGTTAAGAACAATGGGCCCAGGAACAGTTATCAGTTATTGAATATGAACACAGAGAGAGGACTTCAATACCTCAGTACTGAAGGGAGCCCCCTTGTAGCCCCCAGTTGTATTGGGAAAAGGACTTCTGCTACAGGGGTGCCAGGAGCTCCTGTCTGTGCACTTGACTAGCTCTGCTGGCCACAGGATTTCTTCCTTTTTACGCTCCGCTACAGCTAGCAGTAAAGGAAGCACAGAGAGATCCTTTCAGACACTGCAAGAAAGGACAAAGTCAAGACTGATCTCTGCCTCCTTCAGCCATGTAGTGCTTGAGCTCAATCTAGCCTAAGGTAATTGGCAAGGAAAAAATGACTAAATTTTAAGGCCCAGAAGAAGAATACCACTTGGTGTGAGCTGCATTGTTTGCCCATCTGAGAGAGATGAACTACTTCAATATGTGTTTCATAGTTGGAATATTCTCTGCCAAGGGCTTAGCCATCTACTCACTAACATGTGATTATTACTTGTTTAGAGGAGAAATTCTCTTGACTGATAAGCAGCAGATCACAAATTCATGGCTTTTGCTACTTATGCTAATGGCAGAATCCAATTCTGAGCAGAATTATTTTAATGAGCAGTGACAGAATTCAATGTTCAGATATGGTTAATCTTTTGCAGATTGTGAGACCAGCCTGTATTCTGCTGAGGTCTACTTCGAATTAAAATTGTTTAATGCCTTTTTGAACAATGTGATTACTCTGGGGTAATCAGAGTGCATAGTCAATCATTTTCTTTCTATCGTCAAATACTGTCAAAAGAATGAACGATACTATGCTGGTTTGTATTATTTTCATCGTATTTTTTCTGGGAGTACGGTATCACAGAATGTGATTTTTCTCTTGTTATATATAGTCTCAACCTTAATGTGAAAATTCTAGTGAAACAATCCCTCCCCCCCAAAAAAAATTAACTAATTTTGAAACTCTAAAATTGTTCTCTTGTGAATGTTATTTCTTCCCAGAACAATACACATGGCAGAATAAATATAATGGAACCATATAGACAACATAAATCATCAGCTCACATTCATTCAGATAAATTGCTTTGGAATTAGATACTTGTGCTTGGAAATAGTTCTCACATACAGCAATTTCTACAAGTTTATTACCTGTAGTAGCTTTGGCCAAGCCATAAATTACTTATATTGAAATGTTATACATTGAATGGTATGCCAAATGTGATTCAGGTTTTACGTGTTCTCTCCAGATAACCCAGACATAGTTGATAGAGAGGCAAGTGTAAAGGCTTGTCTGTCATAAGCATTCTTAGCCCAGTAAATATGACAGATTGACAATTTTCTGCAACAGTACAGTTCATGATCAACTGACAAGCATCTGATTGCATTTGAACAATCTTGTCCTAAGGCAAGTGGCCAGTTTTCTTAACCTAGAGAGGGCTTTCAGTGCCATTTCCACACCTCCCACAGGATGCTTACACCACAGCACCAAACTTAACAAAACAATTTTTCTACTGATTCTAGACCTGTTTTTGCCAGATGTCGTGCCCATCCTCAGCCTCAGGATCCATTTCCATTCCACTTCTGTATTAGCCTTTTGTAGAAATTGTTTGTTTCTTGTTTTGTCTGAGCCTTGTCTAAGGATATAGTGGTGTATTACAAAGTGTGTAAAGTTGTCTGTTCAGTGTTTCAGACCACACAATGAAAAGTGCATTTACCCTCAGCTGTAGCATTGGCTTGACAGTTGTACAGGACTAGTTGACCCCTGTTAATGGTGCAGGCTTCCCCATTACACTGCTGTATGTAACCTATCTTTTAGAGAAATTAAAAATGATGTAAAACGGTGGACATATTTAAGCTCTGCACATTCTGTGTGGTTTTATATATATATATATATATATATAYACACACACACATGTATAAATGCTGAGTGATATGAAGGAACAGCATCAGAAGCTTTGGCTGGACAGGCCTGTGAAGGGCAGGCAGTCTGGCTGTCAAAGGCAAATAGTGGCATTGAATGGCTCTGTTTTATGTTGGCCTAAAGAGTTGTGTTCCCCAAAACATGAAGGCTCTTTCCGGATTCAGCACGAGGATGAGCTTATCTAATCAATAGTTAATCTGCTGCTAGAGAGAGGTGGAAGGAAAAGAAGTTAAATGAACATGAGCTGTTTGGTTGAAAAAGGACGATGGAATTATCTGGCTCATTTTCTAAAATCAAAGGAAGCATCAGTCTTTCATGCCTGTGTGGATTTAATTACTTGCTCTCATTATCTCTCTGTTCCTATATTTGATAGAAGTAAAAACTTTGTGTCCATCTCCAGAATCCCCATTTTTTTTGTTGTAAGACCAGGTATTAAAATAAAGTAACAGTAGATAGAATATTGTTTGTCAGGAGTTATTAATTGTGTTAGTCAAGGGAGCTTGTAACATTTCAGTTTGGCTTCAAGTAAATGTTTCTGCAGCATGGAAGATTGCTCTGAGTGTACAGGGCATTTTTTATGCTTTGGTTGGTTTATTAAGGGCTTAGTCATGTAGTTCCGTTTGGTTTTAATGGGAAGTACATAACTAAATTCCTCTGCTTTGTAAGGTATCTTTTACACATGCTTTGAAAAACGAGGCTATTATCTCTAAGTGGGTTTCATAAATGGAGATCTGGTCTTCTCCTGAGTTTCGTGCTGCACTTGCATTAGTGCAACCACAGGTTTTAATAAGCACAAAGGTTCACTTATGAGCCCTTTGATCAACGACTTTGTCAAGTTTCTATTCCCATTCTTCATAATGGTAGTGTGCCAGGAAGTGCGAGTGACTGTGCTCATTGACATCAGTACATATGTTGGTTACAATTCATCTGTGTGGACTCAGATTTCTATGGCTGCTGTGATCACCATATATGATTTTTGACTTTTTTTTTTTTTCTGGTGAAATACACTTTGTATCTGATTTGAGAGTGAGGGCAGATGTTGGAGAGGCAGAAGTTTTACRTTTGTCAGGACCAGTTGTCCTCGATGTGAAAGAAAGGAGCTCTTGCCACACTGGGACAATTCTGTTGGGCCAGTCACTGGCAGAACACAGGATGCTTTTGCCCTCTATTTCTTTCTCTCTTCCTCCCCTGCTGCTTTCTCATATGCCAGTTTCACCTTGTCGTATACCAGCYTGACAAACCAAAAGCTCAAATGTGCCTTGTGGATGGAGGAGAAAGTGCGATCCAAAAGGGTGTGCTTTAAACTATGTCAATCTCAGTCAGCTCATGGAGAGCTAATTTAAAGCCCTGATGGGCTGATCTGGCAGAAAATAGGGATCCTTTCAGGGGTTAGGGTTTGATCCAGTGAGTCTAGTTAGCTTTCATATCAAATATGATTGCTTTATATTTTTTTGTGAAGTGACAGGAATTTGTGTAAGAGAATATTGAATTAGTATTGACAGACTAACACGATAATGATGGATCTTCCCATTACATTTGTTACAAGTGTAGTAAAGCATGATTTATTTTCAAATTTAGCACTAATGTAATACCTACAGCTGGGCCTAAAGGGGAAAGTTTGTGCAACTATGAGGAAAAAAACCCAAGGCTGGCTTCTTTCTCTATAATTGAGTTCTAATTCACAGTAAGGGTGAGTTTGTACCTACTTCCAGCATGGCTGCACAGAGTTAGCCAGGTACTAAGGCTGCCTGCCTTAGGTTCTGAGGTGTGAAATGTGCATACGGAGCTGCCACACTCTGCTCTTTTCTCTTCYGCTCAAATGAGCGAGCCCAAGGGAGGATGCGAAGAAGACATCCAGACTGCCAGGAGGTAAGCTCAGACTTTGCCAGCRTGAAGAAGTGAGCTGTGCCCTTTGCAGGGATGGAATAATTTACTTGCCTTCAGGAGCAAGAGAGGAGCAGAGTGTGAGTGGTGATTTACTGACTTTCAATTAGGTCTCCTCTCAGGGGGCTCGTAACCTTTGTGCCTTCCCACATATGAGGCTCTGTCTCAAGGTGCCTTCTAGTCCTAAGGAATCAAGAAGAGACTGTAACCTTTTGAAAGTCTGACATTAGAAAAGATATTTCGTTTTCCATTTCCTGATGTCAGTTGTCTTATCCATTTGGTGAGGATAATTAACTGGACCTTGGCAATCTGGTAAGTGCCAAGTCTGGCTAAGGAGTAGATCCAAGAAGAGACTCAATGTCTAACCTGGGACTTGGCACAAGAGTCCAGACCTTGTGTAAGGTGTACTCTCTGTGAGGAAAGTTGAGTATCACAGAGCAAAAAGAAAATGGTCTCTGTGACGCTGACTGGTGAGACCTATTCTGTCACTATGGCTTATATTTGCACAAAGAACTAATGCTTGGTCTGGACTTGCCAAGGGCTGACAAGTGGAACAACGTGGTTTCTGAAATCCTCATCAGGCTTAGAGGAAAGCTACATGAAGAACTGCCCGGCTCAGGTGACAGCAGCTCTGGATGTGCTCGGGAGCAGAACTTCAGCTACCTTCGGACCCTTAAAGTCAGTTGAGAAGCTGCTTGTTTGATTTAGAGATCTCAGGTGCCAGCTAAGCAAATGAGAAGTTTGGTCTTCAGTATGAGCTTACAATAGATATACTCCTTATCTCCCACCAGGCAAAAGTTGTTGGAAGGGTTCTTTTTTTTCCTGTTTTTCCAGAAACATTCACCCTTTGGTTAGGTTGCGGCATGGAAAGCTGGAGCCCCTAAGGGATATTACTGTGAGGCTTAAAAATGCAGATTAATCTCTGAGGTTCTAAGGTATCTTAGGTGTGGTCAAATCTACCCCATTTATAAAGATTGCAAGCTTTGATTGAGGGGGAAAAAAAAAAGTACTATTTTGGTAAGCACTTGGGAGTTTTTCAGCATGACAGATGTTACTGTGCAAGTGTAAGACCATTATTTCCTTATACATGTGGGTAGTTGTCTTTTTTTTAAGTATTTTGATTTACTAAGTCATTTCAGTAAAGTGGAGTGTGTAGACACAATAGTTGACTGCCCCCACATGCATATTTCACCTTTATTAAATCTTATTACAATTAAAATCTTAACTATTCTTTTCTAGCACAAACACTCTGTGCATGTAAGAATACATGTGACAGCAAGTAAGCCTTTTAGCACATTGCTGATTGTCAAAAGCAAGGATTAGTAAGAAATACATTTGCATTTTTATCTCTAATTTTTCCTTCAAAATTCTTTTTCTTGCAGGCACAGCTATCTCAGGCTTTAAATGGTGTTTCAGATAAAGCAAAGGAAGCAAAAGAATTTTTGGTTCAGCTGAAAAATTTATTGCAGCAGATACAGGTAACTGTAGAATATTAGCTGTTTGAATAATACAGTAATCAATAGAACTGAGTGAATAATTTATTTGATGACTTTGTCTCCTTTGCTGTTCTCATATTTCCTGGAATCATCTAACCTTTCTTGATTGTATTTGCTAGACAAAATTATTCATCAAATAATGTCTGCAAATCTCTCTTAGCTTCTAGATTGGTTGTTTACTGTTTGTTGCAAGAAGCTGATACTCAATACTGAACATCTGAGCTGTGTTGATTAGTATTGATTTGAATCCATTGGTCATGCTCTAGGCTCCTGCCTGCCTGTAATTCCTTGAATTGGGCACTTAGTATAAATTCTTATTTTTACACATTCAGAATTTACTTCTTGTTTTTTTCATTTAACATTTGCCAGAAATGTGCTTTTTTTCTGGATAAAATCCAGTCAACCTGTTTACTAGAGTATTTGTAGGAAGTCAAAAAAGAAAAAAGAAACTAATGTTGCCAAATCAATTTGGTCACTTACTGAAGTAGAAGACATTTTCATGTATATAATTGGACAGCTTTAATACTCAGAATAGGACTCCTGGTGAGTGCAGTAATTGAGGACACACAACCAAAATGAAACAAGTTTCTTTTTCAACTAAATTTAGACTCTTCTGTGTTGGAGGTCAGATGATCCACAAGTCCCTTCTCACCGTACAGAGACCGTACAGAGCATGACTGAAATATGCTGCAGTAGTTTGAGCTTCCCCACAGTGAGCTTGCAGGGTCCAGGATGGGATGCTTGTTATCCGCAGAAGCACTCTGCTGCAGCATGGCTTCCGTGGAATATATATCATCTGCTCAACTATATGCGTGCTCTGCTGGTTGTCCATCTTTTGTCAATGAGCAAGTCCTACTTCTGTTACTAACAGAAAGCCAAAACAAAAGTTCAAAAATCTGTATTTGGTTTAGAATTTAATCATTAGAAAGTTTCACCTAACACTCCAGATTATGAATTCATAACACAAATGCTGCCAAAGTTCTCAAATTGCCAAAGAGCGGTGTGACAAGGCACCCTCACATCCTTCTGTGACACTGCTCAGTGTGAGGGAGAGAACAAATGAAGACCAGGAAACCAGTAAAGCACATCTAATTGAGAGAAATCAGCATGAAGCTACCAACTCATACATGCCTCATGACATGTTTTGGACACAGTGGGAGGTTTCTCTCAGCTGACTTTAGCTGTCTAAAAGTTAAATAGCTCATCTAACCTAGTCATTTAGGCTTCTCCCATTGTCCAAGGATATGGCTAGACACTTCTAGAGTTCTCCCTATATGTGTTGATAGCTGTTTTAGAATGGGATAACTCATCCCAAAACAATAATCTATCACCAATCTTTTCTTGAGTCACGTAGCTCCATTAAAAATGTTTTTTTTTTTCCCTCCTGAAACCTAAAGGTGGCCTATTACAACTATTTATGACTATGCTGTAAAATCCTTTAATGTGTTTCAATAAAATCACTAGCAAATTGCTCTGCATAAAGGAGCTACTACAATTAGATCAAAAGACTAAGCAATTCCTTTAATACAGCTCACTGCTTAAATGCTAGAGGAAGATTCAAAAGAGGAAATTGTATCTACTGATCACCCTCTAAAATTTGGCTGTGTCTGGATGCAAAGCTAGATCTGAACCTCACACATTTAGCCAGTCTCCAGCATGAGTCTGAATGAGGACATCAAATTTCAGCAAACCAGAACGTAAGGATTAATCAGCTGCATATGTATTAAGCAAAACAGGGCTAGGGCATAACCCTGAGTGCTGGATCATGATCACCCACACAGTTTAACTCTTAATGAGCTCCCTGGCATAGCTTTGTCCCATGACAAATGGCACTCTTCCCAGGTGATGCCTGAGCAGGACTGGGTAATAGCACATACTAGGGATTACTCCCAGTAGGCAGGTTTCATACAGCCATGCTATTTTGGGGAGAAGAGTTTAGATATGTCATGAGCTGATCTCTGCCTTTTGGCCTACGGGCCAGAGAACCGTTCTTGGACTGTTTTATATGGGGGAATAGAGGTATTCTGTGCGTGCAGATTTATATCCAGAATAATGTGTCTCAGTTCAGGTTATGACTAGTAGATATCTTATTATGGTACCACACACACATACAAACATTTACCCCTCAGCAAAAATGCCTTAGAAATGTATGTTTACACAAAGGAGTGATCCATATGTACATTTTATTATCTTGTTTCAGTGCAAAGCAGAACAGACAGCCATCCACACCCTTTTTTTCCCCCTCTTTGTGAATGCCAGAGCTACCAGGAACTGTGCTTTTACCTTGCCTGGAGCAATCTACAAATTCATAACCTACTTTTCTTTTTTTCGTGTTTCATAGATCTGATAGTTTCTGCTCTTTTTCCTTCCTTTCTCCTTTCTGAGACAACCTTTATATCTCTTGGTCTGCTCTTTTTAGAAACTTCCAGTTCCTCATTGCCTCTGTTGTTTCCTTGTTCCTCCTTGTTGCTGTCATTATCTGATTTTCACATTTTCCCATCTGCTGTAGCAATTTCATCCTTTCTCATTTGAAAAAGGCATGCTGCCAAATACTCTGTTTGATGTGTGAATGGAAAACAAGGAGAAAAATGCTGCACTACAGCCACTTACTGATTTAGGTTCTATACAGGAAACATCATGTCAAGAGCAGCCTGATAGAAGTAAGCTTAAGGGGGAGTCAGGTGTGATATAGGCAGAGGAGGCAGAGACACAAACAGGAAGAGTCTGCAGCAGACCTGTGAACAGTAACTCGGCTGTCTGGTGTCTCCATCCCCCTCTCCCCTTTTGGTGGCAGAGGCTAGAACTGCCGTGGAGACCAGGCCAAGCAGCTCCCAAGAAGAATGTGCCTTCTTCCCTCAGCTGGAGAAGGGGATGCATGGATCATAGTGTGGGGAAAGGAATGCAGTGCTGAAAAATTTGCTCTCAAAAGAACAAAGACCAAAACAAATGAACTGAAAAAAGAAGAGAAATGCATAAACAAAAGATAAGATAATTATGAATTAGGGGTGTGTGGTGGCTTGCCATAGAGATGCTTCTCTTTAAGCATGTGTTTAAAATAATCTCACATTTAATACTTTTTTTTTTTTTTTTTTGATATGGCGGACTGTGAGGAAAGCTGATGGGACAACTGAAGGTCTGCTGGAAAAAGGAGCTTGAAAGCTTTCTCTGTTTTCTAGTCTCATGAGCAGACAAAGCAAGGGAGAGCCTCCCTTTGAATGAGTGTGACAGTGTGGTTTCCACAGCAGTGAAAGCTGTCCCCAGGAGGAGGGTCAGCACAAGACCTTTTAGTACCATTTACCCACACTTCTACAGGCGCAAGTGGGATTCTGTGGCAGCACCGTTTGTTCAGAGATTAGGTCCCCATTTATAGACAGGAGCTTATGTAAGGCTACTGTGATACCGAGGCCTTGCTCAGGACTCAGTGGGGACAAAAGCGGTGTGTACCTCATACTGGCCTCTACCTAGCAGAGAGTTTTATCACAGTGTGAATCAAAGACTGCTCTGGTATTTTTCTTTTAAAAAGCTAATCAAATATGTGTTTCCAGGGAAGATATGAGCTATCTATATTTGCCAAGTAATGGCTATTTTTAAAAAAGTACTTGAGGCAATACATGCGATCTCAGGAATAATATCTGCACCTGAATTATTTCCTTGTAATCAGACTGTGGATCAGATTCTGGTCCATAATTCTGTTCTAACTATCATGGTGTAAAGCCAGTGATTTCAAAGGAGTTACAGTGGGATAATTAAAACAGAATGGGGCAGAACCCTCTTGTAATACATACATATATGTGTGCACTGTGTATGTGAGGTTTAGATTTTAAATTATGTTGTATTACTGTGTCTTCCAAACATCCGTTGTCTGGAAAGTGCCAGTAAATGAAGGTTTTACATAAGCCCATTTTGTGGCACAGCATTTTACAGTTTTATTTTATAGCAAGCCACTGTTGATGGTACAACTATAATGAAATCAGAAAGGGAACAGAATATGCTACAGTCTTGAATGGAAAACAAGTAAGAATCGCCAAGAGCTTCAGCTGTAAAATACACTTTCTTTGAGTATGACTCTCATCTTTTTCTAGGAGAACGGGTTGGATTATGAAGCCTGTCTTGTTGCTCAGTGCGATGCCTTGGTTGATGCATTAACTCGTCAAAAGGCAAAGTTGCTCACAAAAGTTACCAAAGAACGTGAGCACAAGCTAAAGGTGAGCACCACTCTCATAAGCTGTGAGTATTCAGGTGAGCATAGCTATTGATACCTAGTACTAATGGGCATTTTGTTAAGTCTCCAGCCCTTTACACAGTGAAAATTCCTGTTGACCAAATCCTAAAGTCGTTCAGCAGGTTCAAGCTTAGCAGTTCAGTGGACCTGTGCTTCTACACTAAAAATTAGGGATATGCTTCAGCAATCTGCTGAAACAGGCCATTAGTCTTTATTTGATGTTTTTGGCTAGCATTTGAGAAGTGCTCAGCAGTGAAACCTGTCTGTGATGTACATTCTCAGTATTTCCAAATGCAAGAAATCCCTTCTGAGCAGACTAAGAGTACTTGTCCAAGTAAAATTTTGCGATTTAGGTCTCTCCTGAAATCTTTGAAATCAGGCAAGCCACCTTCAAAGATCCACTTCTACTCAAAAAAAAAAAAAGGAAATGCAGAAAGGGAGGAAAAGGGGAAGATATAACTGGCTGAATAAAGTGGCAATCAAGAAATCTCTAAATGGACAAATATCCTTGAAATATGGAACTTCTTATGTGATATTGAGGTATTATAGCGCTGGTAACAATAATACCTAAGACATAAGGAAAAACTGAAGTGAAAAATCTGAAGTGAAAATCAATGAATAAAATCTAATAGAGATCAGCATTCAAAAAGCTCCATGCTTAACAGGAACCAACATTTGAGATATCCTACTAGGAGCACAGTGTATCCTGCAGCTTGTGCCTGTTAACCTGTTATACTCAGGAGTTGTGCTATTTTACACAGAACTATTAGGTCTAGTTTACAGTCGTGTGACAGCAGAACAAAATGCAAAATCTGGAAAAGTGAGATGTATCTGTCTTATTTCTTAATCCTAGCAATGCATCCTTAAATAGAACAAGACCAGTTGTGAACTGTGAAGAGAATGATAGTCTATGATCTGCAAGAAGTCACTCTGTTATCCTCCTCTATAATACTTGTGTTTAGGTCAAAGATTTATTAAAAGCTTGAATTTTAGTGAAAGTTTGATTACAAGTGTGAATATTGCAAATGCAAAAACATGTTCTGTGCTCTTTCTGCCCCAAGCAAACCTGAGCTTTGAGCAATTAATCTGCTCTGAAAATTGAGATTCCCTGTGCACAACATTTTGCCAAACTAATTATCGGTATTTACAATACAGAGCAAATGAATGTAGCTGACGGAGATGTGGCAATGCCCATATGGCAGCTAAATTAAGCATAGCTTTAACACTCTCTTCCATTTGTTGCCTCTTCTGAAGTAATTTATACAATTCACTGGAAGCTGAGGCAATTACCAGAACTGTACTGATATTTGTTTTCCAGGTTGTTTGGGACCAGATAAATCACTGTACACTGAAGCTACGCCAGTCAACAGGGCTTATGGAATACTGCCTAGAAGTTATCAAAGAAAATGATCCCTCTGGGTTTTTACAGGTATTTTCCTTTTCATTGTTGTGGGGGGGCAACCAAAAAAAATAATTTACAGCTAAATCTAAAAATGGACTGCTTGGCTAATTAGCCTATTCCACCTCTGAGACAGGTTCACCTTAACCCCTGTTAGTAATATCTAAAAGTCCATCTAGCCTGGTGATTGTATTAATTTCCAGTCAGTCTTCAAACTGAATTTCTAGTTCAGCCTTCGAACAGTCACACTGATTGAGATGTGGAATTAGCTTGGCTGACTGGCACAAAACATGCGCTGTTGGCCACCTGATGTGAGAGGACTCACCCAGATGCACTTTCTCCCTGTCCATCCTGCACCTTTACATAACACAAAAAGTCAAAGGCAGAAGCAGGAAAGGTAATGAGTAACAGAAGCAGGTGGGACAGAGGCAGAAGGAGCTACTAAGTGAAGTGGAATTGATTCATATAGATCACATGTGTACAGTTGTGCTGCTGCCGAATTGCTGAATTTTTGGGTACATATCTCTGGGGTTATATCTGTGGAAGTATGGTGTGTAATAATTGTTAAACTGTGTGTTATATTGTGGTCATTTCAGAGAAAGTGTGAAATAGTCTATATAAATATGCAAGTTTCCTGTAGGCAAAATTGTAAAGAAAGTGGAGTTTCCAGGTTTACTTGCATACTGAGAATATGTGTGGTTTGAAGCAATAGATGGTTCAAAGGCAACATCAGGAGAATAAAATGTCACAATGCTTATGAACTTAATGATCTGTAAAGAGACGACTTAAAAAATGCAACCCTCAAGTATACCAATGCTGATATAATTTTATGGATTCTCTATTTTGTGGTCACATAATATATAATTCATGTCAAATTGGGAAAGTCTGTACAGTATCTTCTAAGATAAGAGCTCAGGAAAGCACTTTAAGTACATTCTTAAATTCAAAATGATCCTGGAAATTGTTTAAAATACTAGTTTTCAACATGTGGACTTGGACCTCTGGGCATCTCTGGCCTACTTCTAATAGGTTGATGAGAGCTAACTACATAAAGGCTGTTGTCAGTGTGCAAAAAGCCTCTACACAGGTAATCAGGAATTTGCAAAACAAACAGGTTTGGAAACCATTGATTTAAACATACATTGAACTTCAAGCCCGTTTTTATCCCCTGATAAAAATGTGTTTCAGTTCCACTGAAGTTTATGTGAATAAGGACACTTTCTTGAGTTGGGCCCAAAAATCTTAACATGGTCATTAACTGTGACCCATTTGTAACTAGATGAATCAGTGAGAAATAGATTATTTAATTTTTTCTGAGAGTTATGTTTTTTTCAGTGTTGTTCAGGCTGAAGACAATTTGAGCCCTTTGAGCCAGACAGATACTCTGGGCAGCTCCCTTCCCTGGAGAAATGGGGCTTGAATGATAGCAGCACTGCTATTCCCTCCTGCTCAGAATGTATAAAGGAAATATCTCATTTAAGACAACAAATGAAGCTGTACAAAAGGAAACAAGAAGTGTTTTAAAAATTAAAATGATAAGGGAGATCAATGGGAATCTTCCTAAAGAGTTACAAGCACCTGGACGGGGACACAAAAGATCCAGTCCAGCAAGCTGGTAATGCCTCGGTCTCCTGCAGAATCTGCAAGAGCCCCGGACATAACGATGCTCCAGGATGTGCAGCCTCACTCTTGCTTGTTTTGTTGCATGAAGCAGACATGTCAAACCACAGAGAGGAGGCAGGCCCACTTAGCTCACACAGCTGGTAGCAACCTCTGGGAGCTAGGTCCCACCGTCTTTCTTACTGTGGAAGTCTTTCCTCTTGCCAGCCCTTAGTTCTGGTTCAAAATACTATTGCCTTCCTGTCTGAAAACCCAACACAGGACCTAGTTCCATTTCTGATTTCTTTGAAAATATTTGTGACTCAGAAGAGTAGTACTTCTCTCCTTTGCTTCAACATGTGAAAGAGTTCTTCCAGCATCTGCTGTGTGAGGAAATACAGCCTTAAGGCCTTGAGTGTAGCTTTGTTTTACGGGGGTAGTTGCACCTCACAGGGCTACAAGACAGGTCTTGGAGTAGAAGATTCCAGGTACCCCTCTTTGCAAAACATGACCAAAATTGCAGGATATTGTTGCTTATATGAAAACTGTTTCTTTGTGTACAATTTCAATTGCATTAAACCTGAAGGTATTATTCAGTCTTTTCTGCAGCGGACTACTCACTGGAGTTGTGTACTAAAGTTTGAAGAGTTTTAAAAAGTGTGCAAGGCCCAGTAGAGTCTGCCTAAGTAAAAACTGAGTAAGATTTTAGGGCTAGGTCCCATGTTAAACTACAACATGATAATTGGCAGGTGTCTCTTCTTTACCATTTGCCTTTCTCTGACTCAGTTCCAGTTGCTACTGAGTCTAGATTCCAGACAGAAAGCTGTAAGAGACTTTCATGGTTACCATTACCAAAATGGGGGAGGAGATGGGGCAAGCAGTGAAATTGCCAATTGATGAGGTAAAATATAACAGTTTTATTGCCTAATTCATTTTGCCTAATTAATTTTATTGTTTTAATTAATAAAAGTAATTAATTTTGCCTTATTATTTTTACTGCCTTATTAATTGCCTAACAAGAAAGGCACATCAAACAAAATTATGTGCGTGTGTGGCTGTCAGCTGAACAGGGCCTGCTGCACACATGAGTGAATATTAGAGGGTTGTCACAATATCCCTGAAAAACAGGATGAGAGTTAGTCAACTTAAACCTATTATCACTCCAGATTGACTGGTTACTGTCATGTCTGACCTCAAACAGGAGCTAGGAATGTGTGATGTATATTAATCCCAAGACTAGAAAGTATTTTAACAGCTTGCCAACTGGATACTACAGGGCAGATGAAGCCTTATCTTATCTACATGCAAGCTAGAGACGTGCTTAGTTTTCATTTCAGCTTACTTTTCTTAAAACCTTTGTGACTTCATTCTTTTCATTCACATTTGATATTAAAAATACTTTTGTTTTTACTTTTTCCTGGTTTATCTAGTGATGATTTCAAGGTAACCGGCAAACACTGAAGCATTCTATTACTTAGAGCAACTATTCTTGCAACAAGGGTACTGAAATACAGCAAAGGGATCCAGCACCTCCGTAGCTGGCTCCAGGGTTGTACAAAGGTTATAAGATGCTCCTCCACCTACTGCACAGACTGTTTAGGAGCTCTTGGGGCAGGGGCCCAGACAAAAGCGTATTCCAAGAGGAGTAGCAAGGGAGGATATCTGAACTCCTGCAATAAAGAAAGATTCTTCTTTCTGGTCTCTACAGAAGAATATTCTGCTGTAATATACAGGACACTCGTTGGGAAGGATTCCAGATATCCAAATGCTTCACTGAGCTCAAGGACAATTGAGTTTACTGATTTCCGTAGGGACAGGATTTCACTTGCAGAAGAGTCCATTGCAGTAGTTTTAGTMTGACTTTTGGCCTAATTGTCTGCAGCCTGAGGTAGAGCAGAGTTTTAAAAGTGGGATTCAGTCTTGATGGAATGGTAGAAAATCGATCATATTCTTTGGCAATCTGTTCTGACAACTTATGTCTCTCACTCAAATATACACATTCTTTACCATTTGACTTTTTTCTTGCCTCAAACTTTCATCCACTGAATCATCTCTGCCAAATGGAGAGACCCTCTAACATTTAAGCCTCTCTTTATGCAACTGTTTTCTAAACAGGAGAGCAAAAACAGATTCTGGAGATCAGAGTTCAGAAGCATATGTGGCATTCAGAGACATGATATCTAACACAATCTTAACATGCTTTATAAATGCAATTTTTATTTTCCTACTCTTAAGTTGGGGTTTGTTTTGAAAAGATATGACAAAAGGATGCCAGATAATTGGAACTCTGCAAAATTATCACATCCTCTTTCAACTATACTATCATATTCCTAATCTCATTGTGCTGTATCTCACAGGCATTCTGCCACTTTTAGTGTGTTGCAATGTGCTGCTGCATCTGCAATCTTATAAGCCTGGTACTCTCTTTCAGATCTCAGATGCTTTAATCAAACGTGTTCAAGTATCTCAGGAACAGTGGGTCAAAGGCGCGTTGGAACCAAAAGTGTCTGCTGAGTTTGACCTGACTTTGGACAGTGAACCTTTACTGCAGTCGATTCACCAGCTGGATTTTATTCAGATGAAATGTAGGGGTGAGCTTTTGTGATTCAATTGTTTTTTTTTCTGTGGTCCCTGGGAATCATGCCATTATCTTCCCTCAGTGCTGATTCAGGCCTTAATTATGCATGTGGGTGACTGGGTAGAGGGTGTCAGAAATTAATGAATGAGTTAAGGATAATTGTGTTGTGATGTTGTTTCTTTTTCTGACTCCAAGTAAACATAAAGATTACTATTCAGTTCATCTGTTCTCTCCGGGCCTAATTCTGAACCCGAAAGGCCCAAGGTGAAGTAATTAGAATGGCTAATTTGCCAGATAAATCTGTGGAGAAACAGTGGGTAAATAGTTAAAGGCCAAAGTCTGCTCACCAAGAACAGTTTGCATCTTGCCTAAATGGGTTGTATTAAATAAGTTACTCTAACAACATTTGTGAACTGCTCTTTTGAATTTTTGACAGCCAGGAAAGCAGAGTCAAAGTATAGTTGATAAAACTTCTCTGAATATTATCTGCATTTATCTGTTTAAATTAGTTTAGATTTAATACTGTCTTACCTCCCACCACTCTCCATGCCAAACATAAAGAGTTTAACTAAACTATCCACTTAGTTTGCTAATTAACAACAGGTCATTTGAAGTGAGAAGATATTTGCTTTTGGACATTCATCTGGCTTTAATGCTTGAAGAATTAGAGACTTGCAGTGAGCTGGATTCACTGGCGCTTTATGAGGGCAATAGCGCTGTCTGCTGACATTCCTATTTATTAAACGATCCCAGTTTTAAGCTGTAGTACAGAGCTAGACACAGTCTCAGATGCAGAGAATGGGACAGGATTGCCTCTGTCCAGACCTTCATAGAGCTTACGAAAAAGCCCGTGCATTGCTCCCCAGAGGTATCTTAACAGATAGCCCTCAGGAAGGGCTCTTCCTGGATTTTCCCTTTGCTCCTTTCTTGGCCTCGACTGGGGAGTACCTGCCATATATCCCATCAGGTTGGTCAGTACTACTGGCTGGTGCGTGGGGAGGACAAGCCTAGTTGTACCCACTATGCAAAGAATAGTGGAAATGCAGCAGTCATTTATCCTGGCCACCACTATTGCAAACCTGGCATCTCTTGCAGATGCATAAGGGACTGTGTTATTCCCCCTTGTGGAAATGAGGATTGTTTAGTATATAGAGATATATTTATATTTTTCAGTTTATGACTGCAAATCTGTTTGTATTTAAACTGCTCAGTCTGAAGCTTTGGCTTTTTTTTCCTGGAATTTACATCTGTGACATTAACCAGCTTTGCGTTGTCTTCTCACAAGTAGTGGCCTTGCGTCTAGAAATGCGAATACTACAGAATAAGCAACTCAGTGTTTCACTAGCAAACACCCAGAATTACCAGGAACAACACTTTATAGACTGTGAGGAGAAGCTGATGTTGCAGGGTGATGTTTTGCTATATATAGCGTCAGCACTTGTATACTTCTGAGTCTCCAGTTTTGCAAAAACATCTAAGTGTCTCTTCACATCTGCTCTTCTTTCTCCAGTCCCACTAACCCCAGTGCACCAGAGTCATCAATCTTTGCCAAATGTTTGGTGTTGAGGGGAGTGTTACCATCTCACTGTACTGATTGATCTGACAACAGTAGATGCATTGAAGACATCAGAGCTAATTTGTAAAGGGAGATTTGGGAGATCCTAGCAGAATAGGGCCAGCATGGCTCTTCCAGCTGCAGGTTGTTTCATTCCAAATGCTTTGCAATATAAGGTCTGTAATATCATTATCGATGCTTACTGCATGACTGAATTTCTAATTTTTTTTTTTCAAACTGTGGCCTCATTCAACCTCAGTGAGCTTGCATGGGTCAGCTGGAGGTGAAAGCTTGCTTGCAAGTAGACATTGATTCACTGTGTTAGACAAAAAAGAATGAAAATGAGAACAAATCACATTAAATTTGCTTTGATGACTTGTTCATGTACCTTATTGGTGGATTCTGTATAAGCCCATATCCGAAGCTAACCTCAGTAAATAAAGATCAGGAAGTGTTTCTTCTAACAGAAAATAAAAGTTGCTCTGTATCAAATTAACTGTGCAGGGAGCATAAACATATGTGCAGAAGTGATGCTTAATCAGTCATGTGGACCAAAGTGTCTCACTAATAGCCCAGAGTCCCACACTCCCCAGGCTAGTTGACCTGCTGAGAGACATCCACGGCTCTAGTATTTGTTGACATTTTGAGCTATCCCACATCTTTTTCCTCCATCCCTATTTTCTTCTCTCTGTTGCTTTTTCTGAGTGTCTTGGCACAAAATTCCTGTTCTCAATGACTGGCTCAATGTGTAAATGACATTTCCTCAGATCAAGCAATGGATAGAGGCAAAAATGTGTTCCAGGTTGGTTGTTCGAACAGCTGGAATTGTCATGCAAGCTTGGTTTGTTGTAAAATGAAGAATAGGTGCAAATGGTTAACATAGCTTCAGACATGGACTGGCCACTCTTTTCTCAGGTTCCTTTCTTCCTCTGCAAATCCCTCCTGTCTTGTGACTCAGTTCAGGGTTAACCTTCCTGCCTTGATTCCTGCCATAGATCTTTTCACAATACCCAAATCTATTTCAGAGGCCCTGCCACACATACTGTACAACCCACAGCTACTCCTTCAACTAGCATGGCATAGTAACCCTCCCCCCCCCCTTTCTTTTCTGCATTGCCTTCGAGTACCCACTGGTATACTCCTTCTCCTTGTCAGGCGGGACTCCTTCCCTCTTCTGCAGTTTGGTCCCTGAGGATTCCCCAGACACATCTCCTGCAGCGACTCCTCTCTGCTTCTCCAGCCACAAATGCACAATGCTAATAATGCAAGAGTAACTGTTTCACAGCAGTCTTTATCCTTAGTTCTGTCTGGTTTGCATCTCGAACACGGGTCTTTGCCTGTGGGCTTTCCTTCTCAATAACACTGTAGTGCGCTTGCTACAGCAGTGATTCAGGATTGAGCTAGCCAAACTGCAATTTTGGAGAAGGTCAAAGGTTACATGCTTGTGATGGTCTTGTTCTTTCACTGCATATAATCCTTTAAAAATTAATCTGTGAGAGAGAGTGGAGAGCACAACTTCCTTGACAGGCTGACAAACAGTAAATGAAACCTTAGAACAGCCTGCTGTACCCTGAGAGGAGAGTGGCTATGAGATGCATTGAGCAATGTGTTCGGAAACTGCTGACTTGACATGAGACATCAATATCACATTTTTAGCTAAGGGTGACCTGTATGAAGCACTTTTATAATAGCAGGACATTAATCAAGCTCATTAATAGGTCTTGCTATGCCAATGCATAGCATTCTCCCTTTATATTTTTAATCCTTTCTTTCAAAAACTCTCTAGAGGACATTAAGTTGCACAAGAAGTGGGACAGTGATATAATTTAACATTTAAATCTTCATTTTTGTTCTGATAGTTAGCCTATATTTTTCTTTTCTTAGTGTTGTTGCATTGCTGTTCACTATGAAGCATATCTCAGTGTCCCAGTTATTCAACTCCCTTTACACTTTGCTTTGACTTTTACAAGACTTCACTCTCTCTCCTCCTAGAGGGAATCTGAAGTCAAGGTAAATCTCTGTCCATCCCTGTCTGGCCGCTCTAGGAGGGAGACAGGAGGGAAACGGGAGCCAGCGTAATCCAGCAAAGCTGGACAGGTGCTTTGTGGGAATTTCTTACCCCTCCTTGAACTACTGTGTGGCTGTACAGTTTGGGTCACAGGCTGGCCCAGAGTGAGTAGGAGGCTGATAAGGATTACTCACACAAACTTAAATGTCCAGTGACAAAGTAAAGAAGACCAGGTCTTCCGCATAGTATCATATACATTGGGCCAAGTTTCATATTCTCTTCAGGAAATGGGAACAACTGCATTTTAAAATATGAAAACATATTCTAATCCTGCATGACATTCCTGCTTGAAGAATTAAAAGTAACTTACAAACAAGTTACCCTTGCACAAGAATTCTGCTCTTTTTTCACCTTTTTGCCTTATGTGAACAATCCCTGAAAACTTCCCTTCAGTATTCCCAAGAGCTTTTGGCAGGGGATTGGAGAGGTGGAATTTTGGCAGTTTATTGAGGGCATGGGAGTGTTGATAATTTTGCACTTTATAAATTTCAAGAATTAGGTCTTCATCTAGTTTTGCCAGAGGGAGTCTCAGAAGCAGAGAGGACCTAGTGAATGCCTCCTGAGAGCCTTAACAGCTTTACTAACGTGGTGGGAGTGTGGATGGCTGACAAAGCCTTATCTTCTCTAAGCTTCATTAGTCACTGAAATTATACATGCTAACAAACACAAACAAACCCTCCAATTTAAATATTTAATTTAAAATTCTCATTACCTCTGAATTCCTCACTTTCAGTTTTTTGACTCTTGTCACATTTCTGTTACTTCTCTAGACACAATGCCTTCTAGAGAGAGCAAAGTCTGAATTTTTCATGTGAAAGAACAAGCAGATTTTTATTTATGATACCCTCCAAATCATCCTTAAAGATGAAGAAAAAGCAACAAGGCTTTTCTTCTTCTCTTTTTTGCAGAAAAACCTTCAAGAGCTTATTTATAAAGCTCTTTTCTTTCATGCCCCAGTCCTTCTGGGCTACAAAACATCTGAGTTCAATGCAGTGGTGGGTAATGCCAACAGAAGGCCACAGTAGCTTCTGTATGGTTTATCACAAGTATAATAATAGACTTTTATGTCACTTTCAAAGTGGGGGTGAAGGTTTAGCCTCAGGACACAATAGTAACCATATTCCTGCAGAGCACTTGTTGCACAAAATGTAAACAGTCCTTTTTTATACAAAGAAGTAGAATAGGACCAAAGAACAGCTCAAGGGCTTGTTCTTACACAGACAGAACATAAAAAATAATCTAGAGGCTCAGAGTGGAGTAGATAAAAGAAGAGCAAATTGACATTTTTAGGAGCTAAGTCAATGAATGCTCAGAGCACTCAGCCCCTTGCAAGAGACAATGGAATTTTGCAGAAATGATCCTGAATGCTGAAATTCAGCCTTGGGTGGAAGACCAGGCTAGGGCCTGTGCATCACTTATATCCCACTTAACCTCTGAGATTTCAATAGTACATAAGCTACATGCCAGTCATCTCCAGAAGACTGAAATTTCACTTTATAATTTCCAGTGAGGGAGAACAGTGAAAGTTTAGTTTGGTCTAGTATGGAAAGTGTGGTGGAGGGCTGTCTCTCCATAGAGGCATAATTGAATATTTTACTCTGTTTATTTTTGTTTTTGAGGTGTTGATCTGGTTAACAGTGGTGTTTATCCTGGTCCACTCAATAAAAAAGCGTATCTGTAGGTAACTTCACATCTGTAATTTCCAAATGCATGGAGCCAAAAGCAGTCTCCTGTGATGCTGGAGTTCCTCTTGCTATCTGAACCAAGGGATTTAAATAAAAACTGCATTTGGAACAACTTTCTTTAACAGTTTCTTTTAAGTATGGCTGCCATAAGAATAACTTCTATCCAAGCTGGTTTTTGATGAAAAAAATGGGGATTTTAGACTAGATTAAAAAAAAATTGTGAAAAATCATTTTTCTGCTTTCAGTAGAATTCAGCCTTTATCTCACCACCGTGCTTTAAGGAGTGGCTCTTATGTTGTTTAATATCCCCATTCTTTGTGGGCTGGGCTCCCTGACAGCGCTGCACCTCTCATGTGGCTCCACAGTCTGAGACACCCCCTGCCTCTGCTGTTTGCTGTTCCATCGCTCCTCTTGGAGATAAAGGGGCAAAATTGCTGTAGCACAAGAAAAAACTCTTCCAGCCAGTGACCCCTAGAAAGGAAACCAGATGTGAGACTCCCAAGCTGTAGTTACTATGAAGCACCACAGAAGCATTTCCAAATAAAAATGTTTTAGCCTAAATATCTCTGTGTTTGCCCAAAGAACATTTTGTTACATATTTTTTACTGGGTTTTGTTTTAATGAAGGGAAAAGGAACCATTTTGTTACCACCCCTATTCCTAACTAATATTGCCTCCCCTGTGAGGGGAGGGAAGTGACCAGTCATCATCTTGCTCACAGCACAGACTAATGAGTTAGGGCAGAGTTACACTAATCTGTACTCAGTTCCTGTTACAGTGCCACCCGTCCCATTACTGCAGCTGGAGAAGTGTTGCACCCGAAACAACAGTGTGACATTGGCCTGGAGGATGCCACCTTTGAGCCACAACCCAGTGGAGGGTTATATCTTGGAACTTGATGATGGAGATGGTGGCCAATTCCGAGTGAGAATTTCATTCAGCATTTATTTGTGTTTCTTTGTATTGAAGTTTCCTCAGGATATGGATTTGTGTCTGTCTGAAGGGGGGAAGAGGGGGTAGGGAAGGTTGCCAAAGCATCCCTGCTTCTGCTGCATGGATCTAGAAAGCCCCGGGTGCAGATTCTGCTCTTTAGAGGAATCCCTGGCTTGGGTAGGAAGTTTGGCTGACATTTTTCTTCAGGCTGTGGCAAAGAGGGCCTTGTTGAGATGGAATCTCAGGTCACTACCATATCTACTATGTGACCCACATGGAGCATACCAGAGGAGAAAATCCTGTACTATCTACAGGAGCTGAAAGAGATACGTTCCACAAATCAGAGATTTCTTCAAAGCCCCTACTCTAGCATTCCTGTTTCAACTGCTGAGCTTCTTAGTCAAGAAATTCAATTAATATTTTCCTGGTTTTCTGAATAAAAATTCAATCCTGCAATCAAATATCAGATTTTTATATCTTTTCTCTGGGTGTGGATGAGACCAGGCTAACAAAAGCTTTCCTCCGACATGGCTGCGATGGTGTTGGTAAGTTTGGGAAAGCATCTCAAGTGCTATCCCACCAGACCTTATATTCCACAACTACTTATTCACGCTTGCAAGTGTGAGATACCTCTAGACTCCTGCCCTCTCCCTCCACATCCTGATAAACAAATTATAGAAATAATTCAATTAGCTTTTGGCCAGTCATGTCCTGCCTTTCCTCTAGAGGCAGACTTGCTGCTGCTGTTCATGCTTTTATTACTTCAGGACTGAACTAGCCCATTGCATTCCCTAGGGGATAATGCCTTGAAACCGTTTGGAGGTCATTGCAGGTACAGCAGCTCTCTTCACAGATGGGAAATTTTGCCAAGAATATGTGATGCCATTTCTTCGGGAGCTGCAAACTGACTTCCTACTGGAAACCTAAGGTCTTAAGTACCTAAAGGTTTCTAAAGCTGAAAATGGCCTGGTATTGTTCTRTCTAAGCAGTTGCCTCCCTGTGCCAAACTGCTACATCCATAGCCATAAAGGCAGATTTGGATGCCCCTCATTATAAGAGAGAGGGGTATATTGAGGAGGGCACTGGCTTTTTGGAACTTTTCCTTGATTCTTTGGTCCGAGTGTTGTTTCACATGTGTTTGAAGAGGCTGGTCTCCACGACTGAAAGTGTGAAAAGGTATCTCTGTGAATGACTGTCTGAGAGCTGCTAATATAGTTAATATTATTAGGCAAGCATGTTATCAGTGTGTTATGAGTGAGATGTTATGAATGAGGTTTTTATGAATGTGAGTGTCTTGGATAAGCCTTTTCAAGCTTTATTCACATCTAAATAAATACCTGCGGATAAACAAGATTTCAGGCTGGGGCATATCCAAGGTGAGGATGCATCTTGATCCATTTGTGTGGGAGGTTTTATAACTGGCTAAGGTTTCAGGACTGCCAATGCTGCTGTGTCAAGATTTTGTATTGAAAAGATATGAAACGATCTCAGTCCTTAAAGCTCTAGGATCATGATCTAGATGTGAGAGTTCTCCAACAAATACAGCTTTTCACTGAGATGGTATATTTTATAATATGGAGATAAATTTAACTGCTCTATTAAAACTTTTCTTTCTCTCCAGGAAAGATCATAGGCTAACTCAGGACCCAAGAGACTTTGCTACTTGTAGCTACCGCCATTGTAGCAATGTGGACAAACACAGGCCCTATTGTAAACTTAAGAAATCCCTTTCTTATTCATCACATACTTAATTCACTATTGGTTCATAGCAAAGATCAGCAGGACTACTCCTGGGCATACACTTTAGTGTCTTACTGAATTGGGGCCTAAGTGGTCTGCTTAGTCACAGTCTTAAACTCTTTAGAGCCTTTGCTACCATGTATCTATGGATTTCGCAGAATCAGAGAAATCAGAGGTGGAAAGGCCTAGATTTTCCTCCTCCTGAAATATTTCACATTATACAAGTGCTTGCTGTTTTATACATCATTTCAGACATTTATTATGTCTCTGCTTTAGTTGCTGTTTTATCATGTCGTGCATGTGATTCTAATCTTCAGAAGTTTGGTTTCTTCTAGCTCTGTAGTTACAGGTTTCAAAATTATATTTTAACAAAAGCATGAGACAACCTTTCTATAACAGAATAAAACTATGCTTACTTTACTTTTTATTCTTCCACATATCCTCTTTTTATTTTTGTCCTATGTAAATATATAAAAGAATGGCCATGGTGGGTCAAACCCTGGGACTACTGTCCAAAATAGTATTTTGGAGCAGATGTTTTAGGAAAAGTGTACCAAAAAAAAAAAAGATTTTTCTATGTTGCTCTTTATTGGTGTACTCTCCTGGCTTTATCTTACTGTGTCCACTGCTGATCTTCCTTGATGTCTCCTCTGCTGTAGTTGTCCATGTTTTAACAGTATAAACTCTGCATTCTCTGAAGCAATGAGAAGCTTTTTACATGTGGTTTATGTTTAGAAGTCTTATTGTGTGATCCTGAGGTACAGAGAAACGGTTAACTGTGTTCCTCTCTCTCTCTCTCTCTCTCTCTCTCTCTCTCTCTCTCTCTTCTTTTTGCATTGCTTAGGAAGTATATGTTGGCAAGGAGACTCTCTGTACTATTGATGGCCTTCATTTCAACAGTACCTATAATGCAAGAGTCAAAGCTTTTAATTCATCAGGAGTTGGTCCTTACAGCAAGACAGTTGTTTTACAGACATCGAATGGTGAGGTTTCTTTTTTGCCAGTTTCTAAATGAAAAGCTGCAGGTCTCAGTGGCAGGATACTTACATCCCATTAAATCCACTAATATATTTGGCACTAATTAGCATAGAGAATTGGGATGAGCTCAGTGGAGAGGTCAGGGACTGACTGTGCACAGACTGAGCTCCCCTCCTAGCATGAATCTCCGGGTCAGAGCTGAAGAAGGCAGAGCAGTAAGGCAGGGCTATGCTGCTGCTGTCCCTTCTGTGTGTAAACTAGAGGACTGCACAGCCTGTCCCTCAAACCGCATGCATCTTTCTGTGTGCATGCTTTCCCAGTGCTGAYTGGATCTAATGCACACACAGATGATCAATTCTGCCTAGCATATATGCAGAAGTCAATGCCTAAAAGCATATGCAGCTGTAGACGTATTCTGTTGGCTGTTGTAGTGCACTAGGGCTGAAGACTGAACCTGCAGTATCTGGGGGGAGCAATTCAGCCCTAAATTCACTAACTATAAAATTAAGCTAGTCCATTTCTTTAGGCTTTGTGGGATTTTGCATTGTCAATAACACTTCAGGTTTCAAATCATGCATTTTTATTTGGTTGTAGAGGTTTGGTGTTTAATTAAAGATCCTGATTTGTTTTAGCATACAAAAGCAATTATATAACACACTGAGCATATTTGTATGCCACTCCCTGTCTCCACTTCTCCATCATTCTTTGGCACTTGTGGTTTTTTTCACTACTGATACAATTTCACAGTAAGGTTTGATAAGACAGGGATGGGAATTCATGCATGTTTCTGTATAGTTATACTTGACATTCATATGAGTATTACAAGAAGTTCACCTTCATTAATGATATTGTAACGAGTCCAGAAGCACACGCTGGAAGTAATCACTTCCACTTTTATGCTGTATTGCCAAAATAGGCCAGTATAAAATATTTATACTTTAAGAGCATTTTCTTGTTTTTATTTTTTTTCCTTTGATAAACTAGTGAAATCAGTCGTAACCAACATGGACACACTGAAAATCCATTTCCGTTAAAGGCAGTCCTGAACTGATTTACTTATGTGAGCAGTTGCTATACTATGGAGAAGCCTTGGTCTCCTCAGTGACTATTGTTACTGTGTGAGAACAAAGTCTCTGCCCTTAGAAGCTCACGCTCTAAGAGACAAGCACAGATAATATAAGGCACATGAGTAATTTATGCTTCCACAGCACCTTTAGGCTAAATGAACTGAAAAACATCTTTCAAATTTTCACAGGCTGTGCAGATTGCATGAAGCATTCCTTTCTTCCCCTCTTACTAACCAGCAGTCACTTCTGAGCTGAAAAGCAGCTGGGTAGTGGTGCAAAGCAATCTTGTGCAACTGCCTAYGGTAACAAGGAAAGATTGTTACCTGAAGGTGTAGTGGGGGCTTTAGGAAGGTAGAATCTTATTCTCCTAATTGCAGTAAAGCAGATGACACTTCAACACAGCCCATTCTGCCATAATGCTGCCTTTCTTTTTTTTCCCCGCGCAGTGGCATGGTTCACCTTTGACGCCGCCTCAGCTCACAGAGACATAGTGCTGTCGAATGACAACCAGACGGCCACCTGCAGTAGTTATGATGACCGGGTTGTTCTCGGCACAGCGGCCTTCTCCAAGGGAGTGCATTACTGGGAACTGCATGTGGACCGGTATGATAACCATCCGGATCCAGCTTTTGGTATTGCCAGGATTAATGTAGTCAAGGACATGATGCTAGGCAAGGACGACAAAGCGTGGGCCATGTACGTTGACAACAACCGCAGCTGGTTTATGCATTGCAATTCTCACACCAGTCGGTAAGCACTGTCTACACACTTTTCTCATTATTGGTAGGTTTTTTCCACTTTGCAACAGAGGACAGGATCTCAGCAAGTCCATCTCCCTGCTAATTATACCTGTTTTATTCATGACAGCAGTCTGTCTTACCTGTTCTTAAAAATCACCAGTGACAGCAATGTCGTCATCTTCCAGAGCATTCTGTGTTGGCGTTTCTTATCCTCACTGTTAGCAGGTTTCTCCTGAGATCTAGCCTAAGTCTCCCCTGCTGTGATTTAAGCCAGTTACTGTGTGTGCCACCCACAGTGTCAGACAAAAGCACAACACAATCTGAAGTGCTGGATTTCTCTTTTTCTGTGCAAGCAGAAAGGTGCTTGATTCTCTTCCCTAGAAGGATTTTTGGCTGCAGGGTTGCACGGTAATTAGGCAAGCACACTGGTGATTTCCTGTCTTAACACAGGTTTTTATTGCCAGTCCCAAAAGCTGATTAAATGTAATGCAGTAGGTTACACCTAGGGTGATTTGGACACAAGGGAATGTTTCCCGGTGAGGACTAAGTGGCAGCTTCTGTCTGATTGAGCCATTGTATTGAAGAGCTTTGAAAAGTGTCTCAGCAAGTACAGCCAATTTGTCAAAGAAGGATTTGAGAATGCTCTTTAGCCATCATTACCAAAACTGTCTTTCATGAGATCAGTGAATCTATGTGCTCTGTGCAACAGAACAGTGGGGAGAGGTCTTGTAGTTGGAGCTAAATCAGTAGCTCTGGGGCCGGATCACATAGAGAGAATACATATTAGAGTAGAGTGAATGTTATGCTGACATGATTGCACGGCTTTCAGTGCTTGCAATAGTTAACTCTGCCTAGAACTGGCTGTGGTTTCTTTGACATAATGCTGCACTGTGTAAGGAGACACACTCAGCCTCACCTGAAGCTCTCTGGGGTATCACCAGCGCAGAGCTGCACTGCTCTCTATCAGTTTCCCATAAGAGGGTCAGGCCCCAGCTGAAGATCAGCTGAGTACTGAGGGAACCAAGACCGTTGAAAAGATCTCAGCTGAGGAGTGTGATTTAGGATCCTAAATCCCTTGCGTATTTTGGAAAATGATCCAAGTATTTGTATGCCTATTCTATCATGATGGGAAATTGATGTACAGAAAAAGTGGCTGACCAAGGATATATAGTGAATCTGTGGCAGARCATGAATCAAATTGAATTTAGTTTTCTACTGACTGCCCTAGCAGGTCTTCCACACCCATTAGGTCATATGTTCTTTGTGTAATAACAAATGATTAAAAGAGAGGCTTGCAGTGATTTTAAAAATGCTTGAATGTTTGTATTATCTCCCTAAAGAGACAAGTTCATGCCAACATTTGCTGTGCCCTAATGCTGATTGTAATGTCTCAAATACAGTCATTTATACTCTAAAACATATTTGTATTTGAAGTAAGTATAATGCAACTGCTGTTTGTTTGTTTTTTGAAGTATAGGCTCTTCGATAGTTACTAAAAAAAATGGGTTCCAAGAGCAGTGGGTGCCATCTACCAGTCTTCCATTGCTCCAATTCATAGCTCATTTTTTATTCTGCTACTTAAACAGCATCACAAGTGATAAACATGAAATAACAAAGTAGTTTGGGATATTTTATAGTCATTTTGATTTGCAGTTCATTATAGACAGGTGGAAGAACTTTGTAGCTGGATCCAAAGCTATCTGAAGTCAACAGAAATATTTTCACTGACTCCAGAGGCCTTAGATTGTGTCCTAAATCAGTATAGAGTAAAATAACATCAGCATGATAAATCTGTGAAAAGGTTCTCTGTCCCTTTAATATCTTGATTAGATTTAGGGCGGAAGTAATGTTAAACTGTATTAATTTTAATGATCTGTGAAACAGCTTATGTTTTCTGGAAAAATGCTGGCAAACATTCTGTGTGTTACTGTCCCAGAAACCTATTTTATGCATTTGGTCCTAGGCATAGTTCTTCAGGCAAGCAACACAACAGCTAAGCAAAAGCATTTTTTCTGGGAAACACAAAAAATGGAAACACTTCAGATTTCCAATCATTCTGGTTAAACAGGAAGACAAAGTAATTTCTGTTGATGACAGTTTCCCATTCTTTATTGGATCAAACACAGAGCTTTTAGAGGCATGTGCAAAGAATGGATGGACCAGTGGAATGTTCTTTCCAGTGAAGTACACTTACGAAGGGCATGTATTCTCATGAAATCGTATGTGCTTCAATGAATTTAGGTCTAGGTGTTATATTTTTAACTATGACAATCAAGTAGGTCAATTTGTTAACTCATTAGGTGTAGTAGTCTTGTTGAAACAGTTGTYGCTGCCTAGTTATTGTTCCCCGCTGGAGACAAGTACATCACAGCACAGTGTCACTGTCCAAAGAAGATCTATTGTCAGTTGTTAGCCTCTCAGATGTTACTGTGATGGAGGCTATGTCTTAGTAATCATTGCATCCTTCCGAATCTTTATGAGAATAAACTAGGGCGATACATAAATGAACGGCTTCAAGGTTAAGCAGAGATGGAGCTTAAAAGGCCTAGTCATGGAACCTGTCAAGCTGAGACTACTTTCCTGTTCTTTTGACCCTTAGCATGAGAAATTGGACCCACGTACATTCTTTAAAACTGGTGGGTTAGGCTTGAGTTTTGTAATGCTAGAAGAACAGGCTTGAACAGAAGAAACTAAGGCTAGAAGAAACAAGGGAGACCTTTAAGAATGTTTTGGGGAAACGTCAGTTAAGAACACGCTTTAGAGCAGAGATGTAGATTACTGAGGTACCTTTCAGTCTTGTTGTTTTTGGAAATATGAATTCACGCCAGAGGTGTTGTATGCCCATTGCCTAGAGGCACTAGCATTCTTTGCAATGGCTCTCTGTTCCTTGGCGAAGTTCCCAAAAGCAGGAGTACCTTGTAGTATAGGTGATAGCCACGACATTGTTATGTAAAGATCAAACAAAAATAGTATAATTGACTGAAAAATACTGTTAATGTGGAGTTAAACTAATTCTTTRGTTTATTAAATAGTATTCATAAATTGTTAAGATTTATTTTTCAATAATAGTGAAACTTATTGCTGTTCTCTATTCATAAAGCCAATGCATTCCATCCTCTTTTGCAAATTTTCTGAACTGCTGCTGAAAGTGTGCTTAAAATAACAGACTCTGCTGCAACAGACAATGGCATTTTCACAGTAGCCAAATTTCTTCATCTTTACTCAGGCCTTCCAGGCTTACTCAAAACACTTGTGCACAGTCAGCACCCAGCACTTAGTATTATACACAGAAATAAATTAATATTTGCAGGACTGTTTGAAAAGAGGTGTGAGAATTAAGATTTACTTTCAATGATGAAAGAGTAGTGCATATCTGCAAAAGTTGATTATCGTTTAATAAATGCTAAGCATTTATTGAAGAAATACTGTAACAAAAAGTTGTATTTTCCTTTTATATGGCCCGCAGATTATAAGCCTATAGTATAGCTGTTGTAAGTAGTTTAAAAATGCATTACAGTAAAGCAGCAGTTCTTTCATGTACTGCCACAGAAGTGTATCAGGAGAGAGCATTACTTTGAGTGTCTTCATCTAGCTATTTTTTTTCTTGCAACTAAGACATTTATTAGAAAAATTATCTCATAATACTGTCCAAGTGATGTACAGAAGAGTCAGGAAATGCCTTGTATAAGTTTACTCATGAAGCTTTCACTGTCCCATCTTTCCTCCTTAAGGAAGTGACCGTGACAGTAGTCCCAAAAGCACTGGATTCCTCAAAGTATGTTCTCAGGGAAATCGTGGGAAGCCCAAGGAGAACAGCTGCTCAGCCTCAGGAAAGGTCCAGCCTCCCCACTGGCAGTGTGGCAAAGTATCACCCGCTTGCCTTTGCCTGGGCTTTACCCTGTTAGAACTTGTTGCTCACTGTGGCAAGGTGGAGGCGGAGGAATAGGGCGATCTGCCTGCTCAAGTCCTGCAAGAATTGCGGCCGAGAAGTGAAGGAGACCCCATTCCTCTGCTCTGCCCCTGCTCCCCTTGGGATCCTGGAGAGGCCTCAGCTGGGTCGTGCAGCCCAGCCTGCTCTGCTCTGCTTGGCTCTGCAAGCAGCATCAGCTGGGCTCTCCCCCCCCCCCCCCCCCCCCCCCCCCCCAGGCTGCAGGGAACAGTCATTCAATGTCATCATTTAGCACACAGCTAATTAGCCTGCAAGAAGTAAATTAGTTTACCATATAGGAAAGAGCATAATAACCTCAAAAAGGCAAAGTTGCCATTTCTCTTCCCTGAGAGAATCAATGATGTCATTCAAAAAGATGTCATAAAATCTATTTTAAAACACTGCAGGATATAAAGCATGGGGCGCTACAATCAAGGTTGTTCCTAAACAGGGAAAAAATAACATAACCATTTGTAAATGGTTCTAGGTCATAGTACTGCCACTTCCCACAATATCATCATGAGTTTTATGATGTTATTGAGTGTTTTTAATAAAAACAAACTAAAACAGATACTGAGGATAGGTAAGCATCTTAACTTTTTTTGGAAAATAATATGCTTTATGGTTTTGGAGAAAAACTCAAAGGCAAACCTATTAATGCTTATAGTACAAGAAAGCAAATAAAAGAGACCTCAGAACTGTATAGGTTTAAATCTAACACATCTGTGGGCCAAATTCATGATTCTCAACCATATTGTTATTCTTTGAAGAGCTTGAAATGGAGGAGTCAGAATACTATTTTCCTCACCATCACAGGTAAAACTCTCTTTAATTTTGGAGGAAATGGCATGTGCCACGTAAGTTAGTCTAAAGGAAAACAGTTTATGCCACCTAGTGGACAAGACGAAAATTCCTTACTCTGCACTATATTCCTAATAGGATTTTGATTTTTTTCACTTTTTTTGATGTTTTGATCTATTCCTACCCATTCTGATAAATGTTATGTTAAAATTGCATTTATCTTGTGAATTGTGTGTGCCTGAGGGGAGGGCATGGAACAAAAGAGGGTTGCTTCTTCTCCTTCTGCAAATTATTTGAAATCTGATTTACCCTGAACAAATTGTGTCAAGCTGTGATTGCACTGCAGAGCCCCCATGATATCTGCAAGGTAGCAGAGCTTGTGGCCAATCTGCACATCTAGTAGATTTCTTGCTCA
This sequence comes from Apteryx rowi, assembly GCF_003343035.1. Lineage (NCBI taxonomy): Eukaryota > Metazoa > Chordata > Aves > Apterygiformes > Apterygidae > Apteryx > Apteryx rowi. The sequence continues at coordinate 41,674 of NW_020450938.1, forward strand.
GTGCTTTCTAAAGTAGTACTGTGTTTGACTAACCCCCAGAGGAAAGTGCCTTAATGTCAGATTATTCATGCATGTAAAAGCTGGCTGAGTGCGTCATGGCAAGCTCTGATACAGTGGTAGCTCTCAGCAGCTGCTCCTGACACAACCAATTATGACTAATATTAATAATAGTGCCCCAACACTTGAAACAGCTCTCAGTCCAACAGCTGGACACCTTGTCAGTCATGGAGCTACACTTACCTCTAATCAGTCCCACCGTCCCTTCCTCCCCCAAACCAGTATCTGGTACACCTGCTCTGGCTCTGTGGCCTCTGAAAAGTTAGGTCTTTTTAGGGAATTTCAGGGTGAGTACTTCAAACTGGAAGCCTGAATCTAGAGCTGTTAGCAGAAATATTAATTAAGAATGAATACCTGGGAAACAAGCTTTCTGCTTTTTCATTCTCTGCAGTGTGTCATTCCACTCTCACAGGGACATTCTGAGGAGCCGTGTCTCCAGACTCCTGTCCTGCTCACTTAGCACCGAAATGATCTGCACACCTGCCCATCTGTAGTTAGCCCATTAGTTTTGGACACCATTTTCATCTCTTAGCTAGCAATTGGAGATGAGATGGACCTAATTTCTCTTTAGAATACCCCAGTTAAGCTCTGATGAATGTGGTACCTATGCTTCAGAAAAAGGCGTGATTTGGCCATTGTCAGCTACTGCACTGTGCTGCTTCATTTTTCCTTTGCTTTAGTAAGGCTGCTTTGTCATGGAGAGAGCAGCTGCAGCATAGCACTATACCTTCATTAAATCAACAGTGTGGTCATTTTATTTTTTAGGACCGAAGGGGGAGTTTCTAAAGGTGCCACTGTTGGTGTGCTCTTGGATCTGAACAAGCACAACCTGACCTTTTACATAAATGGGCAGCAACAAGGGCCTCCAGCATTTGAAAATGTTGAGGGTGTCTTCATGCCTGCATTAAGCCTCAATCGCAATGTCCAGGTAAGTCTTCTGCAGCTCAGTCTAACTTATCCTGCTCATCTAAAGGAGAACGTATGCTGCTTAGCACTACTGCTGTGATTGATAATATCATTTGTAGGTAGTCAGTATGGATAGGGGCTCTTTCCTTCCCAGATTCACATCTGGGCTACTAACTCTTTTTTGAAAACTGTATTTAAAATTCTGTCTTTCCTCCAAGATGTGAGGAATCATGCTGTAAAAACAAGAAAAAGTACATATACACACATACACTAATTCCTACACTTACGTTGCTGCAACGCTCCACTTCTTAGACAGCAGCAAAGTGCTAAGGCTTCCTCTGCCAGATTGACTAAAAAGCACGAGTATCCGAAATACTCTTAGATCTCATGTTTGGTGACGATTAACACTGGAAAGAGAGAAATGTCAGCAGCACAGTGGTAAGCAGAACAAAGACAACACAGGTCAGAGAATTAGTCCCACAGAGAAGACCTAGTTAATGCATCATTCTTGTTCTTCATGAAGTTTGGAGATTGCTCTCTGTTCTCAAGAGGATCTCCCCTTGGAGGAGCCCTCTTTAAATATGATGTGTTTCTACTTCAAGATCACTGCATATGGCTAGAAACAGGACTTAGTGTAAGGGGGAACCAGGGCCTGTACCTACAGAGACATCCAGGAGCTGAGGACTGAAGGAGGTCAGCTTAGGTCAAGCAGGATCAATGCAGCCAGGAGTGGAAGAAATAGTCATCATTTAAAACACCCAGAAACTTCAAATGAACCTTTCAAATCAGAAACTTCACATGGCCTTATTATTACATGAACGTTTAGTATCAGTTACTGGTGGCATCCAAATGCTTCAAGAAGTTTTCATAGCATTATTGTATTTGATGCACCAACATGGAAGACAGGTGCTTTTTGGGGCACCTCACTGCTATTTTCAACACAGATTTTTTACTCACAACTGTCACGAAAGGAGTGATGCACTTCACTCATAAGAGGGAAGCAGCACTACATTTATTGCAGTAAGACAGCGAGCGACTTAACAAAGTTGAGTCGTGAATAAGAATGATTTAACGAGGTTTGATCAGCAAGGTTCACTCAGTTATTTACTGCATGAAGGACAAGGTCAGATGCATGCGCAACGGAGACCCTCCTGTTGAGTCATGAGGTTCAGACTGGACCCCCTTGCTTTCTAAACTCCTTCAGAGAGGAGCCTAGGTGTGGCTGGATCCAGTCCTAGTCCCAGACTTGGTCAACGGTTTATGTCTAAGGAATTATGTGCGCAATTAGTCAGAGATATAACTCAGCAAAGTTTTGAGAAGTTCGCAGAAGTTCAGCATGCTATTAATCACTTACTGAGGATCTGTCGTGGGTAAGGAATCTCTCAACCTCGAGGAGTAACCTTGAGAGGTGTCCYTGCTCAAGAGGAGGTTCTGCCCCCTATTTATGGGGGGGAGATGATTGACTCAGTCATATTTGCATACTAGATGGGCCTTAGTTGGTGCATGCTCAACTAGCCCCTGCATACGTGCTGTTTACAGGGAGGTCAGGTTGAGGGGGAGAGAGCACATCAGTGGGGGGAGAAAGGAGCAGACCGTCACAACAACCCACCTCCAATTTTAATTACCTATATTCCTTTAAATACCTGTAAGTACATGGCTTACATTTTTTTACCACCACAGAGGTTATGCAGAGAGTGGCAGACAAGGGAGAGAGGGAAGCTGTGAGTTTAAGCATGTGTTTGCTGTTAAATGGTGCTCTGGCACATCTGTGTTGGGAACCATGGCCTTGTGGCGATGTCAGGTTATAGCAGGAGCACTAAAATGCCCTGTGTTCTGTCCTGCCAGGACAGCAAAGACAACAGGATTTTCTTGTATTTAATACGAGGGCTTCACTGTATGATCCCCTTCTTGAATTACTCGGATGCCCTCATACAAAGATGCCATCCACCTCGTGGCTAGTGAGCAGCACTGATGGAGACTTGCAGCTGGTGGCTAGATTGGGAAGAGATGAAGACACTTGGTTTCTAGACCATGGGCTATTGAAGAGAGAGGGGGGAAGGGATACCTGTTAATTCAGGGGCTCAGTGTCATCTCCATAAGTGTTCTTGATAACTTGAGCCTGGATCTGAAGCGCCACAGCCCTTCCCCTGACATTTACTTGCTCTTAGCCTTCACAGATGCTTTCTGCTGGGGTTGTCCCAATTCTCATTTTGTTTCTAAGTGTTACTTCTTCTTTGCACAGGTGACTCTACACACAGGACTGGAGGTGCCACAAAGTGTAAAACAGCCAAAGTTGCCCAGTAACTAATGAAGCCCCTGCTGCCTCAACATATGCTGGATTCTGTAAGCTCTCTCAGTGTGATTTGGCACTTTTCAGTAAGTCAGTAAAAAAGCATTCTCTTCCCTAACTTAAAATATTATACAGCATGTTGCTCACTGAGTAAACTGCTGGTTACAGCTAACCCACAGCATTTTTAATTTAACAGCCGTACCAAGCATACTCCCAGAAGTGGCACTTGATTACAAATGGGTACCCGAACATATCTATACTGCACTGCATACATGGGTGTATATATATATGTGTGTGTGTGTGTGTGTGTATGTGTGTATATATATATATATATATATATATGGTGAGAGGTAAAATGAATGTATTTTCTCTCTCATGGCTGGATTTGTGCTCAACAAGATATTAGGAATGCAGGAAAAATGTGTAAGACTAAGACTGGGGAGCAAACAGCTGTTTGAACAATTTATCAGGGGGTAAACTGGATTCTTTTTTGCTGCCTGAAGTCCTTAAATTTAGACAACATATGTTTTGACAGCTGAAGTGGAAGCTGCAAGGTCAGTGAAAGAATTTCTGGGCAAGATTCCTTTGTCCATTATTTTCAGGAGCTCAAATGACCATAATTATCCCTTTTGGCTCTAAACTATTTCTTAATCTATGGATTATATTCCCCTAGAATTCAGTGGCAGAACTTGCACTTATCTTCAATAAGAAAAAGATTGCTTTCCAAATACTTTCATAGTTTTATTTTAGCTAGCACCATGATATTTGCAGAATTCACATACATACAAATAGAAAAATATTCTCGATATATTTTAGTGTTTCTCATTTAAACATGATTGTAGACACTGTCACAAATGGAAGATCTAATTGTGGTTATCAGCACATCTTTTGAAAAGGGTGCAGGGAAGAGGCCTTTGAATTGAACTGATAAGAGATTTCTTTAAATATGGTACCTGCAAAGTATTCCATGTAGAGGAATGCTGCTTCCTAGCCTTGATCCTGATAGATCCCAGGCAGCTGTAGTTCCAGTGTAGCTTTGAGATCAAAAGTCTTAATTTTCTATTAGATTAGGGTGAGCTAAATAATATTTTGATCCTAATGAAGCATTTGAGCAAGAGAGACTCATAGGCTTAATGTTAAATCCATTCTTTAGAATTTTTCTGGACTGGGACATAAATTTTTTGTAAGTTTTGGCTGTCTTGCATCTCTTGTGAAAACGAGAAACCATTTCAGGTGCTGCCCRTGACAACTTGATTCTGATTGACATGGAACTCCCCATAACCATGGCACTTTCACCTGCACGCTACTGTCAGAAAATACCTTGATTTGTTTGAGTGTGTCTTTTCTTCTGAAGCAAATTAATATATGAGAGTGTGTGTGTACAGCAGTAATGCGTATGAGCAAGATGCAGCAGGTTGCACGAGCCCACAACATCTAGGATTTAGCCGTTCTGATCCTACTTAAGTGTGGTGCTGTCAAGCAGGAAAACCATAGACTCTTACATGCTATTGATGTACTATTATTTCCTTTTTCTAATCCTGCTGCTTACATACATTTTCCTTTCCAAGCATATGTACACACACACACCCCTGTGCTATCAGACATGTAGTTATTAAACCTGAAAACAAATATTCTAACCAAAATCCAGCTTACTGCCTTGCTTAAACCATTGCCACAGGACAAACAGCCCAGGCCTCTCCTGGGACAGCCTGCTGGCCATCAAGCATATTGCTGCAGGTGCGCTTTTGTCTCTAGCCTGAGCCTGTCACTGAGGTGGTCCTGAGCGATGGCAAGGCTTCACTGTGACAGAGCAGCCAGGATCCTCACTGGTGTCATCCCACCTCTCAGCCATTGTGGGGAGAGGGGATAAAAAAAGAAGACAACCCAGAATGAAATAGTCACAGACAATTTTGCAACAAAAAGTAGGCTGTGATCAGGTTATCTGTAACCAACTAATCATCTTATAGCCCGCTTCTCCTACAGAATAGCAACGCACCTTCAATGATGTCAAGACTGACATAGGAAAGAAAACCAACAAGAAGAGAAAAAGAACTTAAATGCTTAAGTGAGAAAGCAACTGTACTTTCTTCAAAGTCTGAAACGGATTGTACTAGTAAACTCTTAAACATTGGAATAACCCTGCTACACTCATCTTGATTTCTTAACAGCAGAGACCAACTTTTAATTTTTGGTTTTGTTTAATACCATATGAACTCGTGCAGGATTTTCTAATTCAGTGGGTCTGTTTTAACCTACCTCAGCTAGAATGCTACTGGACCCTGAATTTCCTCTTGAGCGTGCTTGTCATAAAACTGTCTTTTACAAACATAAAAGTTGTAATCATAGCATTGGCTTTGAGTATTGCCTGTCAGAGCAGCGTATGGGTATACTGTACATAAATTGCATATAGTTTTTTATATTGGGAAACATCTTGTGATAATTTTAACACCAGAAGACACTCCAATTTCACTTTTATTATTAAAAGCAAAAGAACACTGTTTGTCTTGGGTAAAAGGACTGAACCTTTGTCTATACTCCCAACTTCTGTGAAGAAAATTCAAATGAATTTAAATCTTTCCAATCTTCAGCCATTGCCAGATGTTTAAAATTAATTCTGAATGGGTTTTAGAAGTGTTTTAGAAGTGTTTGTGGTACTTGGTTTTGGTTTTCAGAGTTGCTTTGGTATCAGTTCTTAGAGTGTTGTACCTTTGGGAAAACACAGTGAGTGATGCAGGTTACTAAGCTCTAATAGAAATATGGACAGTAGGTAGGAACATGCTTCAGATATGTAAAGAAGTTCACAGAAGCTCATTTGTTATTCTCTACACATTCTAGTATTCATAAAACGTCTCCTTTCAACATAGTGCAAAAGCAAATAAAAGGAAGACAGCTAGAAGTAGGCATCCTATATTAGTAATACTAATTTAGCCTAGGTCTAAGCAAAGTGTGTGTGTTGGTTGCATACATGTTTAAGGACTTGGATTCAGTCCACAGTGATAAACCAAGTTACCCCAGTAGAGCATAGTTTCATGACTTCAGCTGGGTGCATTTTGGCAGTCTCATTAACAGTAATAAATGCTTAAGTAGTTGGAATTACGTTAGGAGACTAATTATTCCACACACAACTATTTATGTAGTGTCCAGATGTCAGTGGGAGCCACCTGAATGTAGGCCAACACCGAATTTTCCCTTTTCAGAACAGCATCAGGTGGGAAAAGTGGGGAACATTCACCTCTTTGCTCCAGCTGAAGGTAGTTTGTTTCTCTGCAGGTAACTCCCTAAGGTCTTTCTAGTTATGAACCCCCTAGTCTGCATGTTCTTCATCTCAGTGTCTGTACAGAGACACTGTCTGTACTGTGCCCAAGCGACACACTCCTCTGCTTCTCTCCTCTATTTCTTCCCAGGTCTTCTTTGGGGTTCGAACTCTGCAATGGCTTGAGGAAATAGAGGAGGGAAAGAAACCTATCTAGCTTTCTACAGCATCTCTTGTGCCAGTTTTTGTTACCTCCAATTCCTCCTGTAGGAGGGAGACAGCCTTTAGCAGTACGGTCCTTGCAGAAACTGTGTTGCTGACTGTCCAGGAAGAACCCAGGGGCTGAAGAGTAGCATAGATACCAAACAGGATTGCTTTGGATGTCTGTTACTTCCTTTCGATTCCTTGGGATATTTGTGCAGCACTCCCTGACTCCAAGCTCCTCGTCCTGGTTCCCAGACACCCAGACAGGCACAGAGGTGCGTTTCGTGGGACTCCTCTGCTCCTAGAGGACAGACTGTTCCACGTAAACAGGAGAGCACAGCATTTTGCACTGGGATGAACCTTGTCCACTACAATGCAGACTCCACACGATGTAGCTGTAAATTGACTTAGTGTTTAAAAATACCAAACCCTTCCCTAATAAACAGAATGAAGTCTGATTCCTGAATATGTTGATCTGAAATGTCTCTACAGCTGCTAAATACAGTAAGTAAACTTTCCAGCCTGGAGAGCAACAAGGGACTTACCTTTCATCTGCTCATGTGGCTCCAAACATTATCCTTCATGAACCTTCTTCCTGGCTCCTTCCTCTGCAAACTTCCCTGTAAAGTTTAGTGAGACTAATTACAAAAACTGTGCCATCTGGCGCATCATGAGTCCTCCCACAGAAGGCAGTGCTATACCATTTCGACTACATTTTTTCCCCCCCTCATTAGTTCAAAAGAGCTAACAAGGAAGATCTCTTACTAAAACTTGATGCCAATATGAGCACAGGCCTAGCTGAGAATCTCTTATTATTTCTGATGTTGAAAGGTATACGCTATAAAATAAACATCAGTGAGGACAGTAGGATACTGTGATGCATCTTGAATTTGGAAAGCAATTTGGCTTGTAAAAGAGAAGACAGGCAAACAACACAATCACCTCCCATACTTGCCTATAGAGTTAAGATATATAGAGCAAAATATATTGGACTGAACAAAAATTAAAAAAGCATGAGCTTACATATATCAGAGTTTAAGAGAAAAGGTATTAAACATAATTTATTATATGCATAACATTCCATTGTGATCAATGCCATTATAGTGTACTGTTGTAGATGGTTTTGGCTGGTGTTTTCTGTTGTAGTGCTGTATAAGTTTTTTTTGATTTTGGTTTTTCAAAGCGTAGTAAGGATGGCAGAGAACACCTAATACTCTAGTTTCCTAGTTCTAGAGCAAGAAGAAATGTGATACACAGATTTTTTTTTCTTTCTTAAACAATAATATTTAATAAACAAGGTAAGAGAGAGAGATCAAGGCTAAGCTGCCACTACCACTATATGAAAAACACTGTGTTTGCAATTACCAACAAGAGGTGGTGCATTTTGGACCACAACTCATATTACCTATTCCTGTGAGAAGGGATAAAGAGTTAACAACCTATCAACAGCAGCACATTCTGGTACGTTCTAGTACATCCTTTGCTCGCAAACAGAAAGATGAGCAAACAGAGTTGTCAGACCTAACTTCAGGCCTTACCAGCTTTCCAGCATTTTTTGCTTAAATAGCAAAGCAAATCATTAGTCTTTGAACTAAGCAAAGTAATATTAAAAACCCAAATATCCTGGCTAGATCAGCTTTGGAAGGGAGATTACAATTTCAAGTCCTTCAACAGGTTATGGTAACAAATCAAACACATTGCATATGTAAAGGGCACTCATCACTTAAAATTACCAAACAAAGATGGAGAGTCTTGTTTTTTTAAAAAGTGAGCTGCTTCTTGTTTTTATTGGCAACATTTCTGGCAGTTCCTCTGTCCGGTACTACTGAATGCTGCACACACACAATGGCTGGAGTGGCAGCTTGAAGCACAAGTCCATTACAAATTAGACACACTTGGTCTTCTTACGTGCAGAAGCCATGCAAGCCACAAAAAATTAAATGTGCAGGACTTCTGCATCCTTGCACAACATAGAAGGCAGATGTGTGTTTTACTGAAATAGGTACTCAGCAGCACTTCTGTTAAGTGATGTTCTGTTACATTTTTGTTATTGCAGGCAAATCCAAGCAAGCACTACACAAAGTTAATTGGTGCACTAGTTGGAGGATTTCTAACATTTTCTTGTAGATCAGCAGATACACACACACGCGCGCGCGCGCGCATGTGTGTGTGTGTGTGTATGTGCTGGCCTTCACATTTATAGATCCAGATTGCATTCTTTCATCCTGGTGGCTGATACCACCTTCCTTAAATGTTGTCAATAAAAATACTAAGCTTTCTAAGTAGTTGAATGAAAGCATGGTGAGAAGTCATTTTGTGATGAATATTAGAATAAATGCATGAGGTAGAACTGCTATTAGTTTCTGATTGTTCTATGAAGCATGAATAACACTAATTTAAATGTTGGCAACCAAAAAAAAGTGCAAAGGAATAAGATAATGGTGTTCACTTCTTGTTAAATGAAAGAAAAGAACTTGTTTCCATGTTTTCTTCTTAACCATGACATTTGTTCTTTACCATCATTTCCCATAGCTTATATAAATTTGGAGCTGGTGAAATATACATCTCTTCTGTATGTGTCTGTCACCAGATCAAGAGGAGAATATCAACTTTTTATAATTTTGTACCTGTGGCAGAAGTTTGTATTTTTTGAATTGAGAACAAAATGCTTTTTGTCTTTTGGTCTGAGTAAAACTTTGTGTATTATTATTATCCTTTTGGAAAACCTGACATATGAGTTTATGCTGTTTTACAGTTTCTAAATAAATTCTTAATACATTGCCAACAAATTTAGCATCAGTACCCTATTTATTATTACTACTCATAATGTATATGAGGTACCCATGCAGGATGCATACCTAATTGCTGAAACATGCTTTGTTAATAAAGTCTGAATAACCTGTTAGCTGGAGAAAGCTAAGATGTCTTCCTCAGAGAAATCATCCATCTCTGGGCTTAACTCGTACACTGGATTCAGTGCCATGAAACATCTCTCTCTCACCACCACTCTGCAATCTCTGGCTTATGTTGGTTATAGAATATATTGGGATGTTTTATTTAGTTCCACCCTGTCTTACAGGCTTTGGGCGATTGCCCAGTCTCCAGAAGTTTGTGACATGGGAGTAAGCAGAGCTTGAAAGTAATAATGTCACCCAAAGAATTTGATTGGAAAGACCTTCAGGTTAGTGTAAAAGTCAGATGATGGAGGCAGAAAGCTTGTTGGGGCAGGAATGATAAAACTGTGAGACAGTTAAATTACCGTCATATTAGAGCTGCACACCTGTATCAAGTAGATGCTTTGGAAGGGACTGAGCAATGCTACAGAGGTAGCACGCTCAGCTCCTGGAAAAAGGCACATAGCTCACTTAAGCTATGCGACCTTGATAAATGTCTGTTAATAAGATAATCACAATAGCTTTATCTTGCTGGAAAACAAGAACAAAGCTTATTGTTACAGTATAAAAGGCCTGACAGAGAACAGATGGGAAGAATGAAAAGATTTCTCCTTTTCTCCCTCATTCCCCTATCCTGCTGCAGAAAGAAGGCAAAATAAGATGGTCCCTGCTCTCCTTTGCCAATAATTAATTAGCTATTCAGTCAGTACTGGCTTTCATGTATCAGTACACGCACCAAAAGTGACACAGCTTGCTGGCTGAACACAGAGTTATGTACTCTGTTAATTAATAACATATTTCAGTCCAGAGAAACATTAGGTGCATAAAAGGCTCTCAACAGTTATGTTTGCCAAATGGCAGTTTATATTTTGGGTTTTTTTTAATGTATCTAGTAACAAAATTGGATTAAAGCTACCATGTTTAACTGAGAACAGCAGGCTACCAAGATGTAGCATGGTCAACTTATATCACCATGGAAGTTTGCTGTTAAAAAGCAATCCATCACCATATAACAGAAAACTTTTGTAATACATACACACACATTTGAAATGGGTGATAAAAATGCAAAATTCTGAGCAATTTTATTTTTAATTTAAGAACTGAATTTCTTTTAACCCCATTCTTTAACAGAGCTTACAAAGCCTGAGACTAGAACTGCAAAGATTAGGCACTTCATTCTGACCAAGTTTCACTCCTAAACAGCTGTCCTAAGTTGTGGAGGTGGAAAGTGAACCCTGTAAATTACCCAAGATGATTCAGGGACATAAGTCCCACAACACATTATACCCAAAGCCAGATGAACAAAACTTTATCTAAAAGTAAGCACAGAAAAAGCGAGCACAAGGATTAGCCAGGAACTAAAAGATACAGGTGGTACTGTAACATCCAAAGCCTATCTCTTGCCTCAGCAAGTTTTGATGCTTTGTACTCAATCCTGCTTAGTGATTACATCTTCATACGCAATAGTGATTTGACATTTCTCTAGTCTGCATATGCCCGAACCAGATAGGACTGTTAATTCTCATTTGAATTTGCAACCAATACTGAATAAGAAGAAATGCAATTAAGCAACTATGAAATGTGGTAACAATATTTAGCAATCCACCTCTGCGCACCCCTCCCCTTCCCACATGGCTCCAGGAACACTCCCCTCCCCTCTTTATCTGGCTCCGCTTTCCCTTCCGGCCTAGCCCTCCGAGCCCTCTCGATTGGCACAGCACATCTCCAGGACTTGAAAGGAACCTGGAAGGGATGGGGGGAAGGAACATGTGAGAAGGCATCCCCCTCTGTGGGGCAGTCCTCTCCACCCCAGAATACTTTCTTAAACTGAGAAGAAAGCAGTCTGATACAGCTGTCTGGGGGAGAGGAATTATGCTGCTGTTCTTGCTGCTAGCTGCAAGGTGACCCGGACCTCTCTGCTTGTTGAAGATGAAACGTTGCCTTATTCAGGCCCTGAGCTAGCAGCTAGGAATTGAGCTTCCCAAACCCTCTGGGGTAAGCTGAAGTTCACTAATGCACCTAAAAGCAGTTTCCCTAATAAGGGCTATTTGCCTTCTCATATACATCTGTTTCGCTGCCAAAGCTGTTCAAACAAGCTCTAAATAACCTTACATGTAAGCAACAAAGCATGAACCTTTCCCCTGTCTTTTGACAGTTAACAATACTTTTGCTTCCCCTGTAAAATATTCAAGTTTCTTTAGCTTGAGGTAAAACGGTGAGGACATTTCAGGTTGCTAACAATTGCCATTTCTAACGGAAACGCAACCTTCAACAAAAAAACTGCTAACTCTGTGGACAGAACTGTTCAAAAATACAAATAGCAAAAAAATTTTGAATTTGACAGAGATTTCATAGAAGAGGCTTATCAGGTCTAGCCTGGGAACACTGATCACAACAAACGTGAGTTACCGACGAACAACCAGTAGCCACCGGCTGTCTCTGCCTCACTTGGCTCAGGTCTTGAATCAAGTTCTCCCCCCCACTGCCACCAATTAAAAATAAATAAATAAATAAATAAATTTGAGTTCTCTACACACATATACAAGTTGCATCTGTAACTCTTACCTGGGACAAAACTTTTAAAAGTCTCATTTTCATTCCAAAGCGGATAATTTTGAAACCTTAAAAGGTTTCGCTGGACAGGACAGGTTTTTGCTGTACAGTTCCACTAATACTTCAGATAGATACAGAAATAGATGCATGCCTGATAGGTGTTTAAGAATACTTACTTCAGGTTCAGGGCAATGAGGTATCGCTTTTCGCATATTCCTTCCAGATGAAAGCAAAGAGATATGTATTTTATTTCACTCATTTATTTAAATTAATAAATTAACATTTTCCTTATAGCCAATAAACTAATTCTAGGAAGAGTGAAATGCTTTAACATTTGTTAGCTAATAAAATAGCCAACGTAAACTTGTTTAACAAAAGTGTCTTATTTTATTTAAAAAAATGGTAAATTCTCATATTCTTACCGGAGTAGAATGGAAGATGGGAAATCATGAAACTAAAAGCCAGATTAAAGAGTTAGGACATGGTGGGAAGTCAAGAACATTTGTAGATGCGTTGTGGTGGCAACACAAATTCTATCTTATTTTTATTGTCCATTTCATTCTGTGTTGTAAGTTCATTTGATAACTTTAGATGATTTAATTTTCTTTATGTCACAGCTATGCAGAATCAAGGTCCCATCTCTGAATTTTCCAACTTGTCCTGCAGGCCAAATGCTGGGCACTGATTTCTTCTTTTTGGCCTTCCTGAAATACGAGGAGGGGAGAAAGGGATTAAGAGAAAGACCAGAAAACTCCCCCAAATAGTCAGTATGGTGAAAAGTGTCACCTATTTATGCAACCAGTATTTGGTATTATGCAATAACAAATTATAGCAGATAATAATCCTAATTACCTGCATAGCCATTCAAAATTTGCAGCAAATTACAGGATGAATTACATTTAAAAAAAAAGTTAAGGAACGCAGATTTTCAGATAGAGAAAGAAGATAAGAAATACATTCCAATGAACCAGCTACACTATAATTAAGAATGCCACTTTACCTTTCAAGCCTCTGTATATTTTAGCTTCTGTTTTGCCAAAATTATTTCTCAGGGCAAATGCTCAGAGTAAAAGGGACAAGTGCCACATCCAGGGTCCACACACAGGGTTTTCCATCCATCTCCCTGCCAGCTGCAGTCTTAGACATGTCACGGCAGAACTGACATATCTCCAATTAAGCCATGTAACCAAAGCCTCTAAAACTGTTAGACACAGACCAAGGTCGCTATTTTGCAACTAAGAGGTCTTCTGTAGTTTGAAAAGTTCCTTCCATTCTGATCTGTGTGACTTTTGGTATAAGACTGTGCGTACTTGCACAGGGGCAACATACTGGGAAGACTTAAACAAAAGCAAGGTAATTTTAACCATGTTAAAATGGCTCACCTCTCCTTCTGTTCTTTCTTCTTCTTCTTAAGAGAATCACCTTTATGTTCCTGTTTTTAAAGATACATATTTTAATGGAAACGGAACAGAGCATCTTGGCTAAACAACCATCTGCACACGAAGCATACGGCAGTCTGCTCCTCAGAGCAGAATGCATTTACAACAGGGTGGGAGACACCCCATTGCAGAGGCACTGCAGAGCCCCCAGCCCAGAGCCCTTCCTGTCACCTCATGCAAAGTACAGCCCTCTCATGACCAAGATGCTGCCCCTGCCTTGCGAGGGGGCATAAGCCCAGCCACACGAGGGGAGAGGCCTGTGTTTTGGGTACGTGACAGATCCTCGTGTCAAAAGACTGACTTCCTACCAGGCCAGCATGCCTGGTTACCTGGCTGAGCGCGCCTGTCAAACGACAGGGCTTGGCTCTGTTTGGTTGTGCACGGGGTATAATACTTTCAGTCACGTGACAGAGGAAAAGTAGGTCCCCTGGAAAAGAGGGCGGCAGGAAGAGGCTGATAGAGCAATTACCTGCCCGGCAGCCTGCTCCCACCTACATCAGAGGGCTCCCTGGAGAGGAAGGGAGCAGGCCATGAGCAGATGGACCATGCTGGATGGGTGCAACACAAACCTCACCCTTGCTTTAAATAACGAGGACGATCCTAGATGGAATTGTGCTGATATAAACCCAGCTGAAGATCTGGCTCTCTGTGGTTAGATAACGTGTATCAAATATTAACTGAAGGACTTTTTTTTTTTTTTTTTTCTTTCTTTCTTTTTTTTAAGATGCAAGAAAAAAAAAACTGCTGATTTTGTGTGGTCAGTCTATCAGCTTCAAAGGATGAGGCAGTGAAACCCACCACCCTAAAAGCCTAATTCTGTACCCTTCATACTGCACACAACCAGCTTTTACTGATGAAATTAGTCCTAGGAGGGAGAGACTATGAGGAGCAGTAGGTGTCAAGCTCAGGCACTCCTCCTGTGCCTCGGGCATTATCTGTCAGCTCTTGGACTAGCTCTTACACGCTGTCTTTTTATGGAGAATTTCACACAAACCTTTCCATTATCATCATCCTTTGTTGTCTTCTTCTCTTTCATTTTCTCTTGGTAAGTCTTGTAGTTCACATGTTCTTTTTTGGGGGGCTGCAATAAAGAACAGGAGTGGCATCACTGGTGAAATGTTCAAATAGGTTCAACAAGTATACACATGCCTGCATAGAAATTATTTTTCACAGAGGGTTAAAAAAAACAACAAAACAACAAAAAAAACCCCCACAAGCAAACAAACAACCCCCTCCCGCCCCAAACAGAAAAAATGGTTTATTTCCTTTAGGGGAAATGGAAGTGACTACAGGGGTATAAGGTAGGTCACATTGAAATCACGTCTTTTTTGGTGGGGACAATAGAGAGGGATGTTTATATGGTATAACAAGCCTACAAGGTTTCCTACACACAGAGCCTATCTCAAAAAAAAAAAAAAAAAAAGGTTTTCTACTCTGTCTTCTTTACACTACTGATGGTAAATAAAACTGAAAAGCTTTCTCAGTCCTTAACTCACTGGAGAAGGTGAAGCTTTAGAAAGCTTAAAAAGAAAGCCCCTCCTCCAACTGTTTAGGTTTGGATGGTCTGAATAAAAATAAATAAATGTTGATTTCCATCCCAATCTGTCTTATTTCACCTAAGCAACATCTCTGATAACACAAATGTCCTATTTTCCAAATATCTACAGAAAATAGATGAGACTGAACAGAAAATAGGGTCAGAGCAGAAAACAGAAAAAATAAGAATGAGATCAGAGAAGGGGCAAGGAAGGGGATCTCGTCTTTTTTAAAAAACTAGGGCCAAACCCCAACAGTGTTTTTTATTGCTTTTCTGTATCAAAACAGCTGGGCCATCTCCCAGCACTAAACAAGCAACAGTTACCTTGGCTCCCAGCATGATGGCACGTTCCTGTTCCCATGTGCGTTGCTCCTGCTTCTCATAGCCAGTGATTCCAAACTTGTGTACTTCCAAACGAGCCTAAAACATTACAGAAAACTGAAGGCATTTTGTAATTGTCCAACCTGTGTAAAACAACACTCGACAGACTGATACAAAGTCGTACTCCCAAAGAAATATCAGGTAATACCCGAAATCAGCCTGCTGTAAAAGAAAACTAATTAAGTTTAAAACTTTACTGCTGAACAGTTATCCACTGTCTAGTCTCTGAACAGTGAGGACATCTGGGGGACAATATTTGAGTCTCCTTATTTTGCATAAAACTGAAAACATGGAAAGGACCTACTCTGTATAAAAACGAATCGTAGTGCTGCACAGAGAACAACAGCAAAACGTGCTACCAACACCACCCAACATTTGCAGGGCATTCTCATTCCTCGCCTGCAGACCACCGCACCAGTGCAAACCTGGATGTGCAGATGCTGAAGTGGTTTGACTACACAGCATGTATAGCTGACAATACACAGGAAGACCCTGGCAGAACCAGTGGTGAATTCGTAACGTTTTCCGAGGCAGTGGTTAAATCCCCACTGTTTTCAGCAGTAGAAAATGCCACACAATCTCCAGATTTTACTGGATCGCAGCACTTTCCTGAGTAGGGGTCAGACCTATAAAATAACCTGTGCAAATCTGAAACCAAATCAGTATCTAAGAAGCCCAATGCTAGTTATGCTTATATAAGAACAGCTGAGAACAAAAAGACAAATGAAAAAATAAAAACCAACTGCTGTTTGAAAAAAATATATGCCAATATGCTTTTTTGCTTTTCCATGCGAGATCAGAAATACCAAAATTAACACCATGGGCCTAAACCAGCATATACTATATATTCTGGGTACTCGCATAGCTTTACACAGCTAACACAGTGATCCTCCTCAAATTATCACTGAATGATCAGAAAGAAAGGCCACAGGGTTGTAACATGCCTCTCTTCATAAAGAGCTGTCACAACAGCAAGCACACTCCTCCTCCAGCATGGCATGCAGCCAAAATCATGTATTAGGAAAGCCTCACCTGCAAAAGATAACCTTTTCTAGAATTGTTTCTTTGGTCCCACTGTAGCTTTCCCAAGCATATAAATACACCCATCTGCACACTAAAATGTTGAGGTTAGATCCTAGTGACTTACTTTTTCAAAGTTAAATTCGTGTTTGTTCACATTTTTCTCTTCAGCCACTTTTTTGGTCTATAAAAAAAAAAAAGAAAAAAAATATATATTTCCATTTAATATAACAAGCAACCCCAATTTAAATGCCGATCGTGATAGTTTTTTGAAAAGCAGTGAAATGCTAAAATGAGCAGTAGGGAGCAGTATACAGCTTTCCAGCAGGATCTTTTCCTATATTAATGACTTTGATTTATTAAAAAAGAAGGTCTCAATGGCATTTTTAATATATAGATATTGTAGGGTCTTGTTGGAACAAGCCTGTACAATATACAGGGCACCATTAAAGCATAGAGCACATAGCTTTGTTCAGAATTTTCTTGCTTAGGTCATTTGCTAACACTTACAAAGAGTTTCATAACTGAGAAAGATATAGCATAGTTGAATTAATAGCTGCAATTAAATTTTGAAACTTCAAGTTTAAATTACACTTTGTAAAAGAACCATTGCATGCGAGCTATGCATCATAGTTGCCATTTCTAAATCTGTACCAGAACTGCTACTGGATGATAGGACATGAACTTAAAGTCATTTTGTTTCACGCTGAGAGAACAGTGGTACTAGTGTATGTATTGATAGTTGGTGGTAACACATAGAACAATACTTAATTCATAACTGTATGCAAATACATTAATGCATGCATCCTAGTTAATTAATGCAACAGAAAAGACTCCAAAGGAAGTACTGTCAACAAATGGCAAACCCAACAAAATATCTGGCACCTAGCATTAAATGTTCAAAATGAAATCTGTGAAAACATCTTTTCTGCTAAGCAATTTATATGGAGACCTTCCATCAGCAGTGCTCAGGTTGGAGAGGAATTTTCCAGGGGGCCTAGCCTGGAYCCTAGGGAGAGAGAAAAAAGGTGCAAAGACCCAGCGAGAGCTCCACGCCTGCTTGCCGTAGGAGAAGCGTAGTGGCTGACAAGGCTGCATATGCACTCCTATTGCTCCTCCTGAGAGGCATTCGGGGAGTTTTCGCTACGGACCTTTCCACTCCTTGGGGCAGGACAAGGCGAGGAGGGATGTCAGCGAGCTCCCACCTCCGATCTGCCACTTTGGGTACCGACTCAGGTTCCTGAGAGATTTCAGGACACACAGTTCAAACAAGGCTTACAGTGAAAACTCACAGAGGATCTAACTGTGGAGAAGCCACCACTACATAGCAGCTGTAACTACCACAGTTTAATATCAAAAGCCTTTGACTAATTTCTTTTATTTCCTTGACCCATATCCTACATGAGACATTCTAGAGCACTAATACATCTCAAGGCAATTTTAGTTCATGTCTAATCCCTAAATTTGGCAAGCAGGGTGCTGAACTGTCTCTCCGGGTTCAAAAATCCTAATGCTACTCTACAGCATCCCTCTGCATCCACCAGAGCCAAACCCAAACATCTCTAAGCCCCGCAAAAGCCTTTCTAGAAAACTGGCAGTTTCAACCATCTACAAACTGGTTATTTTCAGAACATTTTATAACAGGCCAATCACTACTCTTCTCACAGAGGAAAACAGAAGTTGTAGAAAGTGTGAGAAAATAAAAATCTGGAGCACTTGTTAGAGGGGAATCTACCAGAAAAAAGTAAGAAAGTTTGATGGACTCAACCAACTGCTTGGTCCCTCTTGAAAAGGGGTTGAAATAGTCAAACCCCAGATATCAGTAAGCCTCACTGAATTCAAGACAGCCAGATTTTGGCCCATCAGAGATTATTTTAGATTTGGGCTTCTGATATCATGGCCATAAACTCTACTTGAAGAAAACAACCACAGAAGCTATAAAGTTTTGAGACCAATAAATGAGCAAGGGCAACGCTGCTCAGGGTGGAAGCTAGTTCAGTTTCCAGATGACCCTGTCCCAGCCTCTCTGCTGAAGCAGCCTGGCTAGTTTGGGGTAGCATGGGGGATTTTAATGCCCACAGAGATCTCAATCCACTTGTTTGGTGCAACACCTTCATGCTTTCTGCCATCAATCACTTGACACCAGTTCTCCAAGATGGACGTTACTGGTGAACAGTCAAGCATTGCTCTGATCCCTGGGAAGAGGAAGGAAGCTCAGGGGTCCTGCATCTGCACTTGCTCACAAGATTAGGGCAACACCACAAAACGCTTACGCAGAGAAGTCGCCAAGAGGCTTTTCTTCCCGTTTTGTTTATAGGACACTAGACCTCTCCTTGTTGCTGCTTGCTAAAGGCTAAAGCTAAGGCTTGCTTTTGACTTGAAGCAATAAGCCTGGTCCTGCTGAACATAAAAGCATCTCCATGAGCAAGTTTGTGAGCTGACGGGCCACGCAGGGGTTGGCTTACACTTCTTGTCACACTGGCAGCCCCGTCTGTGGATCAGCTTAGTTTGTTACGATACACCTACTTCAAATGTACAATACTTGTCCAAATGCCTTCTGAAACTGCAAATAAGTCTTCAAACCTGCACTCACCCCTGCTCCAACCTGCCACTGTCAGCAATCCTGCTGGAAATCAGCAGGACTGGCTGCAGGAAAGCTGAGCGCTCCAAAGGAGCCAGGATTTGCACGGAGCTGTATTAGCAGGAGGAGAGAAACTACACACGGGAAGAGGAATTATAGGAAGTAGCTCACAAGTTATGGACACAAGCGACAGAGACAGCAAGAAAAACTATGTGCAGGTGGGTTTTGTTTGTTCTTAAGTGGCTACCGGAGTGGGATACCCTAACTGTGGTTAAGGTTAATGCAAAGTCTCCAGCATGACTTTGAGAGAGAGAAGGAAAAAAAAAAAAAAAAGTGTGTGCTTTAGTGAACTTCCCATCCAAACCCTTGTTTGCTTAAATATCTAACTGGAATAATAGCTATTGATAGCTTTTTTTATTTTCAAAGCAGTGAAATCCTCCTGTATGTGAAGAAACATGAAGGTGAAGTTGTAGC
>NW_020450938.1:62717-85833 GCF_003343035.1 Apteryx rowi
TTTTTTTTTTGAGAATTCAGCTGGAAAGCTAAGTGTGGTCAAGCTGAAGTCACAGCCAAAGAGCTTAGTGAAAAGTTCCTTTCACAAATGTACTTACAAATAGGGTGAGTTGACATAAAACTCCCCCACACAAATTGGTCGCCTCTGCAACATGTCTGGATTAAATCACAGTAAAGTTTCCTGTTTTGAATGCCTGACTTATTAGCAGAAATGTGCTGTAAAATATCAGTCTTCTTCTTAAATAAGTTCGGAAATGACTAGGACTTCTCTTTAAAGCAGAGTTTTGTCAAAAGGCCTGTTTGCAGGTCTGTTTAGCTTAGCTGAAAGCCTCCAAAATTGCAGCAGGTATCTGAATGCAGAGCATTTTAGAAGATAGACCTTGTGGCTGTCTTGTGGAATAGAAACACGTGGTAATGAAAGTGACTCACTCTCATTTAACCTTATCTTTAATTGACGTGTCTGTCTTAACCTTTTGGCCAACATAAATACAATGTGCTGTTGTTAGTAAGTTTTCAATTAAATTTGCTCCTAGAAATTTGTCTTAAAATTGGAGTTGACAAAATGGATTTTCCTGTGTGATATGGTTGAAATGACTTCATTGACCTTGTTTTTTGCTGCAGCTCCTTTACCAGCCTCAGACAAACAGATTTGGATGTGAGATGCTAAACCTCTCTCCCTACCTGGATTCGGATGGAGCAGGGAGGCAGAGAGAGGAGGAAATAACTTCTGGTTTCAGGGGAGATTCCTGAGCTTCTCTTCTGTGTCCTCTTGACCCTATGCTGGTATCCCAAGCGCATCATTTTATCATTTTTAAGGGTTATATGGAGAAAGAGAAATTTGAGGCTCCTATTGTAGTTAACCATGGTTCCACAGTAACCATGAACCTACCTGAATTTTCTCATTACTAAGTTTCCAACAGCATATTTTCTGATTGTGTTCTCTGTCAGTCTATGGTTGAAGCTGAGACAGCAATTTGGCTTTAATKTATAAGGGGCGAGTTACTCTCCTTTAGTAACTGGTAAAATGTGTTTGTTTTGGTTCCTTCCGTGCTACTTCAGGGCAGGACATGAAAATTACCACTGATACRTAAAGAAGTTAGGTGTGCATTAAATCTGGAAATGAAAACTGAAGAAGAGTGGCAGAGTGGTGGCTTTTCAACTGGCTGTGGCTTTTGAAAAAATTCTTGTCAGAGACATGTTTTGGAGTGGCTGTAGCAGGTGGTGACTGCTGATGTGGCTAATAATACCAGAGCTGAATGCTGGATTTCTTTGTTTGCTTTTCAAGTACTTGCATGTTACAGGATTTAAACTTCGGCGATTGAAATAAATGTAGCTTATATTTTCTGAGCAATGTCTTGTCACGTACTGATATAAGCATGTGCATGAGGTAGAACCAACTGATATTTTTTCATGCTATTCTGAGCCATCTTTTTGCTGTTACAGGATGTAAGTTTTTCTTTGCTGTCTTTATTTTTGATCAAGGGGATTGACATAAGGTATCAGTAGCAACAGAAGAGTAATAAAAGCTATTTCCAGTCTTCTCATCTGTTCTGAGCTTACTTGGCTCTTGCAAAACATCAACTGATTTAGCTGCAGAAGAAGAAAGGTTGAAAACATTAATGCATCCTGAAAAAAGCCTGAAATTTTTAAATGAACAAACCCTCGGATAATTTTTAAAGCCCATGGAGAGACTGGTATCTGCAGTTGCTGCAGGACAGTTCTCTGAAGTATGATAGTGGAAACAAAAGCTAGAAGGCTAGAAAGCTAGAAGCTACCAAACGCTGCTATGGTAGAAAGATGGTATCCAGATTTGATTACACTGTGTGTGGGAAAAATATTATGAAAAGGTCAAACATTATAGCAGGGTTTGTGTTCTCTAATAAAATGAAACTGGCTTTTGATACAGCTGAGGCTTTGAAGGGTTTCTTTTGTGGTTCTTAAGTGGAGATATTTCTGGGCCAAATCTTCTTGTGCTGATGAACAGACAGGAACTAAATGTTTGCTATATGCTTATTTTAAATCTGTCAGCTGTTTTTGATAGTGTTGCAGATGTGACTCTGGTCAACTGGCAGTGAAATACGACTCCCTCTCCCAAGGCTGAACACCCAGCTGCTGCTGCTGGGCATATTGCTTATCTGCTTCCAGCGTTCGTGTGTGTTAGCTGGCCAGGCCTTCATCCTGAGACCAGAAAATGCCACTGCAAGAGCCAGTGAAAGAATGTGTTTTATCCTTCAGTATGTAGATTGGTACTGTTCTGCATAGGTTTTAAATAGGAAGAGAAGAATGAATGAACGAATGAAAGGGAACGCCTGTGCTACCATTCAAGACGGAGGAAGACAGAAGCCTTTTTATTTTGGTATCTTTTAAAAAATGTGCTTAATCAAAATAGTTGCCTTTATATTTGTATTTCATTGAGGCTGGCCCATGCAGTTGCCTTGCTTGGCTGGTGGCTGTTGCTGCTGTGTTGAAGTTTAGATGAATACAAGTTCCATTTTAGAAAGACTAAGGGGTCATTCATGCACATTGTGATGTTACAGGAGATAGATAATAGGAGACCTCTCTCTCCAGTGTAGAAGATACTAGTGGAAGAGTTTTATCATGGAGATTTCTGCAGCAGGATGGATCCACAATTAGTTCCTGATGTGCAGCTAGCTTTTCTGCTCTGTAGTGATGTTGGCTGCTCGAGACTGTGTTCTCTTTTTATCTGCCTGCGCACTGTGTTGCGTTCTGATAGGGCCTAGCTCCAGGTGGTTGAATGAATCACATGTACTTAGCTGGTAATTGTTTTTTGTTTTGTTCCTATCTGACTGTGTTTTTTGTACCTTATATCTGAGCTTCGTGAAAGCCGTCACGGATCACCTAGGTCCCAGATGCAGCTTAAAGTGGCAGGCATTATTTTTTTGTAATGCCATTCATCTCATTATCTTCATGCAGTTGCAACAGTTGGAATCAAAGGTTCTTTAGTTAATACCTATTAATCATGAAGAGGCTGGAGGCAAGGAATTTTGGCTTTCAAAGCCTAGGTGTTCTCTTGGCTTCTTCCTGTTGGGCAGGATTAAGTAATGTGGTACAGGGTGAGCTGGGGATCTTTGCAGTTGGAAAGTTGTTGGGTTTTTTTTTTTTGGGGGGGGGGGTGGAGTTGGAGGTTAATTTCTTTCTAATTGCAGCATTCTTCCAAGCAAGTAATATTTGTTCATGCATTCAGAGTATGGTATGCAGATATTTTAGAAATCTAAAAAAAACAAACATTGCAAAAGTATTGCACACCAGTGATCTGCTTGGCTACAGTAGCAAAATAACGAATAGCTGAAGACAGTGTCTCATTCTTTATTTGTATATTCCCAGCAGAAAGAGCTCATGTCAAAGAAAAGAGATGAGTTTGAAGACATCTTGGAGGAAAGACGGGTGTCCAGTGACTTGAGATACGCAATGAAATGCTATGCACCTGTGATCTACAAAGGGCTTTCACCGTGCAAGCCAAATGCTATTAAAAGTGCTGTTCTCCAGTCAGAGCAAGTTCAATATGTTATCAAGCAGGTGAGTCTGAATGCTGAGCTGTAAGAGAAAGCAGACTGAACACAGCCAAACTTTGTGTGGCAGAAGGGGAAAAAAAAATTATTGCCGACCTTGTCAAACATGATTGCTGTAGTTTGAAAGACAATCCAATAAATCAGTAACTTGAGAGCCACGCTCTTCTGGCAGGAAAAACAAGTACTGATTTACCACAGAGCTGTCACTGAAGCTGCTAGATCACTAGTTCACATAGCAGAGTTTTGATTTTGCATATATGACAGTTCTCCCTGTATCGTATCCAATGTGCTTGACTTTTTTTTTTTTTCCTCTCCTCCACTGTCCTTGACATAAAGCAGCATTATGAAAGACATAAGCACCCTCCTTTATCGTAGGCATTTTTGTACTTTGAGGGAGTCTTGTAGTAATTTTATAGGCTGATGATACATTTATGAATCGGTCATGAATGCTGCATTCTCTAAAATTAGAATTAAACTTCACACAATTAAACTTCACTCAATTTCTTTGGGTTAGAAACACTAAGATATAACCATATTTTAATATTTAAGATTAAGGGCAGTTACTACCTTGTAATGAATAAAATGTTGTATCCAAACTGATTCCTATCTTCCATTGTGTTGAAATGGCTGAAATAAGAGCGTGTTAATTAGCATAGTAGCTATTTTCAGTATTCTAGAAAAATAATTCCAGGTCAGCAGAAGTGTGTAAGATGGTTAGAGCTGAGTAAGTGACTGCCATAATCCTTTTTTATTTTTTTAATGGTCAACGTTACATATGGTATATCAAAATTTGTTTTGACATGACAAATTAAAGCGTGCCCTACAAAGCAGTCCTGTTGCCACTGTGAAGAAGAGCTAAGTAATATGAAATTCAAAAAATTGAACCTTTCAACTTTGCAAGCACTAAAGCATTTACTGGAAGAAAATATTTTACGGAGGATTTGTCAGAAAGACTTTTGTGTGATGTTTTCTTTTGAAGTGCTGTTTTTCTGATGAAAAACCATTTTGATGAAAAATTTTCAACCAAGCACCAAATAGTTGAAGGGTGTTAACAGTCCTGCCATTGCAGTCTAGTTCTCAACTTTGGACTTGAGATTACTGAAAGTATCCAGTTAGGACTATTTGGGGCAATATGCCCAACAGTGTGCGGTTAGCATGCCTCCTGTCTGGGCAGAGTTTATTCAGCTTACACAAGCGTCCTAGAATTTGTTCTTGTGGCAAGTTGCTGAGGCTAGTAATGTTCAATGTGTGAAATAAAGTGCATTTGTTTATTTTAGCTTTTCTACGTGGCCAGTATGATTTCTTTATCCCAGGTTTTAGGGAGGAGGTGCCTAGCTCTATAGTGAACGTGCACTTAATTCACAAAGGATCAACTGTGTGATAAAAATTTTACTGATGAGTGAGAACAACATCTCTTCCCTTAGTGAATAACAAGAATAATTTATTGCTTCCTAAGAGAGACTGATTGTCTTAGGCTTAAGTGGAAGCAAATTTTTGGCTTCAAATGGTTAAAATGATCAGTTATAGCTACACATGGAAATATTCAGGATGAAAACTAATGCATTTATTAAAACAAATAGATCTGATAGTAAAGTGGTACTTGGAGATGCATGGAGGTAGCTAAAGGAGATGGATTGTCTTATGTGTTGTAGAATAACAATAATGGGTAAACAGTGGTTTTGAAGGCTTTTTTTGTCCTGTCATTCCTCCTCCCTCCTCCTGGAGGGAGGGGGCTCCGTGGTTAGTGAAATGCATGTTCCTCATTCCGTAATAGTAAAGGACCAGCTTTTCAGTTAAATATTTTTAGATTTAATGTCAAATAAGAGAGATGCCATTATTTAAGTCTGTTTTAAGAAACTTCAAAAAGAAATGTGCATGGCAACAGAAAGAGAACATTGATACGCAAAGCTGGTAGAGACAGTGCTTTGTATGCTTTTCAACTTGTGATTGCCAAAATAATACATTACAAAGAAATTCAAGCATGATAGGGTTGAGACTCTTCAGACAAGTCTGAAAATTTAACTCAAGTGCACTTCGCAGATTTACCTTGTGAATATCTTTGCAAATATAGGCTTTGTTTTATTTACCAGTTGAGGAAAATTGCACACAGCCTTCTTCAGACCAAAAAATATGTGAAATATTCTTCTATCTTAAACCTCCCCTGTAGATACTATAGGCTAAAACATTCAGATAGTGTGTTTGGGGAAAAAATGTGTTGCTCCCCTGCCCCGCCATTGACATCTAAGTTAATTCTTGATTTTAAATAGCTTTAACTTGGCTTTCTTTTGTTGGTTGACACGGAACAGGTTCAGTAAGATTAGGTGCCTCTCTGTCACACAGAGTAAAATCTTGCTGACTATCGCATTAGTTTTGCCCTAATTCTTGTGGCCCATGGAGCAGTGTGTGTGGAGGGAGGAAGGAGGGGACGACTTCTGACTGCTTTCTTGTTTGTTTCTTTCCCTTTAGTTAGCAAAAGAGACAGGAGAGTCACCTGATATTATTCAAGAAGAAGCCATGGAAATCCTGGATGAGATGGGCCACAGTATGCAATTAGGAGCTGTCAGATTCTTTGCCTTTACTCTGAGCAAAATATTTAAACGGCTTTTTCAGAGAGTTTGCGTGAATGAAGAAGGAATGCAGAGAGTGAGTACTATTTAAGAGAGAGAAAAAAAAAAAGCTATAATACTTTCATACTAGCCACTCAAAGACTCCAATCTTCACTCCAAGTAACAAATACAAAAACTTAAAAGAGCCATTAAAAAAAAATACCCTGCACTTGTGTTTATTATTGCACCTCTTAAAAAACAATAAAGGGAAAAAAAGCAGATGCTGTTTAAGTATTTTAGATGCAAGTAGTCAGCAAGATTTCCTGTACTATTCCAGATGCTGCCTACAATGAGGAGACATTTTTATACAAAACTTCTTACCACTTTTGCAGAGTTTAGGTAGATCTGCACTTGGAATACATTTGGAAATGAATGCAATATATTGCAATTGTAAGATTAAAAAAGAAAATTCTTTTTTATGCTGTTTATTTTGATGCTTAGAAAGGGTTTGCTTAAGACTTTTTAGTAGGATAAAAATATTTATGGTCTTGTAAGCACAAGTAATGTGAACAGTCTTATTTGCATCTTTTTTCCATAGAGTTGTCATTAAAGATAGATAATTGTCAAAAAAGACATACTGTGATTTTTTTTCCTTTGACTCTTGTTCCTTTTTTTTTTTTTTTTTTTTTTTTGTGATGTCATTGTTTTGCCAGCTCTGCAGGGGTCTGAATTCCTAATTTTAAAATAGATCTCTATGCAACAAATTTTGATAAAATGGTGTACGAGATGTAGGACATAAGGGAAGGAGAAGCTTATGTTTAAGAGTTTTGTTCTGGAGAAACTTTGGTCTGTTTTCTTTTAACTTGATTTACATTATAAAGCAGGAAACAGTACAGTACATCCCAGAAGCAGTTCTCCATGTGGGGTGGAACGTGGCAATAGTTACCTGGACAGTAGATAAATAGAAATGCTGGGACTAGTTTTAGAGGTAGTGTGGGTATGTGACCAAGAATATAGACAGAAAAAGCAAGTGGTCAGATAGTGAATTATAATTTAAGTAGAGTTAGTGGATTTCTGAACTAAGTGCTGGAATATATTAGTGTGATTGAAAGCTTTGTTTATAAGAATACAGCATACATGTAAGGAGTACTTGCATGCATTTTTCAGTGATTCTGTTAGATCAGCTTTTGTAGATTTAATAATGCATTTAGCTGAATTGGGGGTGAAAGGCTAATGTTAGTTGACTGAGCAGGTTGTCTGTCCCACAAAACCTTCATACAGCTAAGATCCATGAAACACTGTGTGCCTCTGAGACAGGGGATGTTTTAAGTTTGTTCCCTAGGGAGCTGTTGTCCCCTTGTTTCATTTGCAGGATGTTGCTGCACTGGAGGGTGCAGTGTGCTCCCTGGAAGACTTAGCAGTGTCAGCCCTGACAGCCACTATTGGGTTTCTCATGCCCATCAAAGGGATTTGGATTATGTTATCGTGCAGTGAGGTGGCCCCTACTTATGAGTCCTGCGATGCTTGTGAACCACACATTGCTGTTATGGAAACTATAGCTCCAAATTTCCTCTGGTCCCATACTGAAAAAGATTTTAGAGCATGCAGATGGAGAAACCACCCTCAAGCAAATCAACTTCTCTTTGTCTTAAGCCACACAAAGGTCTGTGTTTGCAAATTTCAACAGGCAGTCTGTAAATATTGGAACAATATTGTGTTTGGATTTTTTTTCAGTTGCAACAAGCCATTCAAGAGCATCCTGTTGTACTTCTGCCCAGTCACCGAAGCTACATAGATTTTTTGATGCTGTCTTATTTGCTGTATACATATGACTTGGCTCTGCCTGTCATTGCTGCAGGAATAGGCAAGTATGTTCTCTTAACAATGTTTTCAGGATTCAGAGAATCTGTAGCAAGTGGTCTGGTAGCTGCTACTATAAGTAATTGTCTTTAAGTTCTTTTTCCAAATATGTCTTGGAATATCTCCCTTGGATGAGATGCTTAAAGCATCTGAAAGCCTCTCCGTCTGTGCTGAGGAGTCTATTCAAAGGTGAATTTTTTTTTTAGTAGCCAGTTTGACTGGAACTGTCCCAAATGCAGACATGAGGATGGGCAAAGCTAGGCGTTGAAAAGACAACTTCTGTATATATTTTTTGGCTGGAAACAGGCAAAAACTTGACTGAGAGCTACTGCATATGCAGAGCCTTTTTTGATACTTTATACAGTTCTAAGTGCAGTCATAGTAGCCAGATATGAACTGCCAATCACCTTGATGCTGATATGACCAATCCTCTTGAAAACATTGGCAGAATTCCATTATGTGAAGTGCTGAGAGCAGAGCTGGCTGGAAAACAAAATTTGCCTCAATGGACCTATTGTTGGATATATTTAATCCTAAAGCAGATGAAGCCAGTTTTATTTGTGGAAATGAAATTGTGTGTGGTTTTTTTTTTTTTTTTTTTTTTTTTTTTTTTTTTTTTTTTTAACTTGGACAGTGAATATTTTCTGGCTTAATGTGCTTTTGAAAATCCTGACTTCATGCCAGCATTTAACTGAGAAATGTGTGGTGTCAACCAAGTCTTCTAAGCGGGCAGACAGCAGCTGGAGATCTAGTGCAGTCCTGTATGCACGTGGGCAAGCTAGCAAAGATCTGGGAATGTATTACTCTACTGTAGTCTACTAGTTCATCTTTTTGAAAGAGTAGGGAGTGAATGAGCCTGTAAATAAACAGGTAGGGTGTTGTTCCCCTCCTTCCCCCCGACCTCGCAACATGTCACTTTTGTCAAATTGACAAATTTTCCGTTGCTTTCGATGGAAAAGCATTTGAAAATTCTCCAAGAACCTGAGTCACTATCCTTTTTCAGTAGGTGCTATCTGATGCCAGGAACTTTGCTTTGAGCTTCTTGCATGAAAAGTGCCACAAATTTGGTAACTCTTTTATTGAGTAGGCACCTGTAATAGCTAAAAGTTAAAGGTAGGTTTTTCAGGTCCGTATTAAGCTTAGCTTTCCTCCCATTAAAATGAATTGAGGACAGAGCTGATTTAGGGTGTGCTTCTGAAATTTTGCACTTAACACTCTTCTGATGCTCTAGAATAGGTTGGACCAGTGGCTGGGAATTTTTCTTTTGTATTTTTCTGTATTTTTCTTTTCCAAACGAGAAGTTAGGTATACCAGTAGAAAATCAGCAGAAGCTGAGGGAATGTGTTTGGTAGGGAAGACAAGATTCTGCTGCTCTGTGAATTAATGTTATCTTGCCTCTGGGTAATACAGGTTAGCTTCTGGTGAATTGAGAAGTTGCTGTCTCATAGTTGCCTTTTTTAAGGAATTGCAGCTGCTGACCTGTCACACGTTACTGCCCACGTGCTGTTGTAGGTACCAGTGTCCTCCTTTGCTGACTTCTGGATTAGACCAATATCTGTTTTAAGTTATGGGCCTCAAAACACTCAAGATATTACTGAGTTAGCTTAGAGGGATTTTTTAATAATTAACTTTTTTTAAATTTTTTAGATATTTTGGGGACAAATTTCTCCAGAATTAGGGTTTTGCAGTGTCGTTATGTTGCTGTGAGTGTGTGTATCATTTTAGAGTCCTCTGTCTGGTGGAAACACACACAGCACTCCACAATTTTAGTCATATTTGCTACATATTGTATTAGAGGTTCACAAGATGTGGTACACAGGCTCACTTTCAAAGTGGTACTTGTGCTGAGTGGAGAGACACTCTCCTGATCTCGGTGATAAGTGCCTCTCCTCTGTTAGTTATCCCTTGATTCCAGGTACCATACAGACAGATATATGGGGATCAGCTAAAGTAAGGTAAACAGTTGCTGGTAACACCACAGTATATGTGGTGCTGCATTAGCAGGGACCCAGCTGGTGCTTGGATCTACATTTCTGTCTCATGACCTGGGACCAGGAGCAAGTGACGTTCAAGGCACAGAATGGGTGAGGCAGTGTGCGCTTAAAGTGTAAGTTATATGTATTATAAGAGCTATATATACACAAAATAAAATGTTTCTATATATATGCAGTAGCATATATAAAAATAATAATTGTGTGTATACATATATACACGCACACACACATATATAAAGCACATGTGTGTGTACTATAAAATTACATCAGATCTTCAAGGCAGTCATGTCAATGTTGCAGCTGGAAATGTAACTTATTTACCAAGGGAATCCCTGTTCTCAGATGTTTCACTGTTTGAGGTGACAAGGAGACTGAAGCAGCAAATGGCCAGCTGCTGTGTAGACTCTTGTTTTAAATGCCTCCCTTAAAAAGCTGTTAAAGCATTGCCTGGTTTTGGCAAGTTAAGTGTTGACCCTGATCATGTAAAACTAGAAAACTACCAAAAGTTTAATTGATTTGATTTGATTCCTCTTCCCATCACCACCCAAAAGGTGATGAGTCAGGATCTCAAGTGGTATAACTGTATACAGTGTAATTATTCAGTTAACTTCTGTGTCTTCTAGGATGTATTAAATGGTAACTAATCTTTCTGAAGGTAAGTGAGACAATGAACTAAATACAGCCTTCGTTATGACTGAAATCTGACCATCTAAATTATCCAAAGAAATTGTTTTAAATGTATGCCGTGTGCAAAAAGCTTGAAAACATATATCAGTCATGCCTACATGTGTCTTGCTTGATGTTCTGAAAGCAAGTAAAGGTATTTCCAACAATAGAATCCTTGATTCTCCTGTATTCTGGTAATTGAATCAGTGTTTTAGGGAAACTGGTCTACCCTGCTGGCTGATATTAATCAATGAGTTTTGTGTGTGTGGTTTTGTTTTTTGTTTGTTTTTTCCAGATTTCCTAGGAATGAAAATAGTTGGTGAGCTGCTGCGAAGGGCAGGTGCCTTTTTTATGCGACGTTCCTTCGGTGGGAACAGACTGTATTGGGCAGTTTTTGCTGAATATGTAAAAACTATGTTAAGGGTAAATAAATTACTGAACTATCAAAACGTGTGCATAAGAAATACTCTGTTGCAATGATTCTTGTGAAATATTCGTGATGTTGTAGGTACATGATTGAAAATTTCACTGTGATCTGAGGAAATGAATTTTCCCTCAGAATTGATGCAAGCGGAGAGCACGCATGCACTCCATTATACAGTTCAACAGTAGGTGGTAACCAAATYACAGCTCATCAGTTGCTTTTAATCATGTGCCCATATCTCATGCACAGGCAAAATGTGTAAAATTTAGCTATATGGTGTGGCAAATACACTGGATGCATATAGACTTAGAGATGACTGAAGTTAGATGTGCATGGCTTCCATTTAAAAAACTTAACAAAAATTTCTGAGGGGAAATAAAGAAGAAATATTGTTCTGACCATTTTTTTTTGTCTTGTTTTATTTTTGAAGAATGGCTATGCCCCAATCGAATTTTTTCTTGAAGGGACTAGAAGCCGCACTGCCAAGACTCTGACTCCAAAGTTTGGTAGGTTGGTTGAAAACTTAGAGCTCTTCATGTTTATGAGTATTGTCATCAGTGGCTTATTTCTTAAGTTCCTCAGACAATGTGGGGTGTTAAAGCGGTGGGAAATGGTTGAGGTCTGTCAGAATAGTGTAAAACACTATGGTTAGAGTTTCAAGGCTGTAAAAAATGGCAATACAAGTCTGTTGCACTCTACCGCTTTCTCTCCTGTTGTCCCGCTGTGTACTTGACTGCTAGGCATCCCCTTGCCAGCACAGAAATATTTTAAATTAACTGTTTGTAATTGAAATGAGGGATCCTTAGAAGGAAGATACTGTGTGAGTGAGTGCACAGCAGTACTATTGAAAAGAGCACACCTAGCTGACCGAATGCATTGCTTATGTTTGCTTTGTGTTTTAAAGCCTGGGCAACATCTTGTTCTTCTGTTCGCTTGAAAAGAGAGCGAGCACAGTGCATGTCAGTTGGCAGCTTTTAATCTTTAATTATTTAATTTAGTTTTTAATCATCTTCAAAGTTAAATGGCAGTTGCTGTTCCCCGCTCCAAAAAGACAAGTGATTCACTTTTTTTTTTTTTTCCTCCCCCTATTTGCAGGTCTTCTCAGTATTGTGATGGAGCCGTTTTTTAAACGTGAAGTCTTCGACACGTACCTTGTTCCCATCAGCATCAGCTATGAGAGGATATTAGAAGAATCCCTCTATGCCTATGAACTCCTAGGAGTCCCAAAGCCCAAAGAATCTACGTCTGTACGTAAATTCCATAAGAACAGAGCATAGTTGGGTGTATACATACCCTGTAGCATTAAAATTTGCTCTTCGTTCTCTCCATTTTCTTAGGGCTTGTTGAAAGCCAGAAGAATCCTCAGTGACAATTTTGGGACGATACATATTTACGTTGGCCAGCCGGTGTCGCTCCGAACCTTAGCATCTGGGAGGATTAATCGATGCCCATATAATTTGGTTCCCAGGTACCACATCTTTCATGGTTTGTACACAGGAAAAGCATTTCTTTAGTCTTCACCTGTGTAAAATAATTAAGACAGGTGCTTTCAGTACTTTGTCTATTTTTAGCTTTTCTCTCCTCCCTGTGATCTGACTATTTAGACCGCTGAACCTGTTTTGTCTGAGCACAGGGTTATTGTGCTTGTGATAGGGTGTTCCTGAAATAAGTTGTTACTTGCTGTAGCTTTGTATCGTGTTGAGAAATGTCATTTAAAAATTTTATGATGATGCATGAGCTGTGCAAAGCTCTTAGAGGCATTTTTTTGAGAATTCAGTGTTTTTGTCACTTAAAAATTTACTTTCCTCTCCCTTTTTGCTTTGTTACTGCAAACTGTTACTTGATCATGCACCAGGAAGCTGTAGCTTTGACTGGATTGGGTGACTTTTGCAATTTGATATCGGAATGTAAGCCCTGGTATTTCTTTTTCTGCAGATAGCAAATGTGCAGTGTCAATACAGGGTTCTGTATTTTAAATGCTATCATGAAGCTACTGTTGTTTTGCTCTGTACTTCAGGTCTCCTGTAGTACATACTACATGGATAGAATTACTCTCCAGATGTTAGATGCTATAAAGTGGTGATGGATCTGGGAGCAATAAGGAGCAAATAGGGAAGGATATAATTTAGATCTTACATTTCAGAGCTTTTTACCTTTAACTGTGGTGGGTTTTTTTTGTTTTTTCCAGGCATCTGCCCCAAAAGCCATCTGATGATATTCAAGAATTTGTCAGTGATGTAGCTTATAAAATGGAGCTCTTGCAAATAGAAAACATGGTTTTGAGACCATGGGTGCTAGTTGCTGCTGTCCTGCTCCAGAATTTGCCAGCCGTGGATTTTGAACTTCTAATAGAAAAGACCCTTTGGCTTAAAGGCTTAACACAGACTTTTGGAGGATTCATTGAGTGGCCTGGTATGCAGAGAAAGTGTTATTTCTATTATTATTGTTGTTTATGAAGGATAAATTATATTTACGTGGAAGCAGTGTATGGTGACTTTACAGTATAATGTTTTCCTTGGTAATGAGTCATAAATGGGGTTTTAGGATATGCAAAAATGATGCTAAAAGCTGAAGGTTTTTGGTTCAGGCTGTAGAAGATACTACTTTGAAAACCAGTGAGGTGGAGGCAGAACAGATATTTTACTATTATTTCTTGAAGTGTGTAATGAAGGGAAAATTATAACGTGATTGTATTAAGGAGTGCTGAGATTTACCTAATGTCTATCTTTCTGAACCCTATCTTTTTAAATGTAAGTCACAGGCAATTACCCACTCTGCAACAGTAACTCAGTATAATGCTGTTTCTTGATAAATTGCTACTGTGGCAAAGAACTAGCCCAAAGGTATATGTGAGATAAAATCAAAGCTATAATTTGTCTGTTTATTTTTACATTTTGCTTTATCCTCAGAAAGAGTGGTGGGCTTGGGGGAGAAGATTCTTTTCATATGTATATGAATATATATGAAATATATACATATATATATCTGGCTGCTGAAAGGTTGATTCTCCTTCCAACTTTCTAAATAATTTTTTTTGTATTTCACTTCTCTCTGTGAGCCAAGGTGACACAGGTAATTCATTGTGGAGCCTCAGGATATAAGTGGTAAAGCAGGCAAAGAAAAATAATTATATAATACAAATACATTTACCTTTTCACTCTAGGTATGTTTAAACTACAGATCTGTGCTTCTATAGTCATGTTTATAATCAAGGATCTCTCTCAATGCTGCAAGAAAGAAATACAAGCAGGCCATAGTTTTAACAGAACTCTGCCATTTCTGGAAGAATACTACTTCCTCCAGAGATCTTCACTGTTGTGAATACAGGCAAGGTCTACTCCTGCCAGGCTGGTAAAAGGACAAATTTCATGGGGATACTTAAGCATGATGTAGAATCTTACTATAAACTGAAGAACACACCACATTTGGGTTTGCCCATTTATTTTGACTGTTTTCTTGGCAATGATGAATAAGCTTTTGCTTTAGTTGAGTTGTAGTGTAGTCAGGGTATGGAAAATAGGCATGGTAATGAAACAGAGAAATGACAACAACTGAGCAGATTCTACCACAATGTTTTGGTTCTGCTCTAGGCATCATTTGCATAGAAACAGGCTTTTTATTATATTTTGGGGGGAGTGTCAATAATTTGAAAAAATAAGTACATTTTAAAGGTTAACTTGGAGATGCCACAAAGTCAGAAACTACATGTACCCTGTCTATTCTTCTGTCTCCAAACTGCTAGCTATTTCTCCTTTTATCATGCTGGTTAGTTGATACAGGCAGAATATTTGCTGAGGTGTTAGAAGTTTTGTTTTAGAAACAGGAACTGCAAAATGACTTTCTCACACTTCTGCTTATTACACTGAGAAACTTGAGAGCTCTGGCAAAATTGGAACAAAACAGGCCAAAGGAACAAATAAAATGCATTGAGATTCTATGTGAAAGCTATGTTAAGAGGAAAGAGTACGGAATATGTGAGTTTTTCCTTTCCTCTTGCCATCAAGGCCTGTATTGATTTGATATACTTGTGTTGCTATGATCAAGTAAAGTATATCATTATGTTAGTTTTTATTGCTTCTTCCCTTGCTTGCCAAAGGGTACAGTCTGTCACTCTACACGGAGAATGTTTGGATAGTGTTTAAAGCTTAAAGCATTTTAAAATAAGGTGAGTGTATTTCAAGACTTGAGATACCGTTCATTATCTTTCCACAAAGCTTGCTGTGTGTCAATCCAATGAAAAGGCTTACACACAGGTTTGCAAAACTTGTGCCTGCCTTGGAAGAACTTTCTTGTTTCAAAAACCCCCAAAGTCACACACCTCCTTGCTTTAGACTCCTTAAAATGAATGTCAGAATTGTCTTATGAAACAAGAAGAGCATTTAAGTACAGTCTGTTTTCTTCTGGAGCAGGTGTTTTATGTCATGACCCTTCTATTAGGATTTCTTTAAACTTAGTTTGGGATGAGGGCTTCCTTGTATAAGAGAATTAAGAAAAATATTAAAAAGACTTGTGAATCTGATTCAAAACTTAGTGTCAGAAATGCCTAAGCAAAAGCATAGTCTCCATTTCCTGAATGATGAAAATGGTAAAGTCATCTTTAAAAAGCTCAGGTGCCAGAAGACACTGCCTTTATCTATTAGGCTATTTCAGCTTTCATATTTACTTGTTTATGATATCCTTGTATGGTTGTATTGTGGAAACTTCTCTCAGATAATTTTCCTTCAGTTTGGATGACAACACACAGGTTCTTGAAAACAGAATCTTGCCCAAAGTTGATTCAAGCATCTTGCTGATATCTGTGTACTTGTGTTAGCTAATGCTGGAGTCAGTCCCTCTTTAAATAAGGGATTTATCTAATTTTGACTTTGACATATTTTGTTCTTGTTGTGTGCGTGACTCCCATTCCTATTACTATGATGCTGTCATGTGCGCTTCCAACTGAGATGTATTCCCTTTTGCATCTGCCTGAGTGTTGTGTTTTCCTGCTAGATAACCTATGTGCCAAAAAAGCAATTACATCTGGCCTTGCTCTGCATTCCAACATCGCTCGCCTTGTAGATGGCCATGTGGTCCTAAATGACAAAGGAGCAGAAGATGGAGCTGTAGGGGAGATCATCTTTAAGCGAGCTCTGGCTGTCCTCATGTGTGGAACCTACAGGAACCAGTTGCTGAACGTGTTTGTGCGCCCGTCTCTGGTGGTGGTTGCTTTGCAGATGACACGCAGCTTCCGAAAAGGTAACTTTGGGTAGCCCTAAGAGTGGAGCCCAGCGGCATTGCTCTTTGCCCTGTCCCCAGTGAGAGGAGCACAAGGTTCTTGCAGCTCTTTGTGGGATTTCCCTCCGAGTATTATGGCAGCTCGCTGAATGAGGTCTACTCGCGTAATGTGGATGTGATGATGGGGGGGAGGGCTGTATTTTTGTTGCCTACTTGATTTGTTTACCCTTTGATACTTTTGAAAATAAGTATAGTCCACTGAGAGGGCAGAGTTAAGATGAGGTGATCCCGATTCCTGTTTACACTGGTCTGGAATACAAAACTAATATGGTTTAGAAGCAGATGCTTCGGAGTGTTTGTTACTTCCCTTGCAGTGTGCATTGTGGAGCTGTCAGAAGGTGAAATAGCCCCCAAAGTGGCATAAATCACCTTTTGTATTTCAGTTATGCTAAGTGGAACTACGTTTGGAAGTGCCTCCTGCCTCTCTAGCAAGGTTTCATTTTACAGGAGTGTAGAATGACTTACAGCGGATAAGTGTCTTATCTTGTTGGTGATTAGCAGGCCCGCATTTTAGGTTACAAATTGCACACAGCTTACACGTGCATGTGCTAGTTCCCAGTTTTTCTGCTTCTTCCCATTGTTGTTTCTGAAGTATTTTGGTGTTTTCCAATACTTGGTTGTTTAAAAAAAAATTTTTTTTTCAGAACATGTATATTAATTTTGTGTGGCATCTGATTATATAGTATTTAATACATGCCCTGAGAAGCTACATACCCAGTTCCTGAGTTCCTTCCTTTTAGGAACAATTGAATCAAGTACTTGGAGTAGTCGTTGTCCCACTGTTGCAGTTTCTGGTGTATATTTATGTATGCTTTAATGTCAAGTCCAGATTTTATTTGAAGTAGATGGTACCTCTAAAATCAGGAGCAAAAGGCTTTTAACTTGCATGTTGTAAAATATGTTTTTAAATGACAGTACTCTACAATAATTTTTTTCAGAGGAAGTCTATAGCTGCTTCAGCTTCTTGAGAGATGTTTTTTCTGATGAGTTCATCTTCTTTCCTGGCATTTCATTGAAGGTAAAATCGTCCTTTGTACATAAATTTGGATAGTTCTTAATCAACTAAAAGAGCATCTAATTTCAGAGCTCTCCCTAACAAGTGCTTTGTGATAAATACTTCCAGAGATATCAGCTTGATTTGTAAGTGGGAGGGAGAACTTAAAAGGGGATCAGAGTGGGGGTCACTCATTTGTTTAGTTGCAAAACATTGTCTGAATCCACAAGGTTGCATGTGCATTTTTCTTCCTCCCTCCTTCCCTCCAGTAAAAAACAAAAAAGTGTGAAATTGCCCAATTCTGAACTATTAAAATGAACTGTAGCAGAAGTTTGACTTTTTTTTTTTTAATAAAACTACCAGTCTTTCAGCACAGATAGAAAGATACATGTAGAAAAATCTTTAAGTGTAAAGACTGTCCTGTT
The DNA here is from genome assembly GCF_003343035.1 of Apteryx rowi. Taxonomy (NCBI): domain Eukaryota; kingdom Metazoa; phylum Chordata; class Aves; order Apterygiformes; family Apterygidae; genus Apteryx; species Apteryx rowi. The sequence goes on from NW_020450938.1 coordinate 80,430, forward strand.
CCTCTGTGGTTGTGAAAGACTTAGGCTGTGAAGAAAAAAGTGTTAATGTAGATCTTGTCATTGAATTCTAGCAAAGAGCAGGTTTGTTCTGTCAGCACAGAAGCAAAATAGGAATTCTCCTTGAGGGCAGAAAAGGTAAGTTTACCTAAAAGCTGTTGCAGACTAGGTAGCAAAGAGGCACTACAAGAGGAACTACTTTCAAAAAGTTAAACTAGATTTATTATACCAATTAATGATCAACTATTGTGTGTCTTTGTTATCTTTGACAAATAGAGTGTGCTTTTCCAAATTTAAGTACTTATTGTCCTCTAGGTAATTATAGTCCTATTAGTGCAGCCATGATCGGTTGTTTTGTGAAGCTCAATATATATGCTCTGGGATGGCAGGGCTAACAGACCATTGTGCCAACACCCAGTGCCCCATATATTAAAGTACATCTCTCTACCTACCTCTCCTTGAATCCACAGTACTGCATTTAACACTGTAGTGTGTATATAGTGCCCAAGGTTCTTCTAATACCTTGAACTCTGAAGGCTTCAATATTTCTGTGCATAAGTAAGCTTTATATATACATACATATACACACACACACACGTGTGTGTATATATATATAATACACATATATACATATTTTATATATATATATTTATATAAATATATGTGTGTGTGTGTATATATAAAATTTTGATGACTGTAGTCTAGCCAGCTTGAAATGCAGGTGAGCACAAGTTTATTAGTAAAAAAGTCACAGTCATACCCGATATAGACTGGCAAGTCCAGATTTTTATTTGGATTTTAAACTGATTAAATGTGACTTTTATATTAAGGCCAATTATATGATAATGGTATTCAAATGTCACTTTACCTGCATAAACAAAGAGATAAGAATAATTTTCATAAGAATATTCAAGGCTTATGACTATATTCATATCTCAAAGATTTTTATATAGAAGAGAACTGGGACTTTTTTTAATGGCTGATTGGCATAGTTGCTGATCTGAAAAATCACATTGTTTTCATTGTTAGCAATTGTTACCTCTTGCAGCTTTTTTTTTTTTTTTTTTAAGTACCAAAACCAAATAAGAAACAAGAAGGTGACCATGACTGACTTCACTGGAATCAAATAAAGGAGTTGCTATGTTATTTCAAGAAGAGATCTTCAACCCCCTCTCCTCCGCTCTTCCCCCCAGCTATTGGCAGAAAAAAGATTTTGTCACAGACACTGCTGTAATTGTAACTTTTGGCCATTGTGTTGCCCCTTGTGCAGGCAGCAGGTCAGTCAACTATGTTATCATTTATCACAACCAGTGGACATGAGATAAAAGCAAACCCCAGCTAAAAAACCCCCCAGCCCCCAAACCAGACAATCTGCCTTTTTCTGGCAAAATCCTGAGGGAACTCAGGCTGGCAGTTACAGTAGCAGCCACAAGCTCTTTTCTTGGCCCTAGAAGGCCTGTTGAGCATTTAGGTGCATCTGTGTTTGCGAACATGTTCCCACTGTCTTTTTAGGAGTGTATTTCTGGTATATAGGAAAATGTTGGTTCAAGTCTCTCGAGAACTGATTTCAGAAATGGAAGTGGTGTCATGTTGTGTGTTGTTTTTTCATGGGGAAAAAGGCAGCTGTGCCTACTGTAGATGTTAAAATGTCAGTTATGCTTCCCTCTCCCAGGATTTTGAAGAAGGATGTTTTCTACTTACAAAATGTGGTGCAATTCAAACAACTCAACAAGAAATCTACCCTACTGACAAAGGAAGTGTTGTAATATCTTTCTTGTCAGCTATGTTTAGACCTTTTATGGAAGGTTATCAGGTATGTTTTTCTTCAGAAAATTTTTGTCTTTTTCTTTCCTGTGTTTTATAGGAAAACCATGAGAGTAGTGATTCTTCTGCAGTATAGTGAGTGTTTTCATGGCTAGGGAGTGCAGGAGTTGAGAAATAGCAGTTAAAAGTATCTTAAACACCACCCTTCTTCCAGGATCCTGATTTCAACTTCTGTCTCGGACCTTTCAAAACGACCAAAGCAATAAACTGCATTGTAATGTAGTGGTCCATTGTGGGTATATAAACTTTACTTCACAGGGAGTGTGCTGCAACCAGGTTCATTTTTATTTCTTTAGGAGGAGCCCTTGCTTAATTCACTTTACGTGGGCTGTCCTGCCAGGTGCGGAAGTTTGTTTGCATATTATATCTGATAGCCTTTTAGGGAGTCCTTAATTCCACTGGTATCTGTTTTTAATTGTTTGGCTTTCTCCAGAGATTTAGTAAGACTAAACCCTATGCTTTTGAAATAAATAGTATATGCAACAATAGGAGGCTAAATTGTCCCAACAGCATATTGCTGGGAACATAGGTAGTTGAACCTAGTGGATGAGAGAACTGTTAATGATTTGGCGTATGACTTAGGCTGAACTGTACTGATTTGCCAATTTTTTCCCCATCTGTAAAACATGTATTGTTTTAAAAAGATACTGTTTTTGATTGTGAAAAGAGGAATGTTAAATCAGTGTCTAAAGATAACTATTACAGTAATACTGAATCTTACTTTAATATTAGAATTCTCAAGATTGCCTGTTAAACAGTAATAAAAATTTCAGGTGCTCTGTGTAATGCTACCTTTTGACTACATCTCCTACACTTTTCAAAGTGTAACAATAATGTTATTTCCTTATGAGGACATGTTTGTTTGTAATTAATAACAAATTGACAATCAAAAGGGAAAAAAAGTGTTAACTTTTTTTTAATGTTAGTTAATTTTCAGATACCTCTCAAAGGAAGCAAAAGAAACCTTTACCGAGAAGCAGTTTATATCTGGAGTCCGCAACTTTGTTTTTCAGCTTCTTGAGAAGGGTGTGTACAGCTGTTATGTAATATGATCATTTAATAAGCATAGCTTGCTGATGGGCAGTGATAAAGCTTTTAATTGTGTTTCTGCTTCTTCTGTAGGGAATACTCAGTGTTATGAAGCACTGTCTTCTGACRTCCAGAAAAATGCCTTGGCAGCTCTTGTGCAACTAGGTGCAGTGAAGAAGAAGAAAATGTAAAGCAACTTTGGCTTTTTGGTGCACAAAAGACCATGTGTGGACTTACTGGAAATTGTCAATGGTTGAGCTATAAGTATTAAGCAGTATACCATAACCCTGATTTCCTGAACACCAGTCAACTGACGGTTGATTAGATTTACCTGAGCCCCAATGAAGACCTGGGGAGCTGCTTTCTATACATGTTGTAGAAGCAGAATGGCACCCCTTAGAGTGTAAACGCTCCTGTGGGACCCAGTGACAAACTTTATTAACCTGCTAGTAGGCTTCTTGTTCTTTTGACACCACATGCTTTATATTTTGGTTTTCAGAGTTTCTCCCAAGGCTTTGATAAGCAAATAGAAGAGTCCTGTTTATTTTTAATGATTAACAAACAGTTATTGCTGTACAGAAATATGATGGCATACACTTGATGTAATCTATTTCATTTGTGTTGTGGAACTTCTTACTATATTTAGGAGCATAACCATGGCAGACCATGTTATAACAAGTACCCATATTGTCTTGACTGTTTCACAGAACTTAATTGGCAGACAATAACCTTGACCTATTTTCTTATGCCAGGTTAAGGTTTGTAGTGCTCTTGGAAAGCACAAAGACAAAGTACTATTGTTATGTCCCCTGCTTTGTCACTGTGCTAAATAAATGTCTATAGCTAAATTCCCCTTTCAAGTAAATGGAATAAATTAGCTGAGTGTACCAGATTTTGACATCAGCTGAAGATTTGGCTCAGCTTTACAGAGCTGGTCTTGAAAATTATTCAGTTGAAAGTAAACAAACAAAAGTTGTCTTCCTGCAGTTGTCACCAATAATAAAAATTAAGGGAAGAGAGAGGCAGGGAGCCTGAGCAAGAGGGAGGAAAAAGAAACCTTCACCATCCTTGAGTACAATCTGTTTAAAAGACTGATGTGCTGAAGGGGGCCCTTAAAATTGATAAAGATGCTGGTAGGATGAAAAATTTGATGAAATTTGAATATATTTTATTCAGATTATTTTTTCAGATTATATAGAAATGAGTGAGAAATATTCATTGAATACTTTTTTTTAAACTCTAGGACCAATGGATTCACTTACAGTATAAATCAAGAAGCTGTTAATAAAATTCTGGACATGTTTGGTAAGTGTTTTGAATGATCTCTAACTCAGTTAAAGAGTTTCTTTGTTCATTGTCCAACTTCATTTAGAAACTTACATTAGAAGTTGTGTGTTGTTTCTAGTATCTCCTTAAAGTTCTCAGTATGAGAATCCTAATTGTATCAGAATGAAAAAGTTCATGAAAAAGTTTGGGTTTTTTTATTTTTGAATTCCTTTTTCTGTGTARTTGATTATTTCTTCTTTACTATATTGAAAACATTTTGCAACCCAATGACCAAAGAAAATAAAGCAATAAGTAATCTAATGGAATGGTATTTACAGCGTTTTAATGCTGTGGTGTTTACTTTTTTTTGTTAGACTCTAGGATACCTGTACAGAAACCTGTGGCTGCAAGACTGTAAGCGGTCTTTGATGCTGTGACTGTGGCTGCAACTGTCTGCTGAGAACACAGAACGACACYGAACCCGAGCACAGATGGGAATTAATGAAATTCACGTCTTATCCTTGGGTTTGGGACCTGTCAGTATGTAAACGTGTGTGAGGCAGGAGAGGGAGAGGTTGGGATGTGTTGGGGAAAGGTGTTCTTCAGCTGGAGCGTTTTCCATTACCAGTTAGAAACCGTCACTGCTGATGGTTAAAGTTATATTTGTACCCTTGCTGTGTTTGTTTTTAAAAACAGATTATACATTGTCTTTTTTTTTTGATACCTGTTTAAAGAGAAGTGTACAGTAACGGTTACTGAAATATTTTTTAGGCGTGTAACAACGTGATTGGTTTCAAATATTTCATTGATGTGAAACTGTAACAGGGAGTTAAAGACTAAACATTAAAATTGATATTTAGGAAAAAATATGTTGCTGGCTGTATGTAAGATGAGGCCCATATGCAAGAAGAGCACAAAACAAATCTTGGGCAATAACCAGACATGCTAATTGTGTTTTTGTGTGTGTGTTTTCTTTTTTTTAAGCACCTGGTATTGTTTCGATTACTTCATAAATGTTACCTATAAAAACGGAGTTAAAGCGCAGTACCTCTTGCGTGTGCTGGTTTTCCCGCGCGAGGGGGCGGGCGCAGGCAGCCGCGGTGGCGGCTGCGCCCGAGGGTGGGTCGTGGGGTGGTCGCAGCTCCGGCCCTTCAGGGAGTGGAAAAGAAAAGGGAAAAAGACGGGCGCCCCTTCCCTCCCCCGTCCCCGCGGAGCGGCGCGCGGGCCGTTGGCCGTTGGCGGAAGGGGGGGGCGGGGCGGCACGGCCCTTTCCGGCGGGCGCCATGGC